>NW_024704746.1:48258435-48604578 GCF_018977255.1 Callorhinchus milii
CCCGATAGGTTCGGAGCCAATAAATGTATATCGAAACGCTCGTCGGTCGCCCCCTTCTGATTCCTTAATTGCTTTCGTCTCTTCTTACTCTAGTGTAAAGTTCATGTACACTTTCATGTCATTGGTATTATCTGAATCTCCTTTGGAATGCTTCAGCTGAGGTAATGCCCACTGCACATGGCACCAGCCTACTGCATCGTCAATGACTGTCAAATTATTAAAGTAAAGTTTAGCTCATGACTTCTTTCACTTATCATGTCTTCCAGTTCCTCTGGCCTGGTTTGCCACAGAATAATTTCCCCTAATCCACCTTTGAAAGGAAATCCCCAACCATTTTAATTTCTAAAACAAATTTCTGTGATTTCACATTACCATTCTTTTTAATTTTAAGGTGCTTATTTCCCTTTGTCTTTTCTCTGCCTTGAAGGTTATTCTTCCCCCTTCCCAAAGACTCACACTGGGGCAGAAAAGTTCCCTGAGTTCCCTGTACTGCATGGCATTACTGACTGCGAAGGTAAGGAGGTGACATGGTCCAGAATATCCACCAATGCTACTTTGTTAATGGATGAAGCAAGGTGTGCAGTAGGATGCCTCTTCCTTCAATATTTCCTCCCTTCCACCCACCCCATGTGAATAGAGCCGTCAGTGTGGGAAATCACATCTTGCCCCTGAGTGGAGCCCCAGTGTGTTAATTTAATATATGTATATATATATCAATAACAGAATAAAAATACTTGTAACATAAGGATTGCATTACTTTTAAAAGTAAACTGTTTCTACAGCATTTCCCTCAAGACCCATACAGGAAGTATTTTCAGATGGTGTTTGTTTAGAGGCTGCAAGATATAGTCATACTATACGACGGATGCTACATAAAGAAGGTGTGTTATATTGGGGATGTTTTGTACGTCTCTCAGAAGTAGTTTTACATGGGTTCACCAAAAGAATGATAGTTATAAACAATGTGTGTTATTATCAATTTTATAGTGTCAGTGTGTCTCACAGTTTGTGGAGAGAATCATCAAGAATAAGTTGTTTTATCAGTATTATTGAGCAGGAGTGTGTTTTCTTTGACGCAGAGGAAACAAAGGATATAAGGTACATCAGAAAGTATTGTATATAGAGAGTATTTCTTGCATTGTGGATACTTGACAAACTACAGTATCTCTCTTTATGGAAGATCAGAAACAATGTGTAAGTGATTGTTAAATATCAGTGTTCATTTGCATTGAAGTATTTAAATGAGAAATGTGCTATTTCTGTAGGAGCTATAAATAATGCGTGTTATATCAGAGATAGACATAGATCAGATATTGGTATTAGTTATTTAATGTATTAATTTTGATATTAAGTAATATAATACCAGCAAAAGTTATTTATTAAAATGAGATTTACTTTATTCTGATTAATAATTCTTTATTTAAGACGATGAATGACTGAGACTGAATGAGGAAGTTGGATTTCTTCCCAGGAGAATTCCCCTCAGGATTAGCAGAAAATCTGCTGCCATATATTTCTTGGGTCTTTCTTGTTCAGACATGTGGTGACCATGACTCCAGCCACCAAGGCAGAGTAGGAGTCGAACAGCTGGTATGAACAAGGATGGGACAGCATTTAAAATCTGAAGGGTCAGTATGTGAAGCTTCAGAATTGAAAGTCTTTGAACAATCTGTTTTAATAAGAGAAGACTCTCAATGAAGACTCGAGAGTGAATATAAGATGTTTCCCTGCAGGTGACAAAAACAGGAGGGTAAGTTACCTATCGTAATATTCAGTTACAGACAGGCATTTGCAGAAAGCTGGGAGCAAAAGTGACATTGAATACATTTGTGGGAGAATGGGTGGAAAGTTTTCTTAAAACAATCATTCAATTTTCAAATATGCCTGTCCAGAGATAGATGTTGTGGCAGGTTGGTACAGTATGTGATTGTGAGCTGCACCATGGGAAAGTGGAACCAGTTGGTATGTGTTCCTCCTTGGGTTCAATTACCCCATCAAGCTATTTATTAAATGAGCCCAGTGTTGTGCAAAATCTAATATTGATTCTTGTATTTCAGAGTTTCAATGAATAAGCCTGGGGTAGAGTCTCCAAGTGTGCAGTGATGTGTCTAGTTGCTGCAATGCTCTGATGTATATGCCAAGTAGAGGGAGAGGTATTCAAGCGTGTCCATGGACCACAAGAGATTTAGTAAAATCTCTGCAGGTCCATGACTTAAATGGTGTTTGCGGAGTGTGTGCATCACCATGTGTTTAAATAGTGAGGTGGGAGTAATGAGGGTGAAAGACGATGAATGGCTTCCTGAGATGCAAAGCTGTGAGTTGTGTGGGATCAAGTGAGGGAAGGGTGGTGGAAGTCGAGAAACACAGGTTAAAGAAACAAGAAAGTGGTGAGAGCGAAGGGAACAAGCACTGTGATAAGACCAGATGGTGTATCTGAAAAAGTTGTTAATGACCCAAATCAATTGAAATAAATCAGAAATAAATCTTCAATCCCATTTTTTAAAAAACTTTTGGTTCAAAAATCATGCATGAAAGGGTGCTGGTTTTAAAATAGTGCTGTTGTAAATTCAAATCCACAGCAACTAAGGGATGTTTCTTAATTAGAAGTTCAAGATAAGCCTTTACATAATTGTTGATTTTTTTTTGCATAAATTGGTATCATCCACCACACTGGTGACAATCCCAACAGTTCTCATTGAACATTTGCTACATTTTATTCAACAATGTGCTGACTAACCCTCTCTCCTTCACCTGTACTGATTTGAGCCTATCTTGGGATTTGCACGCAATATCTTTCTTACCTAATCCATTTCCAGTAAGGCAATGTCCACCACCTACACAGCTGATAGGACACCCCCCTCCCCCCACCCTCCCACTGCCTTTTTTGGGCCTCTTAGTATTCTAACTCCAAGTTAAAATCTATAATCTTTTTAGAAAACAAGTGAGATTTGAACACACTACTGTAGTTATCAAAGGCAGGTTAATTCCTAGCGTGTCTTACATTTCACACACCTGCTCTTGACCTGCTTATATTTCAACAGTGACACAAAGAGCTGTCCATCTTGGAGTTTTAGTAGCATTTAAGAATAACATTTAATAGCATGTAAATCTGTTGTGATGAAAGTGATTTTTTTTAGATCTATCTCTTTGTTGGGATAATGTAGAAATACACACTGTGATTTTGCTATGTGCAATTAGCCAGAGTTAACCAAAAGTGCTTAGCAGCTGGACTTGGGCAGTGAAAATAACTTCACTTTCCACACCAGCATGAGATTCCTACATTTATTGACAAATATCCTCAGTATCTAGAATGAACCCAGTCAAAGCTGCATAAATAGGATAGGATCCAAGGGAGCCTTATTCCACCTGATTTTATCTTGTACCTGAGCTTGAAGTGTTCGATGCTATCATCAAGCGGGAAAAAAAGGAATACGTCCATTCACGTTCTGAAATCTATCATCTTGTTTATGGCAAAGATTTACCAAAACAGTTTGCGGGGGTGAAGCTTTTTTCATTAATGCAGTTTTACTTGGAATGGTAATTGGAACCTTACTTAAAATAGGCAAATGTGGATACAAAGCTATATTACTATAAAAGACATAGCCTGAATAGCCAACTAATTTATTAGTAATGGGAGAGAATGTGTACATCCTTCTGAATCTCAAGCTGCCATTATAATGTGCGCTGTTAATTCTCTTGTCAGTTACTGGGTTAACGAAGTCAGAGCTGTTCAAGATGTTGCTAGCTTTTAAGCTCTAGTCTGTGTTCCATACAATATTCTCATATTGCCAAGAAATAGCAGTGTCTGGCTCATATTAACACAAAGAGCCAAGAGATGAGCTTTCACAGCCTATGATTTGACAACAAGACTTTATATTTTTTACTGTCAGTGTGACAAGTTTTATTAATAGAGGGACTTGAGTTAGTATTGCTGTTATAAAGTGTAAAACCTCTGGCTTATTGGTGGTGCTTCTTTGTCACTCCCCATTTAAAAAACATTTTGTGTGGACTCTCCCAGAATAACATTATTGACAGTACAGTGAACTCCAAACAATAACTCACAAGATTTCCTCGATCACAAAACCTTTCCATTCTTGTAATAAAACAGCTCCAGGTTCCACTTATAATCTCTTCTCACTCGCCAGATAAACACCAAGTAAATTCAGCACAGCCTGTCCTTTCCCAGGCACCTGTGATCAGCAGGCTGTAAGCATAAAAAGATGGATACAAACCAGGAGGAGACAGCACAATCTCTCACTAAACTCCATTTAAAAAAAGCTTATGGAACAATGCAGTTGTGTGTAGTCTTTTTCAAGGCTGAAGGCACCTCATATCACCTCCAATTAGGAGCACAGAGAAATCCTACACAGTCTGTGGACGTTTCATCAACATGTTTTCTCCTCAAATAGACAAGGCTACAGGCCAGAGAGGCCTTGCTGGTAAATAATTAGCACTGAAGATGTATCTCCAACATTGCGTTCAAGTCAAGTATGGTGAATTTTTTTTTCAGAGTGTGTCAAGTGTCCTGTCACTTTATAGAACAGTGTTCAAATTTTCTGGGAACATTTCAAGCGTATTGTGTAAAATGCAGATGTAATATAGAATAACTGTATTCATAATATATGTACGAAAAAAAGAGAACCTGTTACTTCAGTAATTAGTGAATATTTTCAAATTAGTTTTGTCTTCCTATATTAAAAGCACAGAATTGTCACTCAGCTTGTAAAAAGAAAGTTTGCAACTGTTCCTATATTTTTTAAAGAAAATGAATGTTTGAGGAAAAAAATGAAAAAAAAAACTTGTGAGAAGTGATCTGGCCTGAGCTGGGTGTAAATGCTAGTCTCACTCAGGATCAGAGAATGGGACTCCCAAGGCAGCCAGATACTGAAAGGTAGGCACCGATCCCTCACAGGATTAGACACAGAAGACTGCATTGCAATCAGTCAGCACAATTTGCTTTACCACTTGAAAAAACATGGTCTGACCCAAAGATTGATTTGCTTATTAGCCTGTGTAATTTACTTCTTTCTATATGTATTCCAAATTTATCACTAGACATCTTGCACTTTAAATCTGGTTCTCCTCAAGGGTGGAAGGTTAGTCAGCATAACCAGGCCAGGGTGGAACTCTCCAACCAAATCTGATTTTTATTTGCAGATGAACACCTACTCACATTTTCAACTCATTTATATACGCCAATTTTTCCAGAATATGTTCAATTCCCTCTCGTGTGAAATGTGAATACAAAATGCTCTTAAAGACACTTTTCTGAACTAAGAGGAAGGCTCTGCTGATTCTTCCAACATGCCCCCGAGAGTCACACCGGGAACTCAAGGGAGCAGGCAGTGTAAGTGTTCACATTGTGCAGTTTTATATATCATCTTTTCTGCAAAAAAAGGAAATGCGAATATCGCTGCAATTGGACTGGAAAAGTTCACTTGCAATCTGTGGCCAATATTGAGAGAGTCAAATTGATGCCATATTGTTTATGGGCTGTGGATTCACCCGCACTAGAAATTGGATTGAGTCTACCCCAACTAATACTACTAATAGATCCTCACAGCCGTCAGGGAGAGGCTGGGCTGGATTCAAATCCAGAACCCAGCAGTGATGGTGCAGTGTTCTACCATGCTGTTACCTGGTTGGAGATGTGTCTCGGTGTTTGTGTTTTTCTTTGTGTGAATATATAAAAGTTACAAATGCACTTCATGTGTAATATTCTTCATCAAGTAAATGGGAAACAAGTTTTTTTAATATGGAAATGGATAAATTGTATTTAGATAATTGAGTGGCTAATTCTAATATGTCAATGGGGGATCCAATTGATATTTCAAACATGCATTCTCCCAGAAGAGGCAAATCCTACTCTGAAATTGACAAAGGCAGCAGAGTAACAACCAACTTACTGCTGGCTGTGTATATTGAATTAGAACTGATTCACAGAAACTTGACAATACATAAGCAGATGGATAGTTGGGATGGTCTAAGCTGGTCTCCTGGACTGTGCTGTTAGGTTGTTGTAATGAATGCCCACAAGGATCCAGGTTATTTATCTGTTGGGTTCCTCATGTTCTGGCATAGGTCAGCTAAAATGTTTTTTGTGTCTAATGTTGTGAATGGATTGCTGTGAATGGATTATTGTTCTATTCATGCCACACTTGTCAAGTAAGAGGAACGAGGAGTTTCGCAACTTGCGTCAGATCTGTGCAAGACTTGCCAAAATGAGATAAGAGCTAAAGAAAGAGAAAAAGAGAGAAACGAGAAAAAGTAAGGAAGAAAGAAAACTTTTTGGTTAAAAAATATGATCGAAAATATCGGGTACAGACTATTTGCTGGTGGTGACCTCGCAATGCTGACACTCCTGGTGAAGTTAGGCCTCCAGGCCTTTATGGATTGTTGGTTGGTTCACCATTTATTTAGTCTGTCTGAGATGAAGCTGCAAAAAAAACAGAGGAATCTTAGCCACCTAAGAAACCACATAAAGAAAGTGTAGTGTGATTGGAATGAATGATCTTCGAACAGTAATTTATACACAATCCCATTGGAGATGTATTGCTGTCCAAATCCACCATGTTTGTTACACTGAAACTTAACATTATTTGAAATATTGTTACATAAAAAAATCACCGTCTCTCCATGATGTATCCCCGAAATATAGAAATGAACGATATGTGAAGGCTTTTTTCCCTTTACTGCTTTTATCCAACTTGTTAGAGACATTTGTTTTACTCCAGTGAAAATACCTATGTTTAAATAAAATGTAGACTTAAAAGAAATGTTTGACTCTGTGTTCTGGTGTTCTTACAGCAAAATATGCTTTATTTATCTGCATTAAGGAAAAGTCATTAACAACTGAAATTAATGTTGCATTTATGCTGCGTGTACGACAGTGCAAACTGACAGCAATTAAGCGCAAAGCGCACAGTTGAAATCCTGAAACCAATTTGAGAAGATAATTTCAGCAGCAGGTTAATACAGATTAACTGCAGTCTGAATGTGACAAGCATGAATCTCACTGGGTTTACCATCTCTCCCATTCCCATTTGAACTGCTCACGGACGTTTTACAAAATGATTATTATTGAATGTTCAGTAACAATAAAAGATACAAAGAAAACTAAAAACTTATCAGCAGGGGGAAGACAGGTAAGACTACTGCCGGAAAAAAGAAGTAACCCACTGAACAGCTAAAATAACGGATTCTAGGTGTAATGAGTGTATCCGGATTTCTCGTAGATCTGGGGACTCAGATGTACTTGGGAAACAAGAAAAATATACATGATCGATATTCACCAGGTTCTGAAAATTGAGGAAGGAATTAAAGCATTTCAGAAAAGTTGTGCAAAATCCATGCTCAGGTGCTGAGACTGCCCATTCCTGTAGAAGAACTAAACTGATATACACAGACTGGTAACTTCAGACCACAAAAGACTGCAGGTGAAATCCCACTGCTTGCTGCTTTGTGTCCATGGTCAGCTAAACATTAACTGATAATTTGTCAGTAATCCAGGGCATTCTTCGTTTTCTTACTTGAATTGTTTTTATGTGGAGGGAGATTCAAGCTAAATTACAATGTCTCTATTAAATAGCACTCCGGGCGGAGATCCAGAAACAATCATTCTCACAGCTGTACATGATTTAACATCCTGGAAAAATAGAAAACTGATCCATGAGAGAAGAGCAAAAAGAGTTGAGAGTTTAACTGTGATGAGGACAGTCAGGCCAGCAGAGAGGGATTGGGGTGGTGGTGAGGAGAAAGAAGATGGGACATGTGAAGTTAACCAGTTACTAGTTGTATCTGGTGGTCAAGGATGGAAACAGCAGCTTCTCACATCTTACCTCTTCTACGGGAATACACCTTCCCAAAACAAGGTAGGTCCAGCAGGGTTTTAACTTGAATTGGTTGTAATCCTTTCATTAGTTTCATTTGTCATTACACATATTTAAGGTCATGTCTATTTACATTTGGGGTTATACATGGTTAAAACTACCTGAAAATTAGTCTAATAATATCTAATCATCCTCTTCTGACAATAGAAAAGCTATTTCCTATATTGGGGGAATGCAAAACAGAGGGCATAGTCTTAAAATTAGAACCAGACCATTTAAGCATGAAATTAGGAAGCATTTTTCACTCAAGGGTGGTAGAAATCTGGAACTCTCTCCCCCACAAGGTCGTGGTTGCTGGATCCATCCACACCTTCAAGAAAGAGATTGACAGACTTTGGTTGGTCGAGATATTAAGGATACGGGAAGAAAGGAGGAAATTGGATTTGAAATTCTAGTAAAGATATAGATCAGCCATGGTCTAATTAAATGGCGAACAGGCATGACGGGCTGAATGGCCTACTCCTGTTCCGATGTTCCTATGTTCTAGAACCAAAAGGACCAATATAATAATAATAATAGTCTTAGCAACTGCACTCAAAAGAAGCCTGTATCTGAGGCTAAGCCAGATGATCTTGTATCAGTGGCAGCACCTCTGATGCTGTAATCACTGTGGACTCAGTGATGTCAGAGGTGACATTGGTTGTCGCCTGTGCAGGATTACGTGATGGCATGGAACTGTCACTGAAATTAGTGTCCACTCACTAAAATGTTACTGATGGAGCCCTTAATACTAATCCTTTTGATATAGTTGCTTTCACCTCAGGACCTCAAAGTACTTCATTAGATTTAGTGTAAAGTGTGCTGACTGTACTTTGTAGTAAACACCTATCTCATGTTGCCCATGTGTATGTAACATCATCATAATAATAGTAATCTTGAATTTGGTTTTGGCACCTTACCATTACAACAACAGTAACAACAACAACGTGCATTTATGTAGCACCCTTGACAGTGGCCAGTCTGATGCTGAGCCAGGGTGAGAGGTAGGAGCAGGTGACCATAAGCACGATCAAAAGGAAGGTCTTTAGCGGGATTTGAAGGTGGGGTGGGGGTAAGGGGCAAGGCAGAGGATTGAGGGAGAGTTTCAGAGTTTCAGGGCATAGTGGCCGAGGATGGCCACTAAAGAAGTCGAGGAACAAACAGGAGGCCAGAACCAGCCGAGCGAAGGCAGCAGGTGATGGAGTAGGGGGTAGGTAAGCAGGTCAAATAGGGGGTGCCAAGACATGAAGGGATTTGAAAATGAGTGAGAAGATTTTGAAATCGATCCGTTCAGTGATTGGAAGTCAGTGGAGCCTAGCAAGGACTGGTGTGATGGCGGTACAGAGTTTTGTGCGGGTGAGTGTCTGGGTGGAGGAGTTTTGGATTAACTGAATTTTGTGTATGGTGGATCTGGGGAGACCAGTGGGGAGGCATTGGAATAATCCACAAGGACCACTTCATGTCGTGGAGATGTCTCAAAGCATTTCACAGGATTTTACTGGTACAGGTGGTTCAATGTCACTTGCTGGTCAATCCCCCAGTGGCCAAGATGCCAACTGTCACTGCGAGGCATGTCAAACTGTACATCTTCTCATTCTCTCTCTGGATCATTGGAGGTAGAATGAGTTTAGCAATATTCTAATTCCTAGGTTCGCTCTGTCCTTCAGAGCTGGCATCAATACAAAATCTATGCCCAGATTATAGATTTCTGTTTGTCCCTTGGTTTAGCTCCTTCACTAAGCTAGTTTTGGCCTCCTGCACATCCCTAGTCTCCTCCGCTCACCAACATTGGCCGTGAATTCAGCTACGACAGCCTGAAACTGTGGAATTATCTTCTTCAATCCCTCCACCTTGCCTGCCTCATCCTTGCCTGTCTTCCAATCGCACCTAAATGCCTTCCTTTTAGACCGGGCATATAAACACCTCCTCCCTATCTCTGGCTTGGCATCAAGCTCCGCCACTGTTAATGCTCCAAGATGTGTGAAGGGCGCTATATAAATGCAAGTTATTATAAGAATTCTGAATTGAAATGCAACTAATAATGCAAAGCAATTTTCTATCACCCTTTTCCTTTTCTGTTGATGAAGTGGGAGCATAAATAAACCAAAAGCTGTATTCATGGAAGAAACAGCAACTAGATAGTATTGTGTCTCTTTGTTCTTTACAGTAAGTTACATCAGGAGATGACACGTATGAGTGCCTACCTAATCTTCACATGTACAGCTGTAAAGTCTTAAGGATTAATGAAAACTGTCCCAATAATCATTCACATCCCTAGGACTTTCCTCCCGTCGGGGTCACCCACATCATTGAAAGCGGAGGTATGATTCAAGTGAATGTAGTTTAATTTTTTAAAAAATATATATATTTATTTATAGACCGCGAGAGTTTGTGCAACAGAAATCAAGAACAAACACAACGTACACCATTTTCTGTTACATTTTTCCCTTTCTCCCGATTCAAAAACATTCTGTTCTTTATGTTACATTCCTCCACCGCACACAGGTTGCGCAGATGTATTTTTTGGGACGCTTCCTTTAAAACAGTCGGGAGTTGCCCCTATGTGGACTACACCCATGTGTGCGCCCGTGAATACCCTCATAAGGTGCACTTGGTACTTTCGGAAGGCGCCCCAATGTGCACTGTAGGCACACATATTTAGCATACATATATTTTCGGGATGATCTTTTTTTACATCTTGAGTGCCCTTCTGTACATTTATCTGGTTACCCTCATGTTTATTTTAGTCATAGTTTTTTGGGTGCGCTCGTGGATTACGGTGAGAGCACCCTGAGCGGTTTGCTCCTTTTCCACGATCGAGCCGAGCTTCAACGAGTCCCACAGTATATAATCCCTCTCCTTCCCCTCGTTCTGCCAGTCGACCACCTGTTTTCAGGAGTACCAAAAGGCATACTTTACCGAGTTTGTGATCCTCCAGCCACACTCGATGTGGGTTTCGCTGTGAGTACCTGGGAAGAGGCCGTACAGCTCCGAATGCCATGACAGCAGGTCCCCAGGGACGGACCGCAAGAGTATCCATTCCAACTTTTTCGAAACCGCCCTTGGGTACCAACACTCCAGGAAGAGGTGGGCCACTGTCTCTAGGCCTCTGCAGCTGGCCCGAGGGCAGCGTGTTAACAGGCCTTGACCTCGACCGTGCATGAAAGCCCTGAGTGGGAAGACCCCTTTTATCACCGTCCAGGCCATGTCCTGATGGATGTTGGTCAGGACCGGTAACGAAGCATTCTGCCAGACAGATCTGCCTTCTCCCCCTTTCGAACTGTCGCGCGGACCACTCAGTGATTGCCCAGGGGTCTGGGATGGTGTTCTTCAGAAATTTCTCTACATAAGATAGGTGGTTCGGCACGCTCCAACTGTGTGGAATGTTTCAAAGCAGTTCTGTCAGATGCACCCTTCTCAGCACCAGGTACAGGTACCCAGCACATAGCAGAATTTGTTGCCTGCTTAGCGGGGCTCCAGCCATAGTCTCAGACAGCTACACACAAAGGTGGCCATGAGGATCAGGACTATGTTAGGGACACCTTTACTCCCCTTTTCCGGAGTTTTGTGCATCGTGTCTCTGGGCACATGATCCATATTGGACCCCCAGATTAGGTGGAATCTAGTGACTGCATTGGCATTGTTCCTGGTCAAAGGCCAGGCCTGGGTCATATACAGTATGAAAGGGCCTCACAATTTATCACCAGATTTTTTTTGGTGATGGACAGCGAGAGCTGGCGCTACATCACCAATTTTACCTCACTATACCTAGACACTCCTTCCAGCTTTTTTGTCATGCCTCAGCAGCCCCGAACCAGATGCCGAAGACTTTGATGTAGTCTGGCTTCACCGCAAATAGTGTGCGACTGTGGTCTTTTCCAGTCTCCAAAATACATCACCTCGCTATTCTGGCGGATGACCTTGACGCCCGAGGCTTGCTCAAACCAGTCGCAGATGCCTAGCAGGCTCGAGACCGATTTTTGGTCTGTGAAATAAACGGTGACATCAACCATAAACAGGGAGCCTTGGTTTGTGTGTCGTGGCTGCCCGGGATAGTGACACCTCTGATGCTCACCTCCCTCCTGATGGCCTGTGCAAAGGGTTCAATGCAGCAGACAAGCCGGGTGGGGGATAGCGGACAGTTACTCCAGACCTGATGGGGAACAGTTTAGTCTTGTACCCATTTGCTGTGACCATGCTACAGATGTCTCTGTAGAGCAGTCGGATCCGCTTGCATACTCCCTCCTCAAAGCCCATTTTAGAAAGAACCTCATCCGTGTAGCTGTGAGATACCCTGTGAAAGGCTATCTCCTGACCAAGACTGATTAGGCAAGCCCTCAACACCCTGTCCTATACATAGGCGATGATATCCCTGAGCAGCACGAGGCTGGCCGAGCTCCTTCGGCCCGGAACCATGCAGGTATGGTCTGGGTGTATTACCCACCCAAGGACAGTCTTTATCCGCTCGGAGATCACCTTTGCCAGGATCTTACAGTCTACATTCAGGAGTGAGATCAGTTGCCAATTCTTTATCTGCTCATTGTACAGTAGGGGGATGCTGCCTTTCCTCACAGACTCTGCCATGGTCCCTGCTAGCAGCATGTTGTTGTATGCCTCCAGAAGGTCCAAGCCCATCACATCCCACAGAGCCAAGTAGAGCTCCACCGGAAGGCCATCGCCTCTGGGGGTCTTACCGGTCTGGAGAGCTTTGACGGGCCTGATCAGGGAGAGAGACCTGTCTAAATGCTTCCAGCTCCCCTCATCCATCGCCTCGGAAAGGGCGGACAGGAAATCCCGGGAGGCCGTGCTATCTGTAGATTTCTCACAGTACAGATCGGCATAAAAGGATCTGGTGATCCTCTGCATTCTGGCCTGCTCCGCGTGCACCAAGCCCGTTTTATCCCTCAGCCCAGCGATAACAGAGTTGCCTCTGTTCACTTTCTGAAAGAAGAAACGTAAGCATGTCTTGTCCTGTTCTACCATGCATATCCCTGGAGCGGAAGATGATCTTGGAGGCCTTGGAGGCAAAGTGTGCAGTTTGCTGATTCTTCACCTCCTTGAGTTCCTTCCTGGCATCAGTTACCTTAGTCTTTGATCAGTTTGATCACAACTATTTGCTACTTATGATGTTTGTCAGCAATGGAGCAGGCAGGAATCACCTTTGACTAAAGCATATGTGGATTTGTCCATCAAACCTGAGGATGGAATAGATTTCATAAGCGTTCCAGGATGCTACTCCACGTGAAGGGCAATATACAAATGTAAGTTGTTGTTGATTTCTCATCATCACCAATAGGAGTCTCAACTAAACCAAATGGTTCGCATTCGCATGTCAGCACTGGGTATCTGTCTCAAATGCCATTTAGCGTGTTGAGATAACACTGACAGTTATCTTGTTGACCACAGATGGTAACAAGTCCCAATTTATTGTAGACATTTAAGTATGATATTGATCATACTACAATCTACCATAAGTTGGGTATATTATCATCATGAAAGTCTACATATGTTTAACTTCACATGTCACATCAGAACATCTAAAATAAATTACATTTGATTGTACATTGTGTGCGTTGTCAAGCCTTTGATGTATCTAAAGTGAGCTAAAGTTTAACTGGCGGTGAGATTACTTGATTATGTTTGTCAGTGATCCAGTTACTCTAAATAGACACTTATATTGCCTGAGTTGTTTTTATGTAAGGGAGACTCAAGCCAAATTACAATGTCACCAAAAATAGCTAATGTCAGACATAGATCCAAAGAATGATCATTCTCACAGTTACACATGATTTAACATGCTGTACAATTTGAAAGCTAGTGCATAAGAGAAAAGCAAAATGTTTCATGAGAGGTGAACCCAGAGTGAGGAGTTAAGCGAGCAGAGAGGGAAAACAGATCCACACATCTTCCCTTACTAAGGTAGGACCATCATTGTATTTAATAATCCTACTCTTATCATAGAATAGGGATTTAATGAGGCAGTTTTATGAAATAAGTTCTGCAGGATTGGCTAAACAGCAGAAAATGCTTTCGTAACTTGAGAGGATCAGCAATTGAAAGGATAAAGATCTGTATCTCAATTCTAGTTTCCAAATGAAGAGAGCCTGTGATCAATTTGTTAGTACAGGATTGCAATCAGCTTTAACATGGAGATTGTTAGTCAAGATTGTGGAGTCTTAGAGCAGTCACCTCGCAAAGCGAGAAGACCCAGGTTCAATTCCTGGGCAGGGCGAAACCTAAGGCATGTTTCCTTATTCCACACCCCTCTGTTTACCTAGCAGTAAGTAGGGACCCAGTTGTTAGTCGATTGGTAGATCCCTTTCTGGGGGAAATAATCCCTTCAAAAAAATAATAATAATTTGGTCACTGTTTGAGGGACACTTCTGTGCCCAACTGGCTGATGAGTTTCACCCACAAAAATTTACAGTCAATTCACTTTGCAGAATATTCAGTGAAGCACTTTGATAAGGCACTATACTGATATGATAAAGCACTATATCAAATGCAAGTATTTTTATTATTATTATTGACACTGAGAGAAATTCCCTTAGTAGCACATGTTATTATGCATGGACAAAAAAATTTAAATCCAACTATTGACCAAAACAAAATTCATTTAGATCACTTTCAATTATTATTTCCTAGGATCTTGATATACTTTGCATAGGTTTCTGTGCCAAATAAAACACATTCAAGGATTCAGTTAACAGTTAACAGATAATGTGGAAAAAATAAAAAAAAGTTAACTAATAACTAACTAATAACTAATAACTAATAACTAATTACCAAAAATTCATTAAGGATCACAACCAAGTAGATTTAACCAGATCATATTGGACTACATTGGCCCTATGTACTGGGATCTTGTCCTTATATAATGTCTGCAAGAACACAAACATATATATTGATATTATTGATTGGATCATAATTTTGTAACTTCAGTTAAGTAAGGTGAATGTAATTTCCATTATTGCATGAAAGCTGCAGGGCCATCTCCTGGCATCCCCTCCACCTCCATCTCTTTTTCCCTCTCTGCTCCAATTAAAAGCTGTTAAGTCACTGACCGATGAACAATATTTTTACATAATTGGTGAAATAACCAATTGCACCCAATTTCTATATTTACCATGGACTCCAGGATGTTCTATATGTAGGTATCGCAGCAATTAAAGCTCTAGCACCCTCGAGCATTTGAGAGAGGTATGAATCAGAGAAGGCATTAACTGTTTTACTTTAAAAATGTAAAATAAGGTTGCCATTTTTATTAAACCTTTCATTTTATTTCAGGTTACAATACAGGAACTTCACTCTGCAAACACAACAATGAGAATAGCTTTGCTGCTCAGTGCACTGCTCTTCATTAATGATGCAGGTATTTTCAACTTGTGTGTGAAGATTAGATTATTCCTTTGTGCAAGGCTTCTTCAGTAACAGTGCTGGAAAACCAGGATTAAAATGTCAGTCAGTTATAGTACGTGATTACTTACCTGAAGTGATACATAGATGTCCTCCTGAAAGGCACTATATAAATGTTGTTGTTATTGCTTAATGCAAAAGTATACAAATTGAATTCTGAAGATCATTTCAGAATGATCTGATTTGAAAAAATTTCAACCTCCAGTTTTCTTAAGTAAGAGAGATATTCTTTCTGCCCTGTATTTGTTTTCCTTTGAAGTCGTTAGTCAACCATATAAGTGGTTTAGACTGCAGGTTGTTGTCATACTGAAGTCTATTCTCCAAGTCACATCCAACTCAGTTCCTAATGAGGAGATCTGGAGGCAGGTTGTTTCAATTTAGGGCTATTGTATTCTTGTAGCTTAGTGGATAGAGCACTCGCCTTGCAAGTGAAAGGACCTGGTTCAATTCCCGAGCAAGTGAAACATTGGGCAATTTTCCTTTCTTCACCCGTCTTTGCTTACCTAGCAGTAAGTAGGAACCCGGTTATTGGAGTCCTGTAGCTCAGTAGTTAGAGCACTCGCTTTGCAAGCAAGAGACCTGAGTTCAATTCCAGGCAGGGCGAAACCTTGGGCAAGTTTCCTTACTCCACACGCCTAATAATAATCCCTCCAAAACAAAACAATAATAAATCGGTCATTTTCAATCTACGACTGTTTGTGGGACATTGCTGTGCGCAATTGGCTGCCGCGTTCGCCCACAAATATACAGTCAATTCACTTTACAGTGTGTTCTGTGAAGCGCTTTGGGACGTCCTCCCGACGTGAAAAGCGCTATATCAAATGCAAGGATTATTATTATATTATTATTATTATTAGTTGATTGTCTTATCGCTTTTCCGGGGGTAATAATCCCTTGAAAAGAAATTAGATCACTCAATCCGCAACTGTTTGCAGGACACTGCTGTACGCAATTGGCCGCCCACAAAATATAGTCAATTCACTTAACAGTGTATTCTTGAAGACGTGATCAGGATCTATATCAAAGATTATTATTACATATTATATTTTACAAAGTATATTAGAATTAAGAAAGTAACAGTATGAAGGATATGTAATTACCACAAGTACAATCAAGGATATGTAATTACCACAAGATGTGTCAGAATCAATAACTACGGTTTAAAATGATTAAATTTGGAGACTACTGTGGAGCTTGATATATCCTTTTGCTTAATAGGTTCTGCAGCCAATGATTTTGTGGTAATCTTCACTGTGTGCAAGATTTAAGATTTCAAATATACCTACAATAATGATTGATAAAAGGTGATTGATAACTTGTTTTGACTTGCGGTCAAATGCTTTTGATGTTGATCTTGGAATCTTTCCAATTTTACTGAAAACAGCTTTGAATTTGATTCTCCAAAAGAGCTCTTCCCATTACACCAAAGTTTGCTCAACTAAGTTTTGGGTGCTCAAATTGTAAATTTTGATCGGGAATTTGTATCAAATTATTTGGTGACTTTTGGAGGCCAACTTTTAGCTATTGCTGGATCTGTTGATCCAGTTCACTGCTTCATGGTGTGTTCAGAAGGGTTGAAAGCTCTCCCAAGATTTTCAAAATGCCAGCATTTAAAGTAACATTGTAACCGGTTAAAACTAAAATTGCATAGAAATAATGATACTTTGAACAAATGTGAAGAACAAGGATTCTGTTACAGATTATTTCAACTTGCTTCATTTAATTTAACAATAGCTGCTGATATTAAGAAAATAATGCGGATCTTGAACAAGATAAAAGAAGAACCACATTTTGGCAAACAAAAGAGATTTAATCCTGAACCACATACCAACAAACAAATCAAACATGATCCTTCTCAGCTCACACTACAGAAGGAACCTTTTATCTCCACCCCCCAAATGGATGATCTTCCTTCTGATGATATGAACAAAAAGAAACCTTTTTCTCTTTTTACCAGAAGAATGGGTATTTTCCGTCGTCAAACTTCAGCCACAAAAATGGAACCTGATTTCAGTCCCCAAATATTTGATTATGTTTCTTCTGAAGAGGATATGTTTACTGTCCCAGAAATTCCTACTCCTCATATTCGAACTGCCCGAAAAATAGAACCTGGTCCACCTCCTATCTCCCGAGTTAATGATAATACTCCTGAACACTACTCCCGAGTGGATGATTCGTCTGTACATGCCAAAGAAATGGAACCTCTTCCTAATCCCATCTCTCGAGTTAATGATCCTCCTCCTGTTGCAGCCAAAGGAGTGGAACCCATTCATACTCTAATCTCCAGAGTTAATGATCCTCCTCCTCTACCTGCCAAAGAAATACAACCTCTTCCTGATCCTAATTCTCCACTGGATAATCCTCCTGTTGCAGCCAAAGAAATTGAACCCATTCCCACTCCAATCTCCAGAGTTAATGATCCTCCTCCTGTACCTGCCAAAGAAATACAACCTCTTCCTGATCCTAATTCTCCACTGGATAACCCTCCTGTTGCAGCCAAAGAAATTGAACCCATTCCCACTCCAATCTCCAGAGTTAATGATCCTCCTGTTGCAGCCAAACAAATTGAACCTCTTCCTACTCCAATCTCCAGAGTTAATGATCCTCCTCCTGTACCTGCCAAAGAAACAGAACTTCTTCCTGATCCCAATTCCCCAGTGGATAACCCTCCTGTTGCAGCCAATCAAATTGAACCTCTTCCTACTCCAATCTCCAGAGTTAATGATCCTCCTCCTGTACCTGCCAAAGAAATAGAACTTCTTCCTAATCCCAATTCCCCAGTGGATAACCCTCCTGTTGCAGCCAAACAAATTGAACCACTTCCTACTCCAATCTCCAGAGTTAATGATCCTCCTCCTGTACCTGCCAAAGAAACAGAACCTCTTGCTGATCCCAATTCCCCAGTGGATAACCCTCCTGTCGCAGCCAAACAAATTGAACCTCTTCCTACTCCAATCTCCAGAGTTAATGATCCTCCTCCTGTACCTGCCAAAGAAATAGAACTCTTCCTAATCCCAATTCCCCAGTGGATAACCCTCCTGTTGCAGCCAAACAAATTGAACCTCTTCCTACTCCAATCTCCAGAGTTAATGATCCTCCTCCTGTACCTGCCAAAGAAACAGAAACTCTTGCTGATCCCAATTCCCCAGTGGATAACCCTCCTGTCGCAGCCAAACAAATTGAACCTCTTCCTACTCCAATCTCCAGAGTTAATGATCCTCCTCCTGTACCTGCCAAAGAAATAGAACCTCTTCCTAATCCCAATTCCCCAGTGGATAACCCTCCTGTTGCAGCCAAACAAATTGAACCTCTTCCTACTCCAATCTCCAGAGTTAATGATCCTCCTCCTGTACCTGCCAAAGAAACAGAACTTCTTCCTGATCCCAATTCCCCAGTGGATAACCCTCCTGTTGCAGCCAATCAAATTGAACCTCTTCCTACTCCAATCTCCAGAGTTAATGATCCTCCTCCTGTACCTGCCAAAGAAACAGAACTTCTTCCTGATCCCAATTCCCCAGTGGATAACCCTCCTGTTGCAGCCAATCAAATTGAACCTCTTCCTACTCCAATCTCCAGAGTTAATGATCCTCCTCCTGTACCTGCCAAAGAAACAGAACTTCTTCCTGATCCCAATTCCCCAGTGGATAACCCTCCTGTTGCAGCCAAACAAATTGAACCTCTTCCTACTCCAATCTCCAGAGTTAATGATCCTCCTCCTGTACCTGCCAAAGAAATAGAACCTCTTTCTCATCTCAATTCCCGACTTAATAATTCTCCTTTTGCAAGCGTAGAAATGGAACCCATTCATACTCGAATCTCCAGAGTTAATGATCCTCCTCCTGTACCTGCCAAAGAAATAGAACCTCTTCCTAATCCCATTTCCCCAGTGGATAACCCTCCTGTTGCAGCCAATCAAATTGAACCTCTTCCTACTCCAATCTCCAGAGTTAATGATCCTCCTCCTGTACCTGCCAAAGAAACAGAACTTCTTCCTGATCCCAATTCCCCAGTGGATAACCCTCCTGTCGCAGCCAAACAAATTGAACCTCTTCCTACTCCAATCTCCAGAGTTAATGATCCTCCTCCTGTACCTGCCAAAGAAATAGAACTCTTCCTAATCCCAATTCCCCAGTGGATAACCCTCCTGTTGCAGCCAAACAAATTGAACCTCTTCCTACTCCAATCTCCAGAGTTAATGATCCTCCTCCTGTACCTGCCAAAGAAACAGAACTTCTTCCTGATCCCAATTCCCCAGTGGATAACCCTCCTGTTGCAGCCAATCAAATTGAACCTCTTCCTACTCCAATCTCCAGAGTCAATGATCTTCCTCCTGTACCTGCCAAAGAAACAGAACTTCTTCCTGATCCCAATTCCCCAGTGGATAACCCTCCTGTTGCAGCCAATCAAATTGAACCTCTTCCTACTCCAATCTCCAGAGTTAATGATCCTCCTCCTGTACCTGCCAAAGAAATAGAACCTCTTCCTAATCCCAATTCCCCAGTGGATAACCCTCCTGTTGCAGCCAAACAAATTGAACCTCTTCCTACTCCAATCTCCAGAGTTAATGATCCTCCTCCTGTACCTGCCAAAGAAACAGAACTTCTTCCTGATCCCAATTCCCCAGTGGATAACCCTCCTGTTGCAGCCAATCAAATTGAACCTCTTCCTACTCCAATCTCCAGAGTTAATGATCCTCCTCCTGTACCTGCCAAAGAAACAGAACTTCTTCCTGATCCCAATTCCCCAGTGGATAACCCTCCTGTTGCAGCCAATCAAATTGAACCTCTTCCTACTCCAATCTCCAGAGTCAATGATCTTCCTCCTGTACCTGCCAAAGAAACAGAACTTCTTCCTGATCCCAATTCCCCAGTGGATAACCCTCCTGTTGCAGCCAATCAAATTGAACCTCTTCCTACTCCAATCTCCAGAGTTAATGATCCTCCTCCTGTACCTGCCAAAGAAATAGAACCTCTTCCTAATCCCAATTCCCCAGTGGATAACCCTCCTGTTGCAGCCAAACAAATTGAACCTCTTCCTACTCCAATCTCCAGAGTTAATGATCCTCCTCCTGTACCTGCCAAAGAAACAGAACTTCTTCCTGATCTCAATTCCCCAGTGGATAACCCTCCTGTTGCAGCCAATCAAATTGAACCTCTTCCTACTCCAATCTCCAGAGTCAATGATCTTCCTCCTGTACCTGCCAAAGAAACAGAACTTCTTCCTGATCCCAATTCCCCAGTGGATAACCCTCCTGTTGCAGCCAATCAAATTGAACCTCTTCCTACTCCAATCTCCAGAGTTAATGATCCTCCTCCTGTACCTGCCAAAGGAATAGAACCTCTTTCTCATCTCAATTCCCGACTTAATAATTCTCCTTTTGCAAGCGTAGAAATGGAACCCATTCATACTCGAATCTCCAGAGTTAATGATCCTCCTCCTGTACCTGCCAAAGAAATAGAACCTCTTCCTAATCCCATTTCCAAAGTTAATGATCCTCCTGTTGCAGACAAAGAAATGAAACCCCTTCCTATTCCCAACTCCCAAGTGGATGATCCTACTCCTGTACTTGCCAAAGAAACAGAATCTGTTCATGTTCTCATCTCCGATATGGATGGTTCTCCTGCTCATCAGGATCTTAAAATAAACGTGTTTACACCAAGTAATTCCATCATTGATCTGATCCCTCTGTATTTACAAGGACCTTGCTTATCTGGATGGATGTATCATCCTCACTATACTTTCTGTTACCAATTTGTCCACACCAAAATGAACTGGCTACAAGCTGAGGCAAGATTCTGATCTCTTTTCTTCATCCTATTAGTATAATGCACCAGTTGCTATACAACTAGGAAAACTCAATAAAATAAATTAAGTGCTAGATTATATTTCAATTTTTAATATCAGATTAATGAAGTATATTCCAGCATGTGCAAAAAGTGAATTGTGTAATGAATATACGTTAAAATGTTTGGCAATTAGGTGGGTGTGGGAATTTGCAATGGATCTTGCACTGGACAAAATCAGCACTGGTGAGCAGGGATTGCTTGGTTTTCTGTACAGTTTATAGATTTGAGAACTCCTCAGCTGCCTATTCTTCATATGGTCAGGTTGGTTCAGTAATATCTCAAGAGAGGTTGGATAGTGTACGTACAAGGACTGAAGATTGGCAAATTAAGTTCAATACAAATAACTGCAAGGTACTGCATATAGGTAAATAAAGCAAGAAGTTGTAAAATATGAGGCACGTGTACTGCATGAATGATTTAGAACTTTGCAAGGGGCAACTGAAAGAGACCTTGGGTGTATTAGTTGAAAACACAAGGCAGCAGGATGCTGAGCTATATTGCCAAATCAGTTGAGTTCAGATCCGCAAGAGATGTGCTCAACCTGTATAATGCCGCTCTGATTCGGCCACCATTAATTTTGGTCTCTGCGATATAACAGGCTACCCAGGCCCTATGCGCAGCAGAAGAGAGCAACAAGTGTTAGAAGAATGAACAGCAATTAAACATAGGGACGTTTGGAGAAAGCTTTATAGAGGTGTATAAGCTTTAAAAAGGGATTGAAAAAGTAAATGCAGAAAAATATTTCAGATATGGAATGGCCTCCTTCTGTGCCGTAACATTCTATGAAAAATCAATGAATATGTCTACGCAGCAGAACAAGAGGACACACATTCTGGGGTGCAAAGAGTAATTTAAGAACCAACAGCAGGAAGTATTTTATTACCCAGAGGGCAATTGCTGACTGGAACAGATTATCAGGCAGAGTGGTTGATGCCAGAGCATTGGACTAATTTAAGAAACAGCTTGATATTGGGTATGTGGGCAGGTATTCTAGAGGATGAGATCAAATGGGCTGAAAGGTCTTCTTCATATTGTGAAGAATATCTTCATATTCTCTTGTGATCTTGTGAACCTCACTGGTTGAAAAAAAAGGACTGTCTGTATTTCAATTTGTTTTCCTTCTTCCCCATACTTTATACTATTCCCTTAAGCATCCCCTTCTTCAAGGGGTACTGAAAATAGAAGTGTCTCAACAGAAGCACAATTAAAATTGCTTCCAAGGCTCATGTATCTGTTCAGATAAAGGTCATAAAATTATCAATCTTTGCTTTTGTAGTCTGAAGCCATCACTGAGATTCCTGCCCAGAAATCACTCCCAATTTTCTAATTGGCTCTATTTAATACTGTTGAATTGGACAACTTTAATTTGCATTCAGTGCTTGGTTAAATCAGAATAGAATAAATGTAAGGCTTCATTGTATTTTAGTACTAGTGTATTCATCATTAAAAAGCAAATGTCCGATACTGACTGCTGCACAGTTAAAAATATTAATAATCACTTTTCATTTAAAGCTGTTCTGTGTATCACATTCCAAAAATGGTCATCTTGCCTCAATACACCGGGAACAACAAAATAAATTCATTATGGATTTCATAAATGAAATGGACGAATCGCTTCCCGACACTTGGATTGGTTTTAGCGATTGCCACCAGGTGAATATGACAGAGTCTCTGAATTACAAGTTACAATATTTGATATTTAACAGAAATAAACATTAAGTACTAACATTATATCTCACACAGGAAGGCACTTTTATGTGGACTGATGGATCTCTATCAGATTACACACAATGGATATCAGGCGAATTTAATAATGAAAATGAGAAAGAAAATTGTGTGCACATTGATTTTCAAGGTATGTTACAGACTGCATTACAAGTGTACTTTTCTGCATATTAATTCCAGATACATTGATGTACTGACTGAAACACTATGATGGTATTATATAGTATTCACAAATGGGATCCAAAATGGCAATTGTACTGAGATTTCAACAGTAACTTGTACTTATATAGTGCCCTCCATGCAAGGTAGCATCTCAGAGTGCTTAGAATTCAGTTTTCTGACCAGTTTTGTTGACGTTGCTCTCGCTAGCTGTAATGGTAAAATATTATTCATAGGAGAGCCAATAGAAACTTACAGAAATATTTCCCCATTATTGCAGGGAAATTTTACAAATTTTGCAGAATATTGCAGGGAGTTGATTGGTACTATTGAGGTACATCTTAGTACCAACCCACACTTTTGCACATCATTCATAAAAACTAAACATGAAGAAATGACACATTAGGCTGTTGCATTAGGCTGTCACAAAAACATACAGAGAGAGAGAGAGACACACAATCATACACATACACATATACAGAGGAGTGAGAGACATACACAGACAAGAGGTATGTGAGCAAACTGCTATCAGATTTTTTTTATTATGTCAAGTGATTAGAGCACTCACCTCGCAAGCGAGAGACCTGGGTTCTATTCCTGGCAGGGCGAAATGTTGGGCAAGTTTCCTTACTCCACACAGCCCTATTTACCTAGCAGTAAGTAGGAACCCGATTCTTAGTTAATTGGGGGATCGCTTTTCCGGGCGTAATAATGTCTCTCAAAAAAAAAAAAATTTGGTTACTCAATCCACGACTGTTTGTGGGACACTGCTGTAGCAATTGGCTGCTGTGTTTCGCCCGCTAACATATAGTAAATTCACTTCACAGTATATGTTCTGTGAAGCGCTTAGCGACGGCTAGAAGATGTGAAAAGCGTTATATCAAATGCAAGGGTTATTATTTATTATTATAGACAATCTCAAAAGCGGCGCCTTGGAGTGGAGAGAAGCCCATTTTTCCGCTCACACCACTCCACCCACAGAAACGGCACAGCTTTGCTGACAGTAGCGGCGGGTAAACAGCCGTCAGCAATGCGCAGAGGGCTGGGCACTGGAAATTTAGTTGTTTAGCGTTTTTTAGCAGAGGGCGCTGTTTATAGCAAATTCCATAAAAAAATTGCAGCCCCACTTTCTTATTAGTCCAGCTCATGGCCCATAGTCCATCTCTTTAGAATCAGCAGCGATGAAATGAGGTATCGTTGATAATTGCACCATAATTAATTAGTAGACCTCTAGTGTACACACACACAGCCATCTTAGAGGGAAAGGATTGCGGTGTGAGCTTATTCAACATTCAGGGAAGATGGAAACTTGCTAAAACATTCTTTCAGTATTATAACAGTAAGAGTGTAGTCAAGGAAGATTTTCAAACTTTAAGGAATTCAAAGAGGAGTTGAAAAAGAAAATGAACAGGAGATAGCAAACATATTAAATACTATGCTAAAAGAGTTAAATTGTGAGGACAGGTTGGATAAACTTGGTCTCTATTCCTTTGAATATAGAAGGTAGAGGGTGATCTAACTGAAGTGTTTAAAATTGTAAAGGGATTCGATTAGGTAGCTACAGAGAAACCATTTCTTCAAGGGGGCACAATCTTTTATTAGAGCTAGGCCATTTAGGAACGTAATCAGGAAACACTTTTTCACACAAAGGGTAGTGGAAATCTGGAACTCTCTCCCCCAAAAGGCTATGGATGCTGAATCAATTCCAATTTTCAAGAACTGAGGTCGATAGATTTTTGTTAGGTGAGGTATCAAGGGATACGAAGCAAAGGCAGTAAATGGAGTTGAGGTACAGATCAACCATGATCTAATAGAATGGCAGAACAGGCTTGAGGGGTTGAATGGCCCACTCGTGTTCCTATAAATAAGTACTTTTGGGAGGCATTTATCAGGGATAGATATATAAATATACATATATAAATATATAAAAATATATAATACATATGTAAATATATATTTATATACATCCCCACCATCATCATCCAGTAAACATTATTTGAGCTCCAGGACTTTAACATAAGTGATATTGAGATTCTATATAGGCTCAAAGGCTTTAGAACCAACAAATCCCCCAGAACTGATGAACTGTAAATCAGGGTATTTGGGGAGATTTGTGCACAGAACGATATTATGAGGGAATCAACGGTCACTGGGGAGGTTTCAATTTCAGGAAGTTTTTCTTTACCCAGAGTGTAATTAACGATTGGAATAGGTTACAGGAAGGCAGGGAGGTTAAGGCTGGATACTGGATTAATTTTAAAACAATGTGATGCTATGATGGGAGGACTGTTGGGTGGGTGTTCTGGAAGGATGAGATCAGATGGTTCTCGGGCCTTTTTCAGCCGAACTAATTTTGTGAAAAGTTTCCACATCTAGCCCACGCTTTACCCTTTGGGACATTCTCCTTCCCTCCTTTCCACAGACACCATTTGTTTTATTCAGTACTAAAATGGCAGGATACTGCCATCAGAGAGCATAATAATATAAATTAGGGACTTGCCTCCTACAAAGGGAAATATACTCAAAGATAAAGTGACTATTTAGCACTGCGGGTGAGCCTTTCACAGCACCCTGAGCCTCTGATGTATTTAGCTGCTTTAGTCTAGAACTATCTCAACCAGTATTTATGCAAAGCAGATGATGAATGGCTGCGTCTAAATAGAATAAAAAGGATGAAACAGATATACAAATAGCACAAGCTGAGTCACTGATGATTGTTCATCTCAACATTGTTTCTTTCTTTCAGGATCTCTTGGGTCATGGAATGATGCGTCCTGTTCGACACAATTGCCTTTTATTTGTGCCTACAGAATCTGAAGCCATTTAAAAACAACTTACATTCATTAATCCTTTCCAGGAATGGATTCCCTATCTTTATTTGTTCTCTAATGCCACTGTCACTGTGCTTATGGTGGCTACATTGACTTTCTCCAGAAGCAAATAATTCATGCAGTTAAAACAAGCGATGGCAAAATAATGCATTTGTTTGGATTTATTTTCGATAGCACACACCATTTATGATATTCATTTTAAATTTAGTTTTATGATTTATTCCTCATTGTTCTGAACATGTGCAGGACATGGTAAACAATCCTGAGGGATTATATATGCTTTAATCACTACTGAAATTGGCACAAATTCAATATTGTACCAATAATGCATCCAGTATAAAGTGCTGATGTATGACTTAACCCATAAATTGACATCCTGATTATGTACAACATTATTAGTTGTTGGCACCGGAAAGGAATAGCCACTTAAGGAAAGGATATGTGGGAAGGTCATGTTTGCTTTAACCAACTGAGCTGACATATGAATTTATGATCCTTTGTTAGGTCAGAAATAAGAATCCGTTCCTGCCCAGTCTGTTTTCCATAAGAACTTTAAGATGGCACCAAAATGGGCGTTCCATTCGTATTAGACATAAAGTGAGTTTGTAATAAAATAATAACTGCTAACTTTACATTGGATAAAGTAAATCATTGCATCTCACCACATTAGCAAACACCAAATGCAAATACCACCACCAACAAATTACGTATGTTGTTAAATATATGTAAACAGATGTTGATTAGCACAACATCATTTAAACTGTAACTGTTAAAATAAAGCTCCAAAATATCATCCAATAGTTTGTATACTATCTCACAACAACAACAACAACAAGATTCCATTTATAAAGCGCCTTTCACGTCAGGAGGACGTCCCAAGGCGCTGCACAGTTGGGTCATGACCCGAGCAGGGGGGAAATGGTCAGGGTGAGGGGAGGGGAGGGAGCAAGGAGGGGGGAAATGGTCAGGGTGAGGGGAGGGAAGGGAGGGAGCGAGGAGGGGGAAGAGAGTCGAGAGGGGAGCTGAAGGCACGGTGAAAGAGAAAGGTTTTGAGACCGGCCTTGAAGGAGGAAAGGAGGAAGCAAGGCGAAGGCACTGGGGGATGGAGTTCCAGAGCCTGGGGGCTGAGAGGCTGAAGGCCCGACCACCGATGGTAGGGCGATTGGGGCGGGGGACGTGGAGCAGACCGGAGCCAGAGGAACTGAGGGTATGGGCAGGTAGGTAGGGGGATAGTAGGTTGGAGAGGTAGGAGGGAGCAAGGCCGTGAATGGCCTTGTAGGTGAGGATGAGGATCTTGAAATCAAGATCACCTTCATAAAGTTAATAACAAAACTACACCAGAAGGAACAGATTTTGACACCTGAAAAGCAGTCAAATTTTTCTAAAAGATAGAACAAAATTACATTTGTATAAGTGCCTTTCATGTCGGGAGGACCTTCCAAGGCGCTGAACAACCAGTGTTTCGAATCCAAGCTGGAAGTCGGGATGGGGAGGGTGGAGGGCAAGGAGGGAAGGAGGGTGATTGAAAGCACAGTCAAAGAGGAGGTCTTGAAGGAGGCAAGGGAGGGGGTGAGGCGAGGGACTGTGGGATGGAGTTCCAGAGGGTGGGGGTAGAGTAGCTGAGTGTCTGCCTGCCAATGGTGCAGCGGGCAAGACAGGGGTCATGAAGCAGAATGGACAGGGGTCATGAAGCTGGTGAGTGGAGGGAGCGGGTAGGTAGGTAGGGGTTTAGGAGTAGCAGAGGTAGGGAGAGCAAGGCCATGATGAGCTTTGAAGGTGAGGACCAGGATCTTGAACTGTATCCTCTGTGTGATGCGAAGCCAGTGGAATTGGGTGCAAGCGCTGTGAGATGCCGTCCGGTGTGGAGGGCGCTATATAAATCCAAGCTGTTGTTGTTGGATGAGGATGGGAGGTGATAGGATCACGAAATCTGGTGTGGGAGAGGACACGGGCTGCAGAGTTCTGGATGATCTGCAGCCTAAGGGAGGAGTCGGGGAGGCCGATAAGCAGGGAGTTTGTGTCGTCGAGCCTGGATGTTATGAATGCATGCATGAGAGTCTCGGCGGCCTGCGAAGTGAGACAGTGGTGGAGCCGAGCAATGCTGCGGAGATGGGGGAAGGTAGAGAGAGTCATGGCACGGATGCGGGGTAGAAAGATCAGTTGATGGTCAAATGAGACGCCAAGGTTCCGGATTGAGGTGGAATGAGCATTCTTGGATGGTGATGTTGTCAGTGGCTGAGGCACTGATGGGAGCCAATTATGAGAGCCTCGGTCTTGTTTGAATCGTTGGATAGAACATATCTTGTAGTTTTCTCACCTCCTCTTCTGAAGGCATTCACTCATGCTATGGTGTAATTTGTTAAGTGCTAGTTGCTCTCGGTATTTCACCCAAGTGTCTACTCTTGTGCAGGAAGTATGTCCATGTTTGTTTTTTGGCAGGAAAATTGACTCTGAGGCGCTATCAAAACTGAGATTTATCTCTCCCTCTCTCACACACACACATATACAGCGTGGAGTCCTGTAGCTTAGTGGTTAGAGCACTCACTCAATCCACGACTGTTTGTGGGACACTGCTGTGCGCAATTGGGTGCTACGTTTCGCCCACAAAATATACACTCAATTCACTTTACAGTATATTCTGTGAAGCGCTTTGAGATGTCTCGAAGACGTGATAAGGCACTATATCAAATGCAAGCTTTATCATTTATTATTATACTCACTCTCTACTGAATCGGTAATAGCATCCTGGAGCGGAAACCCAACTAATTATTTTGAGTCTCCAGAGTGGGGACACAGAGGCCAGTAGAGTCCCGCTTTTACTTTTGCTGAGAGCCAATCACCCAGCAGAGAGCAGCAATCCAACATGGCATCTTCTTGACACAATAGCATTATCAGGTAAAGCACGAATACCCGTTTTATGTTGGGTTTATACTAATGGAGGCAAAGCCACTTCACTTTCTACAGTGTAGGCATGTGGAACAGTAACCCTAACTTTTAGTTTCTGCTCTACATGTCATTTAAGTCAGGGCAGCATGCAGAGAACGTCAAATCAGATATTAAATGGTTAACACACTGAGGAGGAATAAAAACAATTCCCCCATAAAACTGTGTCCAGGGTCCACATCACTCCTGAACTTGGTGAGTGATCCTGGCAATGGCTGCCACAGCATAAAATTATTTCATTCTCAAGCATTGTTCTTCTTCACATTCACCAGCATAAAATGAAATATTTAAATGGGCAATAAGAAAGTAAGGATTTTACGTATGCTCACCAAATATCTAACTTTGAAATATATAATAATAATAATCCTTGCATTTGATATAGCATTTTTCACGTCTTCTCAACATCTCAAAGCGCTTCACAGAATAGACTGTAAAGTGAATTGACCGTATATTCGTGGGCGAAATGTATAGAATCTGCCCCTATCACACCTTATAAAAATATCGTTGTCTAACAAATGAAAGTTACCTTATGATTTCTACATATAGGGAATGAGTTTGTGTATTTGTATTAGTCAATATATTCTATAATGTATTCTGGGTATATCTGACACTTCTCGAATATAACAAAAATAGTTGGGTCAGAGGGGAAATCAACGCAGCTATCATATAGATTGGTGTTTCTGCCATCTTTGCGTGGTGGTTGGTGATAACCTGGGCGTCCTTGAGTGAATTCTCCGACCAATACGCGTGCCAAGAACATGAACCTAGTGTCTGCAGTGAAATCTGAATACAAGTCCATTTTGGAATCCAAAGCATCCCTGGCAAAGTACCTCCCTGCAGACAAAACAAACAGATTGATTTCTTGTTACATCCCGACAAGACGCAATCTCTGGAGCATTCTTCATTTCTTCTCCTGAAGGTTTAAAATGAGGTATTCACAAATCGGAAATCCTGCCAGTAATAAAGATGTGAGTCATGCCGACTTGCAGAAATTCTGCTGCAACATGACCAGAAGGAGATTGTGTCAGAGAGGATTCCTCACAGGTCAGAATGATACACATTTGGTTTCCAGCAGAATTCAATATTTCAAATTCTGTGCAAAATCTGCAAGTTTGACCTCATTCTCATTTAAATCAATATTTTAAGCAAAAGCTTTTTACCCTCATCGCGTCTACCCCACAAAGATCTCAATCACATCTGTTTACTCTTCTGGGAATTGTGTTTTGATAACGTGTTCCCTGACACCAAGTTTGCAGATGAGTCATGCATCCCTGCATCTCTGTTTTGCAAACCCAGTCATTGGGCTCTATAGATGGGTCATACCTACTGCCCAAGTGCTTTCTTGCTCCTGCAGTCTACTGGGTTTTATGCTGCATCTTGGCACCAATAAACCACTAAATTTTGATTCATCTCATCCTTTTTCCTACCATTCTTATTATTATTATTCTTGGTCTTAGAGGTGAAATGGACTATTAGCTTTTCAGTTTCATGCAATAAAAGCACAATCTTGTGTTATATATGTCCGTAGAATTTCCAATCCCCTTTCTCTACCGTATTGGAAATCTACTGTGTATTCTCTGATGTAAGCAGCAATATTAAGCAGCTGTAAGGATGATGTTGAAACAATGATTTCATAAACGACAGAAGTGAATGTTTTTGGAAAAGTTTGTTAGAAATATAAAGAAAATTTCAGTACGCACCGTTTCCGTATAAAGTCCCAACCTGTGCACAGCTTCCCCACTCAAAGTTCTGGTTGCAGATTGCATCAACAAACATTGGGTCTGTGCTACAGAAAAGGAATCTCTCATCTACAGGCTTTCCATTGTCCCTCTTCTTCATCCTTTCTTTCTGCCTAAGGGCACAGAGATATGCAAAAAGCAGTTAGTGCACTTGAACTGAGCAGCTTAAAAAGGACTGAGAGGTCACTGTTAAGAAGTTCAGGTGTTCAAGTAGCTTCACCTCTCACCATGTTCCCAGAACACATCTTGTGCATTGGTATTTGATTAAAAAGACAGCCAAATTAAGACCCCATGAAACTAATTTGGAAAATGCAATGTGGCCACCTGGTGTTGGAAACATGCTACAACATAAACATCCTATCACAAGGTCGAATAATGTATCTTAAAAAATGCAAGTGAACCTTGTGCCCCACTTTTACCCACAGCAAAGTAACTGGCACAAGCAGAGAGCAGATTATTGAACCCGCTTATTATATGTCATAGGGTTTATTCGAAAAAAATAAAAATAGTTTAAATAACCTTTATGGTGTGTGAAATTGTAAAGTACAGTTGCGATCTATAGAGTTTATCTGTTCAGGATTGAGGCCCAAAGCTATGTTTGCTTTTTTCTGTTATTCTATTTTTTTCTATTGTTGTTGATTAACTCAATGAGCATTGCTACTTTTGTGAAATGGAACGTTTGTTTACTGCAGACATTTCAGCATCGGGGAGTCTAGAACATTTTTACAAAACAAAAGACTAAAACTATTGATAAGCACATTTGACAATGTTTACTAACCACTGGAATATTTCCCAAAGTCCAAGGTTTTGGTTCCGGTCAATTTTCTGGATTGCGCCGGTTGGCATGGTCTGCTGGAAAAGAGACTGTATTTCTTCATATTCCTTGGAGAATGTAGAGAGTGCAACTCGCTACAGGAATATAAAATAAATGCAGAACATTAGGAAATATCTACTTAGCTTAAATACTTACTACATATTGTTTTTGCTGAATAAATATTTTGATTGGTACTTGTGCTGTGTTGTATTCTAGTGCTTGCAGGGTAAGCTCCAAATCCAGGCTCTTCTCGGTTTCAATGTGTCAATATGTGAAGAGTCAGACCCAATGCGTACATACACCAGCTCATTCATGTGTGGCTGAACCATTTGAGATATATACATACACAAAATCTGAATCTCCAAGGAGCTGTCACCATGAGCCTGTGGGGTAGATTCACTTACTCTGTCCCCATTAATTCATACAGTGTTTGTGCAAAGGACAACGGCACTCAATATAATTATACTATCAGATTAGATTATGATCCATCGTGGAAGACCTGGGATATATATTATGAGTGAAGATTGAAATAAACTACCAGCACTGTATCACTGAGACTAGGATTGAGTCGGGAATGGAAAGATGGGAAGTAACACAGCAGATGAACACTTGTCTAAAAGGTAAAAGAAAGAACACAAATTTCCTTTGAGCATGTCAGGACTTCAAGGTCAAAAATAAGGCTTGAATTTCTTCACCACCTTTCTATAACTTAGCTCTTGTTTTTTAATACTACGTCCTTTGACTGTTCATAAACCTTGACGTCACGCCTCACTGAACTGTGTGTCATCTGATTTTGTAAGTGGTCAGCATGCAAACATATGAAATCAATGTATTTACAAAGTCTTGTTACCCCTTGTGTTTTTCTTGCAATGGATTTTTATTTTCTGTTGCAGATGATTCGAGTGCACCAAAATCTGATACCAGTAACTGTACCATCGACTATTGTACATGACTATTGTAGTCAATACCTGGGTCTATGAATGTCCGAGGACTAGAAAGTCAATGGATTTTAAGGAACTGTTCTAAAAAGTGGCTCCCCAAAAAATGTTAAATACTTCTACTGAATATAATAAAGTACTTCTAAATACAATTATCATCATTCGCCCACATTTCCCACTTTTAGTTGTTGGTCAGTGCACTGTAGGAAAAACAAACATTGGGGTAACATGACTTTTTAAACATGACTTTTTAAAGCTCATGGGACTCAAATTCTAATACAGTCACGAACATCGATTGTCAGTCAAATCAAAGTTCATACCTGATATCCCATGTCTGACAAAGTTGATTTGTCCCAGTTTTCAGGAATGTTTTTTGGTTCACAGGCACTGGCTTCTACTTGTGCAGACTGTGATTTGCTGCAAAAGCATGGGCTGTTAAATATTTAAATCAACTTTCATGCTCTTTATTTATATGAGATGACAATTATCCCATGCATTTGTAAGATTTATTTACTTATAATATAAAATACATCGCATCTAAGGAATAATAATGTTTCTTCACTTTGTCAGCATTCAACCCTCCCAGGTCAGGTGCAGCACAGAGATCAAGAGATCAAAAACACAGGATTTGAAACAAGATTCGCAACTGATATACACAACTTGAATCCTGTTCCAACCCCCAGTAACTCCACTTCAACGTGCCTGGAAGGAAACCATGTCCAAACAGGGCTTCGGTATTTATACAATATAATTTACATTTATGCAGTGGCTTTCACGTCGGGACCGTGTCTCAAAGGCCTTATCACAAATGATGAGAACCTGAGCCGATGGTGACATTGGGTAACTGAGAGGATAATCTCCCGCTCCCAAACACTCAGCATAATAGGCTGATACATTCACACAACAATAATCAGTTAGAAGCTGAATCACTTCAAAGTTCATGTATATTAACACTTGTCTCAGAAGCTACAAAGGTTTCCATACCCCTGGATCTTTTTTTCTACATCCTCCTCAGTGATAAATCTTGGTCTCCTCCGCACTTCATTCGATGTACCTTGTAACACATTTTTCTGGCACATTTCTAAAAGAAGGATGAAAGCAACACTTTGAAAAGTACTCAACTGACAACAAAAAGGAATTGTTCAGCCAATGCCTTTGAAGATCCTAAAGCTGAACCCCAAAATCGTAAACTTTGAAACAAGCTTCACACGTTTTCTAGTGTCATTGGATAGAAAAATAGTCTAAATGCTTCCTACTACACCACTAAGGGTAAGATTTGAGGTCTCAGATTAAGCAGCTGACCAATCACACATAATACATTACTGTATTCATACATTATGGGTGGTTATGCAACACACCTTACATCATTCCCAAGCAATTTGTGTGCCACATTAGCACTAAAAATCATGAATTATCCAGAATTTATGCTCTTACTCTTTGCATTATCAAACAGCCTCATTGAACATGTATTGACAGTGCAATGTATGAAAATGATATACACAATAAGTTATTAAAAAAATACCCAATTTTGTGCATATATTATAATGCCTTTACCATCCAACCAAAAACCTGGACCCAGTATATTACAACACAAAATAAAATTGGTTTAACAAAAGAGGGAGTGTTTACATCACAATCATAGTTCCATAATTTGGTTAATCTGTAAAACATGGTTATAGTAACCAAGGTCGCTGGAGAAAGAAGTGCTTTGGATGGAGTGAATGTACCTTTAAAGCTCAGGAAGTCGCTGAATTCTCCTATGACAATAGGCATTTCTTCATCCTTATTGGCCAAATAGACATTCTCCAGGTCTGCAGATGTTACAGGCAGAGCGTGGTCATCCTGTCAGAGAGAGAGAGAGGTACAGACTCAGAGTTTGAACTTCTCTCCATGAAACTGATCTTCAGCTCAGACTGAAAGGAATTTGCAGCTAGCAAACACCCATTGTGTGTCTTAGTCATACAACATTCCCCAAAATTGTTTTCTCTCTGCCTCTCTAGAAGCCAGCTACACATGCTACATGTGTAGCTGGGGTGCATGGAGCTCTCAGTTTAGTTTGGATACTCTTAAGCATGATGGTGGGTTTCTGCATGATTCAGACACCCAGCTGATCAAACAGAAGTACTAGTTGGGTATCCAAGCTGGGGGCAGGAGTGGAGGGGTGGGGAAAGGTGACCAAAAGCACCGTCAACAACAACAATATTACCTTTGTATAGCACCTTTTATGTCAGGAGGACATCCCAAAGCGCTGGACAATCAGTGTTTCGGACCCAAACTGGGGGTCCGGATCAGGGCAGGGGTGAAAGAAGGTTACCAAAGGCACAGTCGAAGAGGAGGGTCTTGAGATGAGTCTTGAAAGAGGCAAGGGAGGGAGCGAAGTGGAGGGACTGCAGAATGGAGTTCCAGAGGGTGGGGGCAGAGTGGCTGAAAGCCTGCCTGCCAATGGTGGGGCAAACAAGGTGGAGGGCGTAAGCCCGCTGAGCGGAGGGAGTGGGCAGGTTGGTAGCGGGTTAGGAGCTCGCAGAGGTAGGGGAGAGCAAGGTTATGGACGGTTTTGAAAGTGAGGACCAGGATCTTGAACTGTATCCTTTGTGTGATGGGAAGCCAGTGGAGTCGGGCGAGGATGGCGTTGAGAGGGCCGCGGAGTCTAGTGCAGGAGAGGACACGGACTGCAGAGTTCTGGATGATCTGCAACCTATGGAGGGAAGATCTGGGGAGGCCGACAAGCAAAGAGTTTGTGCAGTCGAGCCTGGATGTTATAAATGTGTATATGAGGGTCTCGGCAGCCTGTGAAGTGAGACAGTTGCGGAGCTGGGCAATATTGCGGAGGTGGGGGAAGGTAGAGGGGGTCATGGCACAGAAGTGGGGTAGAGGCCACTACATAAATTGTAAATGAGAATCAAACAAGAAGTCAAGGTTCCGGACTGGCTTAGTAAGGTGGAGTGTGCATCCTTGGATGTGATGTTGTTGGTGCCTGAGGTGCTGAGGCGCTGACGGGAGCCAATTAGGAGAGTCTCGGTCTTATGGAAGTTCAGCTGTAGAAAGTTAGTTCTCATCCAGGACTTGATATCTGACAGGCATTCTGCCAGCACAACAATGGCCCTGGAGTCAAGGGTGGTGGTAGAGAGATACAGTTGGGTGTCATCCGCATACATAATAATAATAATAATAATAATAATAATAATAATCCTTGCATTTGATATAGCGCTTTCCACGTCAGGAGGACGTCCCAAAGCGCTTCACAGAACACACTGTAAAGTGAATTGACTGTATATTTGTGGGCACATGCGGCAGCCAATTGCGCACAGCAATGTCCCACAAACAGTCGTAGATTGAAAATGACCAATTTATTATTGTTTTTGGTTTTGGAGGGATTATTATTAGGTGTGTGGAGTAAGGAAACTTGCCCAAGGTTTCGCCCTCTGCCTGGAATTGAACTCAGGTCTCTCACTTGCAAAGCGAGTGCTCTAACCACTGAGCTACAGGACTCCACCTGAAAGTTGATCCCATGTCTGCGGATGATGTCACCAAGAGGGAGCATATAGATATTGAAGGGAAGGGACTAAGGACAGAGCCCCAAGGAACGCCGCACAAGGCTGTGCGGGGGGCTAGAGGAGAAGCTGTTTGTGGAGAAGAAGTGAAGGTGATGTACATTCAAGGTAGATCTTGAGGTGGACCTTAAATAAGTTAAGTAAGGGAGTGAGACAAAGGGACTCTGGGATGGAGTTCCAGAGAATGGGGGCAGAAAGGCTGAAAACACAGTGCAGACAAGAGAATGAATGTACCATCAGTCTGTAGTGCCTCTTCCTCTCTGCCCCCTTGGCTCTATAATAATAACAGCACTGCACTGGAGCATCAGCCTAGCTCAAAGTCCCAATAAAAGGCTTAAATCCACAACCTTCTGCCTCAGAGATGAGAGTGCTACCCAATGCAATACAAAATTACATTTGTATAGCACCTTTCACGTCAGGATGAGGCTGACTGACACCTTCTCTTACTTTATCTATGCCACATCTCCCTCCATTCTCTCAGTCTTATCTTCTCTCTGTTCTCTAACACTTCCCCTTTCCATTTCCAGGGTAACTAGTTCTATCAAGCACAACTCCCTCTCACTAGGCTCTCAACTAAGCACCTTGAATTCCTGAAATTATCCAGAAGCGAGCGAGACCCCAGTGAGAAAAAGGAACAAAAAACTTACTTGGCATCCATACTCAGTCCAGGTGCCCAACTTTTCTTTCTTGTACCATAACCATTCTGTGGTCATGATAAAATATGGAGGTTTAGTGACCGAGGAGGCCGTGGAGAGACGTCTTACCGGGTTAGAGCCGCACATCATTGTCTCAAAGTTAATGGATGAAGGCTCAAAGCTGTAAATAATAAAAGTTGTAATTATCCTTGAAATTAAAAGATGTGATCCACGTCTTTAAAATGCTGAGAATCATAGACAATGCAAACAGGTTATTTAATGCAAAGTATATATACATATATGACAACTTATCAGGACATTTTAACTCTAAAACATAATACTTCAAAAGTCACTAGAAAGCTAAGGTCCTGGAACCTGAAAAATATACACTTGTGATAATCTGCTGTCTTTTGTTCATTTGGTCAGGAAGTACCTGATGGAATTGTCTGGGTCACAGAAAGCCATTTCAATCTGCTCCATGTTTGCGAGGTTGGTCCATGTTTTGTTGTAGATCTGCCACTTGTATGGCAAATGCCAGTGAATCCGGATGCACTTGTCTGTACAAAATAAAAACAGAAGAGAGCATTTATTTAAAATCACATTCTGAAACGCTTCATTTCTCTGTCAAAGATCAATTCTGTTATTCAATTTATGAATTAACAAGGTCAACATTTTGCTCATACTTGCACAGAAGTAATCTGATTTCATGCATAGGAAACATTGTTCTCAGACTATAATTTATAGCACTTAATTTCACTGCACTGACAGGCAGTGTTCAAAATACATTTGAATGCGTGATCCAACATACTCAAAGATCAAAGCAATTATTTTGGGCCACAAAGGGTTTTTACTTAGAGGGACCATTTCTACCAACATTTTCCTTACATTTTTGTTTAAGGGTCCACCAGTTTCTGATCTGCTTTACACTGTGGGGCACACTTGGAAGCAATATAGGTAAAAGTCAACAACAACACAGTTCAAGTAACCGCAGTTATCTCCCAAGTCATGTTTGAGGAAGGTCCATGGAGAAAATTGAAGCAAAATTTGCATTGCTGGCCGGAACGAGAAAGAGATTTGTGCAAGCAGAATGAAATACTGGCCTGGAGGGATCCTTTCAATCTCCAGCACCAAGGCAGCTCTGGGGTGAATTGCTTCATCTCAACAGCCACTTTGAGGTGCAACCACAGATAAAAGAAGCACCAGTTGTGCACATGTTGTTATGAATGAAAACAAATCAGTGTAGTAGACCACGACTGTTTATTATTTTGTTCGTATAAAAAGATTGCCATCTTTAAAATATAACAATGGAACTATCAACAATGGTTTAAACAGAAGTTTTTGCACAAACCCTTGTAGCTGCAGTTTTTTCTGAGGAAGTACAGACAGATCTCTTCTGAGTCCGCATTGCCCCTGGAGCTCGTGGATGCCTGCTGACATGCAGCGCCCTTCTCTGGGGAAAAAATACACAGCAAACTATGATTCAATGGAATTGCTACAAAAGTCCTGTTGAAAGGGCACTTGGGCCACAGAATTCACAGCTATTTGTGTTTGTGGAGGGAAAAGAACAGGAAGTGGTGTACATAGTTTCTGTTGCAATTAATGTGATAGGACCGTGGCAAGTTTTGAAAGAAAAGAAATTGCTTGGCATAGTAGATATGCAGAACAAGCAATTGAAACTTCATCAATTAATTCCTAAAAGGATTTGGATAAATATTTGAACAAGAATAGGATTTGGTGATGAAATCAACTGAGGGGTTTGAAAGATATAGTGTAGAAGTTATTCATTTATATTATAGCCAGATGGACCACCATAGCCTGCTCCAATCCTGCACCTTTTTATGTTCCTATGAGATTATAGAGATAGACATCGCTACATCTCGATTCAAGTGATGAAATACTTCATGGGGCACAATGGTTCTAATTCTCCAATGCATGGTGGGGCATTGAAGATGCCATAGCAAAATTGATTAAAGGAAATATTAACAAAGGTCAAAAAAAACTTTTGCAGATAATTTTTGGAGATCAGGTAGATTTGGGAGATTTATGTAAATATGTGAGCAAATGAGCTAGGATTGCCCCCTCCTGATTATTTTCCAATTACCCAGGTGGAAAATGCCACTTGGTGGACAGTAAAATTGAGCTCAACTGTGATAATACCTCCCACTGTTAAATAGTCAGGAAATGGTCAATTGGGCAATCTACAAGTGAGCTGCTAGTTTCTACAGAACTGTAACCCTACTGAAGTCATCGTATTTAGAGCAGAGGTGGAAAATGAGACAATCAGATACAAACATTGGAATCTCACCTTCATCACCAGTGGAGGGTGGACTTTTGATATGGTTTCCATTCTGATATATTGTCAGCAGGTTTTTGATCAGTTCTTCATCCAGACAGAGCCTCTCGAGCAGAAGCTTGGTGGTGTTGTCTGTAAAGCTATGGGAGCGAATGCAACCATCCCCAAATTTACAGCTCCCTAAGATGAAGTAGGAACAAATGTGGAGCTTATTGCAAGTCTCTTTGTGGGTACAACTGCCAAACTGACCATGATTGCTGCCTCTGTTGTAATACAGGCAAACCTGAAAAAGAGACATGAGGTCAACACTAAATAATAATAATTATGATCCTTACCTTTGATACAGTGCCTTTCACATCAGAAGGATGTCTCAAAGCGCTTTACTGTAAATTTACTGTAAATTGTTGTGAATGTGCATTTTGTGTAAAATGTAAACCCAAGCAGGAAAAAAATAAATAAAACTATCTGGGTTTCAGCAGGTTACACTTATATCACACCATTTGCATCGGATGAATGACTCAAATTGCTTCAGAACAACAATGGGGATCATTGAGTAGGTAGGAAAGGAGCAAAGCATTTGAGGGTATTGACCAAAAGCATGGTTAAAGAGACACATTTTAAAGTGGGTTTTAATGGCAGGGAGAGAGGGCATAAAGGCAAAGCAGTTAGAATCATAGAATATTACAGCACAGAAAGCTATTCGGCCCATCATGCCGGTGACGGCTCTTTGAAAGAGCTACAAACTACCAACTACTCCCCCTCTCTTGCCCCATAGCCCTGCAAACTTTTCTTTTTAAGTACCCTTTGAAAGCTACTTTCAAATCTGCTTTCACCACCCTTTCAGGCCATGCATTCCAGACCGTAATAAATAAGAAATTCTCTGGGCAAAACATTTTCTCCTTGTCTCCCCTCTGTTTCTTTTGTCTCTGGGTTGAGCAAATTCCAGAGAGAGCATGATTATTTTGTCTCAAGTGTCATTATTTAACAATGAAAGTAAATGAAACACTTTTTAAAGCTGCTGTCTCAGCATCAGACATCCCAGGTCAGATAAATAACAAGCTAGATGGAGAGTAAAGATTCCACTACACTGCCAATCCCACCACTCCAATAATAATACTTATATTTGACATAGCCTTATCACGTCATCGAATCATCTCAAAGTGCTTCACAGGATTATAATGTAAAGTGGTGTCACTGTGTGTTTTCATAAGACAATTAATCTCTGTCTAACATGTGCCATACTTGATTTTTCAGTGATAAACATGCAGAGTATAATCACAGACAGTGCAAATATTTTTATTGCACAAAATAATTCACCTTTTGAGTCCAAAGATTCTCGGATTAGTTGAGTCCAAAGTATCTTAGATTAGGCTCATCTGATATTAAACTGGTGAAATACTCAACATGTCCCAATAAATATTTGCATTCACAAACACTAACATGCTCAGTGTAACTGAAAACTCAGTGTTATTTGTTCACCTCTTTCTGCAGAATATTTGCAAGTCAAAGGATGTTTAATTTTAAACTCTTAAACTATCTAAGTATTTGAGATAAAATATACGGTTCGAAGGAGGCAAAAATATCAGTCTGGTCTAGTCACACTCTTCTATAGCTTGGGTGAAGGTAGGTAATTCAAACAATGTCAGTTCCAGAAGACCAGTTGGGATCAGCTAACTCAGCACACACAAGGGTCTGAACTTAGGACTCTCGTGGTCTGTGATTGCTTAGTTGCACATCAAGCATTGCAATTACCCACTAAGCTATTCAATTTTAATTATTTTAAGAAATACTTGTAAATCCCTTTAAAATCTTGAAAGTGAATGCAGTGAAATGCACTGGCCTTCATTAAAGTTAGTGACCTCTCTGGCAGGCTTAAGTTATCTGATAATTATTTAGTCTAATCCTAGGACATCTGTGTGGTGCTCGCCTGTACTCAACAGTAGGTTCAAATGATCTGTATTGAGTTTGGCAATGTGAACTGCAGGTGGCAGTAAGCTCCTACAGTGTTTCTAAAAAGGAAAATTAGCCAGGTTCCCAGTTGCTATCCAGTGACACACCCAACCCCCACCCACCCCATTTGGCGAGTGCACATGTATGGAAGTTGTTTAAGGAATTTGACCTGGCTTTGATGGCCTTTCCATTCCAGCATAGCTTGCCAACACTGCGTTCTGATGCGTTAAAACTTGTTAATTGATAAGAATGCTACAAATAAGCAAGCGCAGGCTAGGGAGGGACAATTTAGCCAGTATTCCTGATCCCGATCAAAATCCAGTGATGCTCTGCTGAAAGTAGTATCTATAGAAAAGTCAGGAAAGGGCCAGAACAGGATCAGCTGTGATGCCCTCCATGGTCAAATACCCCACACACACTCACTAAGCTTATGCATAAAGAGTGGATACTTGAAGGTGGCACTGGAGGGTTGCTGGGTACTCTCAGCATATAAAGGTGAAAGTAGAAATTGAGAAAAAAAAATTCAGACTTTAAATGTACTTTATACTTCCATGAACAGAGGAAATTAATCTTGAAAATCTTTTATAATTAATGTTTTTCTAGTCTTTGCTGATTGTATCAGTATGAATCCGTTTTACAAATCTCCCCATAAAACTTTAAGCAACATTTATATGTTCAGTGTGTATCCGGTGAATAATTCTAACATGTCTGCAACAATGTGTTTGGTGAACACAGTTATGTACAGTCAGTGGGAAGTGTGCCAGAGTGCTGGGACTTGCACCTCAGGAAGCAAAGCCAGGTCGTTCTGAAGCAGAAGCACGCGTAGTTCCTTCTCCGACAGCTTCTGAAGTCCGTGAGCGGACAGGATGCTCATGTTGTGAAAATCATTGATATTGTGGGAATTCTTGCAAGTTTTCCTGAAAGGGAAGAGAGAGAGATGCTCCAGGACAGGGGAATTCACAAAGAATTGTTACATCACTTCTGTACAGTTCATCATTAGAACATCATTATTAGGCCATTTCCTGTGAAGTTAGACGAAATTTTATAGCAGAGTTCTTCTATTCTGCGGATACATCATAATGGAATAAAAAAATGCCCCTTTTTGTTTCCCTAATGGTGAGCAGGGCACTGTTGAAGATTGTGAAGGTTATCAATAAAGATTAAAGGTAGGTATACTGCTCTAAACCTGCTAATCCATCTTTAAAATACTAATAATTGTTTTGCAGGTCTCTGTGTTTTATTGTTTCAGATTCCAATATAGCCTCAGCATCAACTGCCATTGATGTCCAGGACACATGGAAATTCAAAGCTCATCGCAGCTCTCCTTAAGCATACAGTAGCTCACAACAATAGATGTGTGGCCTGAGGAATGGATGAATCACTGAGTGAGTACTGGAATACTGGTGAAGTGGAGGCCACCCTATGGGCAGTTAATGGATGTTTCAAATAACTGGGGTGTGGAATATCAGTTATGAAAGTAAAAACATTTTTAGTGCTGCAAGTTAAAGTTCCACAGCATTCCCAAAGTTAATTCTGCATTCAAACACAATTTCACTGCCTGGCGCATCAGAAACTCACCTATACCCCACACTAAATGCATTGAGAAATTATTTGGCTCTATCCTGCCCTCAACCAATACTGCACCTCTGTTTGGTTAGAACCACATTAACTATTCAACAATTACCAGATTGTTCTCCCTATCTACATAACACACATTGCTGACACAATTTTCTGACTATAAACGTTAACCCTAACCCTCTTCCCTTGGATTACTAAATGCTGACAAGATGGAAGCCATACTAATTGGCTCCTGTCGTCTTCTATCCTGCGGCTCTGACGTCCTTAGCCTCCCCAACCTATCCCTCAAAATTACCGAACAGGTATGCAACTTAGGCATCAGGTTTGACTGATAGCTATCATCCCACATCCGGGCCCTAACTAAGACCGCCTTCCTCTACCTCTACATTTCCTGCCTCTAACTGTACGCATATCCCAGATGCAGCCATGCGTTCGTCATCTCCTGACTCGACTTTTCAAATGCCCTCTTTGCCAGTCTCCCCAGCTCCACCATGCACAGGTTTCAGCTGATCCAAAACTTTGCCGTCCACATATTCACCTGTACTAAACTCTGTACCCGTCACACCAGTTCTAGCCAAGCCCCACTGTTCCCGATCACCGAATGGATTGATTTGAAGTTCCTCACACTCGCTTTCAAATCCCTTCATGCCCTGGCAGTTCCCTACCTCTCCGGCCTGCTTACCCCCGAACCCACAACCCGCTGCATCGCTCGACTGGTTCCGGCCTTCTGCATGTCCCTTGTGCCCTCCGTTCCACCATTGGCGGCTGCGCTTTCAGCCACTAAGGCCCGAAACTCTGGAACACTCTTCCTCTATTCCCTCCACCTTGCCCCGTCCTTCCCCGTCTTCAGGTCATACCTGAACACCTTTCTCCTCGACCGTGCCTACAGTCACCTAACCCCCCCACCCAACTCGTGCTCCGACACTGTCAAGCACTCTGGGACACCACCCTCCATGAGGGGCACTATATAAATGCAAGCTGTTGTATAAGTAACCTTTATCAACAACAACAGGGGCCTCCATAAGCATTTACATACCTTCCTTTGGAGTATTTGCACATGCCAAGAATAAAGAATCTGCAGAGATGAAGGTGCTGACAGTTCTGATAGTTCTGACAGCTCTTGTTGGTGTAGCCCTTGCATAGCTTGATCGATGTGGTAGCAATGATGCAACTGTCCAAGGTCAGATTAGACCCTGATGGCTTGCTTCCTGTTCCTTGAACTACAGTGAAGAACTGTGTGTTACTTAACATCTGATTTAGAACCACATCAGTGAGGGATAAATCATGTTGGAGTTCTCTCTGGAGCTTTTCATATTGCAAAGATCCATAGTGAGAGCAAAGAATCTTGATGCTCCTCTGAGTGATCTTTGATGCAGTCATATCTGGCTGGGAAACTCAGTGTTAATCCCATACAACTACCTCTTCCTTATAATATATCTCAGGAAAGGAAACTGAAACAAACTTTTCTGTATTGGATGACAGACAAGGAGGTGTGACTTATCTGGTTGCTAGGAGCAACAGGCATGTATACACAAGACAGGCTGAATCAAGTGTGTTTTCTTTTCATTTGCCTCCTTTAAAGTTGGGATGCCATTCGCCAGTTCTTTTATCTAAGTGGCAACACCAACTTGCATTTACATGGCTCCCTTCATGTGGGGTAGCATCTTGGGAGTGTTCAACAATGGTGTAGTCTTACACCAAGCTGGGGAGAAAGGGGGTGACCATAAGCATGGTCAAAGAGTAGTCTTCAAGTGCGATCTGTATTAATTTTTTAATTAATTAATCCTTGCATTTGATATAGCGCTTTTCATGTCTTCTCGACGTCTCAAAGCGCTTCGCAGAATATGTTCCAAAGCGAATTGACTGTATATTTGTGGGTGAAACGCAGCAGCCAATTGCGCACAGCGGTGTCCCACAAACAGTCGTGGATTGAAAATAACCAATTCATTATTGTTTTTTTGTTTTGGCGGTATTATTATTAGGCGTGTGGAGTAAGGAAACTTGCCCAAGGTTTCGCCCTGCCGGGAATTGAACCCAGGTGTCTCGCTTGCAGGCGAGTGCTCTAACCACTGAGCTACAGGACTTAATGCACAGTAAGCTCAAGAAATATAAAAAGCCTAGCTCAAAAGAAATGATAAAACACAAGGTGGGCTGCAGATAAATTTTAATTGGAAAATATATTAGGCACATCTATTCAGATTTACAGAGTACAAAATTATCCACAGAAAACAGGCAGAGAAAATTTACACCCTTCATATATACTTTTATTCTTTAAAATGAAGGCCTTGTATCCCTTTGGTAGTTGGAAATGGCTAGTTTTATCTAATTAAATATCCAAACATTTCTCTCTCTCCACCATATTCTCTTAACCCCTTCATAGGCATCAATTTACACAAAAGCTTTGTACGGGTGCCTCATATGACACTTCTTTGAAATATTCTTCATTGTGCATTCAATAGAATTTTTTTGGGGGGGTTCCAGAATAACATGAAAAAAGAACTTTTAAGTGTAGTCTTCAAAACATTCAATCTTTCAAACCAGTAAATAAACATAGAACAAAATGTGGTCCTGCTAAAAGCCTCCTTTTCTGACATACCATGGTGCGCTAGTGATCAAGGAACAGTATGCCTTCCCCCTTATTGACAGCCATACCATCTTAAAACAAACATGATGAAATATTACATAACACTGGTGTGACTCATTGGGCAGAGAACACCTTAGGAATTGGAACTAGTCCCAATATGTGATCAATAAAGGCTTATTCGTGAGAAACTAGAAATGTCTGGACTATGGAATGGAATAGACTCTCAAGGGTTAGGTAGGGATAAAGAAACAAGGTCATTCAGTACATCTTGTTATTGAATGTGTGCCTCTAAACACCCACTATTGCACTTAATTTCTTCTAAAGAATGCCCACTGATATTGTTAGAGAACAATTTTAATTTAACTTCTACCTAAACAGTTAGTAATTCCACAGGGTGAAATTACATGATGGTAATCTCATGGCATTCTCGCAACTAGAATTCTGAAATTCAGCATTTCGTCTCGCTAATTCACTTCCTTCAGCCTTGGACTTCTACCTGGACAAATCTTTCAACGTATCCTGTATGTTTGGCTGTCAGAAGTCAGCAATGACTCATCTAATCATTCATCCGTTGTGTACCATCTCAAAGATTATACATATTACTGCAAACAGCAAATTTAAAGAATAAAAGCAGTAACTCCTTGGAATTGTAGGAGTTACAGATCCTATCAGCTTCAGACAACTGTCAACAGGGGCTTTTACGCTTAGGAGATGCAAGTAGTGAAGTTGTAACGGTAATAAAACTGAGAGTGGCCTAGCTCTCAGCCCTGCTCGAATAGTTTGGGGGGCATTATAGGCTTTTTTGCTGGTTGATGTCAAGAAAACCAGCTCAAATGCATCAGTTAGAATGTTGTCATGGCTTTTTTGTTCTGTTTACTGACAACCAACTTTGGAAGAGGAATTTTGAAGCAAAACTGAGCTCTAGGAACTATATAAAAATAAATTCCATCTTGAAGTTTTCCACATATAAGAATGATGAGTTTAGCATCTCATGATTTGGGTTTAAATTAACATGCTCGGTTGTGTTTAAAGTTGCAAGGCAATTTCAGAACTGATGGAATATTATGATTGACTGTAACTGGTCCCATGCACTGATACTACACTTGGATAACCATGCGCTGTAATATGAAGCAAAGAATTAAAAAGAATGAATCATATGGAAACATTTCCTATAACGTTTTACATCCATCTACAAACCAACCAACCAACAGCAACCACCCATTCTACATACAGAAACAAATAAAATGTTTGCTTGTGGGATGCAACTTTTTAAGAAAACAAAGTTTACAACAGCAGTGTTGGTTTGGGACCCATATGCAACAACACCTAGTCCAGTATCGGCTTGTGTAGGTGCCCTATACAGAGATACACTGTGATTTTGAAATACAAGTGCTAAGGCACCCGCTTTACAATTCACATCTATATTATATGGTTGTACTGTTATTCACTCATACCCTTACTATTGTGGGTGGGAAAAGGTAGTAACTGCATTGAGCAATAGTCAACAGCTTCCTGTCTGAATGTTCTGCCAATGGCAATAGTCAAAGATCATAACCAATTTCATGAGGATTTTATAAATGTCATTTGAAAGCACGGCTCTGAGTCTGTAGGATGCAAGATTGGCCATAGGTATCACACAATGGATTAATCTTGCTGCAGTGGTTATTCATTCTATTAATGATACAGATTCACACACACAAAACTATGTACCAGCTGAACACCTTGCAACTGCCTGTGGCAACAAAACAAAAACACATGAATTGCCCAGCTTGTGATAGAAACATTGCACAATTACCAAAAATATACCTGTTGCCAACCCAACATTAAGCAACCGTCTCCTGTGTCACAAACAGAAATATATCAAGTGGAATATGCACACAACAGACCAGGTTGTAATGAAATGGACCTTTTAAATCCCTTCAATGCTCCTCTTTTTTAAGAACTTTATGTAAAGGCATGTACCACTGTCACACAACACACAAAGAACAGATTTCATTTTTTAAGCACATTGGATGTTAAATTAGAACATCTCAAGAATAATCGACTTTCTCAAAAAAAAGACACTTTTGTACAAAAGTCTTCGAATGTTTACATGAGCAACTGAATTAGGCAGGGTCTTTGAAGCCCCTGCATTGATACATTAAAAAGGCTTATTAACTTATACAGAAATTAAAAAAGGCAGTGACTGAATAATGAAGTTTGCACATTTACTACATAGCGTTACCTAAAATCGCAGTTTACATTTCCCAGCACAATGTAAATGGAAAATACTGGAGATGCATGGCAAGTCAATCTGAAACTCAGAGTACTTAGAAACATAGAAATGTAAACGGTCCTTTTGGCTGGTCCTAAAATGCACTTTTGAAGTTAAAGATTAATGTTTCATGGTCCTTCCTCAGAATCTTAATATACGTATAACATGAAAGGCAGACATTAAGATGTTGATAACCTGCATGTTACACACTGAAGTACTGATCACTTTGGGACAGGTAGGATTTCAGCAGGGGCAAACCAGCGGGACCCTGCTTCAAAAACATGGATTTGCTGAAAAAGGTAAGAATTATCTTTCATTTCTTTCCCTCCTCCTCCCAATGCACATGAATTCGTCACATAGTAAACATTCTAAAGGAAGGATTGGAGTGATCTTTGTGTACAGATATTTCACGTCCATTCAAACCAGGATTTGGGGTCATCCACCAACATTTAATAAATATAGAACATGAGAAGGCCATCCAACCCATTACTTCCATTCTCTTCACAGGTAATATACAATCCTTCATATCAAGAACTCTATCTAGCACAATCTATTTCCTGAGGGTGACAAGCAACCACTGACAACCTTCTTAAGAAGATAAAAGCTCTGATATTCCTTCCAACTCTCAAAGGTAATCGAGCAACATTGTAGATTAATTCTGAACAAAATTCATACTTGTATCTGTGACCTGTTTCATTGAGCAGATGCCTCGCCATCATCCGAAAAACACAAGAACCAGCTGGTACTAACTTGTATTTGACTATTTGTGTCAAATCCTGTCTGTACAAGCTTCAAATATTCTCCTAATAATAATACTTAACCAGCTCCTTTTGAAGTTAAGACATGATTACTCACTGCTCAATTGCACAAAGCATTTCACAATAATTTAATCAAATGCAGTGAATGGTTTTGTAGGCAAACACAGCAGCCATTTAAGCCAGCAAGTTCCCACAAACAGCCACAGGTGCCCCAAATTGTACACAATATTTAATGTGCCATTCCAATAAGATAGACAAGGTGACAAGATCATTTTTCAACTGATAATCAAAGATATGTGAGTAGCTTTATTCTATTCTTCCAGTCGATAATTGCAAATTGCACTCCTCATCCACTTTTGCAAATGCACATCTATTCATTGTGTTCATAGGTTTTCCACTTCAATATGTGTTACTTTATATTAAATTATATTAAAGTCCATCTGCCACCCCTCAGCCGATCCAATTAATGTATTCAGACTACATTAAAGGCCATCAATATCCTTTACACCACTCAGCTGGACATAAAGCTTGACATCAACAGAATTTTTACAAGAATTCTCTCTTCTATTTCATCTGTGAACAGTCAAAACAAATAACCTCTTCCAGTAGACTGCAAAATATCACTAATCGCTAACATCAACTATTTCCCTTTACCACCATCATCCATTTCCTGTTGTTCACCACGTTTCCAATCCAGCCAGCTGAATTGTAATCAGTTTCACAACATCTTTTGAAATTTGAAAAAATTGTATCTGCTGAATGGCTTGTAAATCCATGTCAACTCCACTTCATCCTCTCTGATGAACAGTAATAACATGTGGTAAAAATATTCACAAGACAGCAGTGCACTATTGCTGTATAATTCCCAGGTCCCAGTGCTACCCCTTTTGAAAGATCGTTGCCCTCAAATTCTCAAGTCATACACTTGTATAAATGAAGTTCCTAAAACTATTTAATCAAGATCCACCCATTTGTTTGCAGTTTGTAAGGTGCAGGTAACTTCTACACATCTAACTCCTTAGCTTCTTTTAAATGCTTTACTTATTCCAGTGACTAGAAGATTAACATTCAAGAGCCTCAACTTTCACAAGACTTTTTATCCAACATATGTACACCATTGAATCCCTGTCAAAGTAACCGTTAACACTAAAGTGGCAACACTGTGGAGAACAAGGTCGCAACACCTATTTCCTTGCTGATCACACATTGCACCATACCAACGTCCCAGCAGTAAGGCAGACTCATTTATACATTTTTTAAAATGTAAAAAAAGGCTTAAGGTACTTTCTACATCCATGGTACAGTATTGGCAGAAAACATATCAATATACAGTGGATACAAACATTCAAGTAATGAAAATCACATTATGTGTGTTAGACAATGATTATTTGGACTATTCTTCCTGTTGGATTATATATTGTATCCATTGGATGGTCAATATTCATTTTTTTGTTGTGTTTTGCAATTGACACACCAACTCTTCTCATACTTGGTGTGGTTATCTGCATTCTTTGAATAAATTCAATTTTCCTGATACAACTGAATACTCTTACCATCAGAGGAAAATCACTTGAGCTGCTATCCTTCAAGAGTTGGTGCTAACCAAAATCTTTTTAAAGGATTCTTCTCCACTTTTCCTATATGTAAGGTCCTCGCTCTAAAACACATCACAGTATTGACATGAACAGGAAGCAAGAAAACTAGATATGTAGTTCAACCTATATGAGGTGAGAATGCACAGGACCATTTATATGTGAAGTTAGAAATATATTTCAATTATGAGCAAGCCCATGCCTGCAGTAAGTAATACAACACGTTTCCTCATTCAGTCACATAAATTGTTTCCAACAAGTGCAAATACTGACGAGAAACAACTCTTATTTTCATTCTGAAACAATGAAAACTTGAAACTGCAAATCTGCACTGAAGAAAGATTTTGGAGAATTTAAAACAAGAGCAAAACAATTCAATTGTACAGTCCAGAGAAGACACCATTAAAGGTGCAGGGCAAAGAAGACACTCTGCCCCAGTATTACCAGCACATTAAAAGAACAGGGCCTCGAGTGCTTTTGATGGCAGAGTGTTCACTTGAATGTCAAGGCTCAGTGAAACAGGAAGAATGTCTTATTGGTCACATCTTATTGCAGCGATTTTGAGCAAACTCATTGCAAGTTAGCAAAGTGAATGGGCAACTAATAATGCTATCAGACCACAACATACAACACTAGGTCAGGGGCTCATACAATCACTAGCCCAACACTGACTGAAAAACTAAATTCACCAATTTCAGCTAAAGGAATGGAACACCAGAGATGCACTGACCTGTGTAGTATGGAATGTGTGTATGTGTGCGCGTATGGGTGGGTGTAGCGTGCATGTACTAATTCACAGTTGCCAGTGATACAACATATGTTGTATGTTGTAGCATGGCAAAAATCACAATAATCTTTCATCAGCAATACTTAAAACCAAGAAGACTCTTGTTATCAATTTGTTTTTAAAAATCCATTACATTATTATTTCTTCAGTGAAACTGTCCTGATTTCTTCCTTAGGGTTAATTCTCCAAAATGTTTAGTTTATACAAACAACTGCAACCCCTTTGCCTAAGGGGCTGAAAAACAAGTGACTTGCGAAATGAACCAGACACAACTCAAAGAGCTCATGACCCAGCAGCTAAGCAGGATGGCATGCGCCGTCTTCTAGTTTTTAAATTCTGTAAATCCATCCCTTCGTCCTCCCCTCTCTTTATCCAGTTCCTATCACTCTTCTTGGTGTCCTTGGTTTATGGGCAGCAGGGATTGTCAATGACCAGCATCACATCAATCCCGTAAACCTCAAGCAGGTCCATCAGGAAAAGGCGATCCCCCTGGGGATCCAGCCCCATGCCCCTGACATGGTCAGCTGTCAGCGTTTTATCCTGGCAAGCTGAAACTTCCAATAACATCTGGAAGATGCGGTTGTTCTGTTCCATGAAAAACCTGTGAGAAAAAGAAAGCATGGTACATCTTCCAGGTCACAGTTGTTTGGTGTTGTAACTGGGTTCCTACAAAATGTACAATCATTACACTTTACAATAAATCTGTAAGTGACTCCTCCTGACTTGGAAAGCATGATATCAAATGCAAGGATAATTATTTACAATTATGTACAATAGGTGAAATCACAATCTTGTAATAAACTAAATGCTGTTATTATTCCTCCAGTCTGCCAAATAGGCTAAACTGCTGAGGAGTCAAAAACTGCTTTGACTGCACTATCCTCATAAAGAGAGGAAGGAGCTGAACATCTGTTACAATGATCCCTAAAGGTAATCTTCAGCTCTTTAAGACTGGGTTGACAACAAGCACTACATTTTCTTCATCTCAGCCCTCTCTTCCCAGACATGACTGTTCTTACCTCACCTTGTACATTGCATTGAAACGGCCAGTGGAGCTCAAACACAAAACAAATCCAGAATCTTGATCCAAAGATAATATTCCCACTTGTTTCCTCCATTTTCCACTCTTCGATTCTATTAACCACTTGCGTGTTTCACTTTATTCATATAAAAATGTGATTTATTTTCAAACTGATTTACAAGTGTCAGTGGTCTGTCACTGGTCTGACAGGTGTCAGACTGGTTCTTTTAGCTTGGATTTATTTCCCATCTGGATTCTGCAGCATCGCCCATTTTACTAGGGTGCTGAGATCTCTCCAACACTCCCATAACCATGGTACACACACTTACATAATGAACAGGTCCTCTTCATTGGAGCTGCAGTCTCCACCCACCTCCTGAGAGTACAGCAGCATTTGCCTGTGGGATAGATTCAGAAACGTACATTATGTTTGCCAGCACAGAGTCTCTGTAAATATGTACAACAGGAATTCAGTCTCCAAGAAGTCACAGAAACAAGAGTGTTTGCGATTCCACTATAAAAGAACTGCGAGGTGCGACTCTGAACGTTACTGACCATATATATGCTTGAATATACTCGCAGTAGTGATAGTAAAGGATAGAGCACTAAGAGTGCTTAAAACATTGATGGGAAGGAGAAAAACATCCAGGTTTTCTCTTAGAAATGCAAAGTTTACAAGTGAATAGATTCTAACAAATTTGCTAATGAACTGGCCTCAGGCAACAAGAATAACTTGGATCTAAATAAACAGAACCAAACTACCAACAATAAGCTTCACTACAATCCGCTACTCCTGTAAAGCTCAGTATGCTCTGCTGCTCCTCTCACCTCTGCTCATTGAGCTTACGATACTTGTCCTTGTCGGCACTGTTTATCTTCAGTAGTTGCTGCAAGTGCTCGCGATGCGTTTTCACGTTCTGGTTATCTATATAAACATCATACAGGTCTTTCTTTTCTTCAAATATCTTTTCTGTTGTGCCTGAAAACAGGAGAGAAGGGTCCACAGTGAAAAACCTTTTTAGAGTTTAATATGCTCATTAAAAAGCTGACTTGGAGAGCACAACTATTAACAAGTGAGTTCATATTCTGACACTACAATGTTGTTATACACATTTGTTCTAAATCTACTCCAATGTCACCCATTAATGCAAATAACATTTCTGCTCAACTTTTTTAAAATTTTTAGTAACTACTGTAAGAACTCAGTTACCTAACACACTTTGAGACCGGTAAGAGTGCAAGGAAGGATAACATTGAAGGTTATGACAACAACAAATTACATTTATATAGCGTTTTCATTGGGGATTGGGAACCAGTGGAGCCGGGCGAGGTGGGCGTGAAAGGGTCACAAAGCCTGGTGCGGGTGAGGACACGAGTTGCAGAGTTCTGGATAATCTGCGGCTTGTGGAGGGAAGAGTTGGGAAGTCTGACAAGCAGGGAGTTGGTGCAGTTGAGCCTAAATGTAATAAATGCGCGTGGATGAGGGTTTCAGATAACACTCAAATGCCAGTAGTTAAGACACAAAATGACGTGGCAAAGTATGTGTGACACAATAATAATAATAATAATCCTTGCATTTGATATAGCGCTTTTCACGTCGGGAGGACGTCCCAAAGCGCTTCACAGAACACACTGTAAAGTGAATTGACTGTATATTTGTGGGCGAACGCGGCAGCCAATTGCGCACAGCAATGTCCCACAAACAGTCGTAGATTGAAAATGACCAATTTATTATTGTTTTGGGTTTTGGAGGGATTATTATTAGGCTCTGTGTGGAGTAAGGAAACTTGCCCAAGGTTTCGCCCTCTGCCTGGAATTGAACTCAGGTCTCTCGCTTGCAAAGCGAGTGCTCTAACCACTGAGCTACAGGTCTCCACAAATATCCACAAATAAATATCCAAAGAAGAATACAGTATTCTATAAACAAAGACTGAAACAAAGCAAGGTATTGTACACTGTTAGAAATGTTCATGTTAAAAAAAAGTCCTCTTGAGATGATTAAAAAAAATCAATGGTGGTGACATTTTTAGTTACTTAAATCCAGATGTTCAGAGTAAACTGATATCATAACCCCATTGTGCTGCTGGGAAAGACTACTTGAGTGACAAAATAATGAACAATTCAAAAACAGCGAAATATAATTGGACTCAACAAGCCTGTCCCATCTTGATAGTTTTTAATCTCAATACCTGTCTTCCCAATGCATCATTCGATCCTTTCTTTCTCCAAAAACACAACCGGTTCCTTTTTGAACCCATTTATATTGTTCACTTCAGTCTTTGATAACTTGTTCTATAAGTCTGTTATCCTTTGTGTAAAAAAAGTTCCACCTGACTTCCTGCCTATAATTTTTAACTAGTGTTCCTAGTATTTGGACCGTCTGTCATACAGAAAAATCTGCTTGCATGAACTCTATCAAGCCCCCTTCAGAAACCTTCAACTTTCAATTAAATTCTGAATAAAATTAAATTATACTTTCAATGTAAAGGAACCCTCTCCCATTAAAATCAACATCACTTGATGGTTGGGTACCTGTGTAAACTCCATACCGAAAATTTGCAACAGAAATAACAGAATATGCGGTTCGTGTTGCTTCTGCACTGCTCAATAGGCTAGAATAATTTTTCTGCCAAATCTTCAGTCTTTAGAAAGGAAGTTATTGTACATACAAATACTGAGTTTATTACGAGAATTTCTCAAAGACTTACAGGCCACGTAGGCTACCTCTGTCTCCAGGGTTTCTATATCTGCTACACTGATGTAAAAATAAGGCTTGGATTCAGGGACTCCTCCAATCCCAGGCAGTGAAACATTAGCAAGGCAGCAGCAGCAGTAAACTAGAATGGGGAAGAAACAAATACAAACATCAGTATCCTACATCCTAACTGACTACTATTACTGGTATAGCCGATCAGTCTCATCTCAATGAAGCATGTAGACAAAATCGCAGTGTTAGTAACAGTAGTTGTGTATTCCTAACAGGAGCTGCTATCTGCGCTTAGCGAACACTGACCTGCTTTATGTCCATCACCCGAACTGCCCCACCATCAATGCATCAGCTTTCAGCCATTCTGACCCTGCTCACTGGAACTCCATCCCGGAGACCCTCCTCCTCACAAGGATTATCATTTTTATAATACAGCATTCATAACAGAAATTGCAGATCCTAACAATAAACTGATGTGTGTTATACCACTCGGGAAGTAGATAGCATGGTAGAGGAGTTCCCGCCTTTTGGCACATTACGTTGATTGCTGGTAGGAGTAGCTATTTGCGGTTCCTTGAACTAATTCTGCATTTTTTTAACCTCCCTGACAGTTCTATTAAAAATAAAAGCAATTTTCTCCATCCATTCTTAATCCTATGATCGTGGTTTGAATATCAGTGCAAGACAATGTTCAAACACACCTCACACCCATTTCTGCCAGGTTGTAGACATCTAAGAATCTCATATTAAAGCAGCACCTCAGAGTGAACAAAAGATAGCTACTGTTGAAGAGGAGTGTATGGCCCATTTTACCCCTTACACAATTTAGCCAGCTGGAAAAAACAATCCCTTTGAAACTATTCTGAGCTTCTTTATGTGCACATACCTCTATAACAGACGACTCCAACTGGTGGAGGTGAGAAAATCAAAATTCGCTTCCTTAACAGTGCAAATTTCCAAAGTACCATTATCTGTTCTCCGAAAAACTTAATGAACTGTGACATGCATCCTGCAGGATGGGTGATCTGTTGAAGAGATGTTTCAAAAAGATTTCAACAAACTTGTGCACCTTTCTGGAGCTACGTTTTTCTGACAACAAATTCTCAAAAAAACAATTATGAGCATCAAAGAATGATGTACCAGTCACACCAATTTTTTCTCATTGCCATTAAAGTTGGGGTGTAACCATAACTCTCTTCTCCACCATGTACAGTATAAAAGAATATGTGCAGGTTCCTCTAACTCTGTGACCTCCTAAAACCTATCTACCAGTTGCTTCCTTCATTCTGCAAACACTGCTTCAGGTTCCCCATTCTATATACCCTCCCATAGGCAGGCAAGCTTTCAACCCGCTCTCTGGAACTCCATCCAAGAGTACCTTTGACTCCCACCCTCCTGCTCCACTTTCAAAGTCAGCCGCAAGACTTAAACTCTCTGACTGCGCTTTCAGTCAACTTTCCACTCCCTACCCTCTTCAGCTCCCATCCCACTCTGGCTCAGGTTCCCAGCCAGCATTGTAAAGTGCTCTGAGACACCCTCCCAATTTGAAAGGCACTGCATATATGCATAGTGCATTGTATGATAGTCTATTTGAATCCAGTATCCGGCATGCCTATTTACCTTCATCTCTGCAAACATGCACTTGTTAATGGATGGAAGCCAATGAAGGGGTTGATGGGATGTAGGTGCTCCTTTGCTGTGCATTCCAACAGGTAAAACCCCTTTCTTATCTTCGTAAAAGGCTTCTAACTGAGCGTAATGGCCAGGGATTTCCAGCTGGTGTCTGCAGAAAAACACACATCACAATCTGTGAGTGACCCGAAGGTGAGAAGGCATTTTGGGGACAGTGGGGACAGGAGAAGAGGGTGTGAGAGGTTAAATTATTAAAATGTTGAAACAGACAAAGGATCAATATTACATATGACTTATTTGATACAACTAAAACTAAACCAATTTGCACAATGATAATTTATTAGGCATATGTGCACAATCTTAACAGATAAAGACTTCTACATCGTTTGTAGCCATTTTACTGCTGACAGGATCGAACACTGCAGAATGAATCACAGTGTGGTCTGGTGGGTTAGACTAGGGGGTCCTTTCAGCTGCAGACCCTGAGCTCCTGACCTCTGGAACACCAAACTACTTTGCCTTCCTATCATGAAAGGCATGTTTAATGTTTAGTCGGCAGCAAAGTAAACCCCCCTGAACTTGTTAATTAAAATAATGTTTTTTGTTGGTACTCTATTGTTACATAGACATTTACAATGAAATAGCTCAGCCCACATCAAGGACCATTAGCACAAGAGCTCTTACCTGACCTGATTCTCCAGAAAATGCATGTATCTATACAGAAGGGTATACGATGGTGACAGAATGCCAACAGATTTCATTCGAGCTCCTCGCTCCAGCTCACTCTCCACTGGCATGTTGGCAAAACACGCCATGCCAAAGTAGTTACCTTTACGAAAGTAACTGAAAGCACAGACAACACACCAACATGAATGTAAATATGGATGATCCATAAACTATGCCAGTAGTTAGCCCAGAAATGTTATCCTTAGGTTAGAAGTGTTGAAACAGACACCATAAAACAATCACCAGCACACATTTGAAAAAAAAACCATAAGAATGGGAATAAACCTTCCCAATCTCAGGGCTGATTTGGGGAAGTTTTTAGAGAGGATTCTACCCAACACCCTGAAGCCAAACCTGGAACTAATGCACACAATTGAGGTACTAAAGCCTAGGCACACTCCCAGACACCGACAGAAAATGTAGCTGCCTTGAAAATAAGTCAACGGATCAGGAAATGAAAATTTCACAAGAAGGTTTATTCTGATAGCACACACAAGAGTTATTTGCTACATCATGAGATGAGCCTGTAAGGAGAATTATTTTCTATCTCCACAGCCATCAGCAGTAAGTAATAGAATATTGAGACAGTGATCAATAATTTAAAACATCAACAGCAAAAAAAGCCCCATGACAACATCACTGTGCCTGAGTTTCCCTGATTCACACAACAGTGAAAGCTAGAAAGGACTTGCTAATACTCCTTTTGCATCACCCAACCTAGAAAGGCGGTATGAAAGAGAAAATGCACCACATTTCATAGCTCCCAGACTTTCACTTTGCTTGTTTTATTCTAATTCTCAAAGAGGAATGTCAGTGATCAGCTATTCACCTTCAGCATTTCTTTTGGAACTTGCTCTGATGCAGACAGCTGATCTGACTGTGAGTCGAGTCTTGCCAGATTCGGAGTGGTAAAAAAACACCTGCTGCACGTTACTAGTTGCCCATGAAGAAAAACAGTAATGTGAACTGGGTATAACATATATATAAGCAGGGTTATGGTTTGTTAGTAGAAATAGGGGTAGTGAGAATTATCTGTAAAGGCCTGTGTACAAGTCAATATTTACTGTTGAATTGTACAGATGTAAAGTTTCAGTTATGTTTACAGAAATACAAATCATGTGAATGTTTGACTTGCATGTGTTATAGTTAGTTCATGTCAGACCATAGGCATTCCCTCAGACTGAATTTAGACCTGTAAGGAAAACAATACTTACACAAAATCTGAATTTATTCTGTGAGACCCACTGGCCATGGATTTAAACTCCACTCCTCCCAAATCCACTTCTTGAGGCAAACACCATTCAACAATGTTACCTGGTGAGAAACAGGTCTGGTCAGTGGTATTAAAGGTTTATAGCAGACATTTAAATACATAGCAAGCTGGGGAGGTCCACCGACTGGTGATTCCACCTACTTAGCCTGGCCCGGTAAGGAGCACTCTTGCCACAAAGTCAGAAGATTGTGGATTCAAACGCCATGTTGGAACTTGGAACTCATAGTCTAGGCTGATAATTCAATGCCTGCATTGTCGGAGGTGAATCCTTCAGATGAAATGTTAAACCAAACTTTATACATATTCAAAAAGAGAAGGGAGTTTCTCCCTGTGTCCTGGACTGCAATCTCCCAGATAAAATCAGTCAGTCCATTCATGACTGCTTGTGAGACACTGATGTGTGTGAATCGGCTGTCACATTAGCCTACAAATACAAAGTCACTTGATTTTACATTTTACTGTGAAGTACTTTGAGACATTTCAACATGATCATATTAAATGAAAGGATTATTATTGTTATCATTAATTATTAGTTTAAATCACTTCTAAGAGATATTTCTAAATTTTTTCGGCCAGACCAATAACATTGCCATTTACATATAAATGGATGTTACTTTCTTAATATATTTGAGCTTCCTAAATAGGTACCTTTTGCAGGAGGTTGATATTTTGTTCACTAGGTATTTTGTCAAGCCATTTCTGTCTATATGTATTTGTGAATCTCAGATAATTGTGATGTTGTTTCTCGACGTCACTTTTTGCCGGTTGATGTTTATACCAGTTGGTCTTTACATCAATATCAAAGTGTCTAAGTGGCGCTCTGAGATGATACCCTGCGTGGAGTGCAAGTTATTGTTGTTGTTTAGAATTTGTCCAGTTAATATATTTAGCTAAGTTATTATGTCCAATCAGAAACTCTTTTTGTACTGAGCTGGCCATGACGATAATATGTGGTCCATTGTTTCTGGTGCTTGATGACATATTCTAATATTGAGGATGCCTCTATTCTGAATGCCTCCTCATCCTAGGCTATTTCAATCTCCACTTCACCCCTCTTGCTCTATCTACGCTGAGTTCTCCCTCCTCTCCTCTCACAGTCTCTCCCTCCACATCCACTCTGCTAGCCACGTCCCTGGCCACCCACTTGATCTGGTGATTATTCAGGGCCTCAGCCTTTTGGACATTCAGTGTCTTGGGACTTCCTCCCAAAGTGAGGTGGCGCGATACAAATGTTGTTGTTATACACAAGTGAACAACACAGTGAATCCATATTTTGTGATTTGTAGAACAAAGGATACAAAACAGTTCCACTGTGACTGTGTTGAATATGTTGCTTCGTATTTTCTCACTAATATTTTTGTTATATAATATATAATAATAATCCTTGCATTTGATATAGCGCCTTATCATGTCTTCTAGATGTCTCAAAGCACTGCACAGAATATACTGTGAATTGACTGTATATTTTGTGGGTGAAATGCTGCAGCCAATTGTGCACAGCAGTATCCCACAAACACTGGATTGAAGTGATCAATTTATTATTTTTTTTAAGGAATTATTATCCCCGGAAAAGTGATCCACCAATCAACTAACAACCAGGTTCCTACTTACTGCTAAGTAAACAGAGGTGTGTGGAGTAAGGAAACTTGTTCAACATTTCGACTTACCGAGAATTGAACCCAGGTCTCTCGCTTGCGAGGCAGGTGGAGATAGATAAATATTTGTTAGGTCAGGGTATTAAGGGACATGGAGCTGTAACTGGACATGAGGTATAGATCAGCTATGATCTTATAAAATGGTGGAACAGGCTTGAGGGGCTAAATAGCCTACTCATGTTTCTATGTCTATGAATCTCTGAGTGCTCTAACTGCAAAGCTACAGGACTCCACAGTCCAATTTAGTCCAATCTTTGGCCTTGTTATGAACCCTCACAAATGAAGCATATAAAACATTGCATCAACAATGTTTTATCTGATTGTTACCATGGCAAAGAGAGTGTAAATTTGTAAACAGATTGGTGATTTCATTTGACTATTAAACAGTTTCTTACAGCTCTCACAGCTGCAGTCCATCAATGTGACGTTCCAGAAGTGCAGTGATCCAACTGCTGATGAAGTACAGAACAATAAGGCATTCAGTACAAGGAAAGTCCTTCGCTACACTCAACCTCGACCTTAAACTAGGATAAATGTCATATACTGTAAACAATCTGACCTGGTTCTTTAGAAAATAAATTATACACCAGATAGTCAAATATGTGCAATCCGCCTTCAGTAACGTATACATCTGACATAACCGGAGGTTTGTTTTGATTTATCTCTTCATTCTCATTGTGTATCCATATCACTGTGTCTTGCTCCATCAACTCCTTCTAATGTACTAACCTTGGTCTCCCTCACTTTCCACCCCACAACTGTTCCGGCCTCTTTTCTTGTCATTAATCATTCCTTGTCTACTCTCAGATAAGTGCTTAAGCCTCAAAGTTCCTCTTTCTCTTCCATCAGCTTTCACCTTTCTCCTCATCAACTTACATCCCTTATAATCCCGAGTTCATCTTCCTCAACAACCTCCCTCCTCCATCCCCCTCCATCCTAATGATCCCCATCTTACACCCTACATCTCTATCATCCTCATCTGCCTCTCCAGCCTCATCATCAGACCTTCCATCCGCATCATCACCATCCCCTCCATCCTTATCATCAGCTCCTTCATCTTCATCATCAGCCCCTCCAACCTTATCTCAGCCCCTCCATCCTCCTCATCATTCACTCCATCCTCCTCCTCATCACTCCCTCCATCCTGCTCATCACTCACTCCATCCTTCTCTTCATCACTCCCTCCATCCTCCTCATCACTCCCTCCATCCTCCTCATCACTCACTCCATCCTCATCACTCCCTCCATCCTCATCACTCCCTCCATCCTCCTCATCATTCCCTCCATCCTCCTCCTCATCACTCCCTCCATCCTCATCATCAGCCTCTCCTTCCTCATCATCCTTACCCCCAACCTGAACTCTATCCCCTCCATCATCGACACCCTCCTCACCCTCCTCCTCACCTGCTCTCGTGTCGAATGTCACCACGAACACCGCCACTACCTGCTCCTCCTCTTGTCCGCCCGGCAGGGCCTGGGCTGCGGCCTCGGCCCCGCACGGCCCGATCCTCCCGCAGCTCGGACCCGGGGTCAACCCCCCAGCATCCCCGCCGCCCCCAGCCGGAGGCTGAGCCGTGAGAGCTGGAGCGGGGGCAGCGGCCCGGGGCAGCGTGACAGCGAGGCCTTCCTCATTGTCCAGGAGCGGGGCGCGATCTGCCTGCTCCACCATTGCCGGCCGATCCCTCGCTCGCTCTCTCTCTCCCTCCCTCCCCGGGCTGGAGACCAGCACCGATCACCACCGGAAGCTGCCGCCGTGCCGGAAGTGGGGCAGCGCGGCGACACTGGCCCACCGCCATATTAAGAAGGTCATCACACAGCCCGGGGCTCGCGGCGAAGGTATTTAATACATTTGCAATGAGTTTATATTATAGGCCTTCGCTCGGGGGGAGGGAGAGAGAAGCGGCTCAGAGCGCTCACAGTATTGGCGTAGGTTGACGCCGAAGAGATAAGTGCTTGAGGGGCGATGTGAAGACAGGCAAAGAGAGGGCAGGGCGAAGGGATTTGTACGGTGAGTCTTGGCCAGACTGAGAGTGTTCTCCAAAGCTGCTTCCCGGCTCACGCTGACCCACAGTGAACGTGACTGGGACAATCGGGTTCAGCTTCTCCTGCTGCCATGTTGGGGATGTGCCATCCACTCTGGTCCTCACAGCCAGTTGTAATGATCAAACAACAACGAATTACACTTGTATCGCGCCCTTCACATCGGAAAAAAACATTACCTGCCAACATGGCATTAATAATAATAATAATCCTTGCATTTGATATAGCGCTTTTCACGTCGGGAGGACGTCCCAAAGCGCTTCACAGAATACACTGTACAGTGAATTGACTGTATATTTGTGGGCGAACGCGGCAGCCAATTGCGCACAGCATTGTCCCACAAACAGTCGTAGATTGAAAATGACCAATTTTTTATTATTGTTTTGGGTTTTGGAGGGGTTATTATTAGGCTCTGTGTGGAGTAAGGAAACTTGCCCAAGGTTTCGCCCTCTGCCTGGAATTGAACTCAGGTCTCTCGCTTGCAAAGCGAGTGCTCTAACCACTGAGCTACAGGACTCCATTGTTTCTGTGTAAAGGGATCAGTCTGGTCATTTTGGCATTCAGCCTGTTGCTTGTTTGCAATTGATGATACCCATCTTGGTTACCCAGACAGTGTTGGCAGCATTGGCCTCCTTGTGTAAGGCAATCTTGCCGGACACAACTGGCATAGAATGCGAAAGGAAACATTAATGTTTTCTGCATTGTGTGGAAAGGCAAGTTTCTCCCTTGCCTCGGTCCTCCCAACAAATTCAGAAACACAACTCAAGAGTTATGCCTCCATTATGTGGAGAGATAGTTGGAAGAACGATGGCTGAAGTTTTCATTTTGTGTTGCTTATTTGGAAAGAAGTAGTTGAATCACACCCAACATTATGCCTGCAGTTTAGAAAAAGCTGACAAAAACCTATTGACATTGCTTACTTATAATAAAAATAATTATTATTATTATAATCCTTGCATTCAGTAAGGTGCCTTTCATGTTGGGAGGACATCTCAGAGAGCTTGACAGGATTCACTGCAAAGCGCAGTGACTATTTTTAATAAAAACAGAAGTCGCTGGTAACACTCAGCAGGTCAGGCAGCATTTATGGAGAGAGAAAACTCATCAGAGTTTGGACGAAATGTCATCGACCTGAAACATTTACTTCTCTCTAGATGCTGAGCGTTCCCACAGCGTGTTCTGTTTTTGTTTCAGATTTTCAGCATCTGCAATAATTTGCCTTTGGTGACTAAATAATAATAAATTGGTCACAACTGTTTGTGGGACACTGCTGTGCGCAATTGGCTGCTGAGTTTTGCCCACAAAATGTACAGTCAATTCACTTTACAGTATATTCTATGAAGCGCTTTGAGACTTCTAGAAGACATGATGAGGCACTATATCAAATACATAGATTATTATTTTTAATGTAGTGACGTTAGAAAACCCGCGGCTCTATTCAAAACAAAAACAGAGCTTCACAGCCGTTCACGATACATAACTGGGTGCAGTTTGGCTGCCTACCATGTTGGGACTACGGAGCACTTTGAGGCATCTTGATAACGTTATGGGCCGTTGTGTGAACTACAGGGATTATTATTATTGCATTCATCTCCTCCTGACTAACTGATCCAAAACTCCGCATACTCATCTGTACTAACCTCCGTAACCCCATCAAACCAGTTCTAGCCAGCCTCCACTGGCTCCCTCTTGCCAAAAAGATTGATTTCGCCTAATAATAATCCCTCCAAAACCAAAAACAATAATAAATTGGTCACTTTCAATCTACGACTGTTTGTGGGTCATTGCTGTGTGCAATTGGCTGCCGCGTTCGCCCACAAATATACAGTCAATTCACTTTACATTGTGTTCTGTAAAGCGCTTTGGGACGTCCTCGTGAAAAGCACTATTATCAAATGCAAGGATTATTATTATTTCAAGTTCCTCACACTTGTTTTCAAATCCCTTTATGCTCTGGCACCTCCCTACCTCTCCGACCCACAACCACTGCCTCCGCTTGACTGGCTCTGGCCTCCTGCATGTCCCTCATGCCCTCCACTCCACCATCAGTGGCCATGCTTTCAGCTATTATGCCCTGAAAATCTGGAACAATCTTCCCCTATCCCTCTGCCTTGCCTCATCCTCACCTACAAGGCCATCACGGCCTTGCTCCCTCCTACCTCTCCGACCTACTATCCCCCTACTTACCTGCCCGTACCCTCCGTTCTTCTGGCTCCGGTCTGCTCCATATCCCCTGCCCCAACCGCCTTACCACCGGTGACCGGGCCTTCAGCCTCTCAGCCCCAAGGCTCTGGAACTCCATCCCCCAGTACCTTCGCCTTGCCTCCTCCCTTTCCTCCTTCAAGGCCGGTCTCAAGACCTTTCTATTTGACTGTGCCTTCAGCTCGACTCTCTACCCCCTCCTCGCTCCCTCCCCTCACCATTTCCCCCCTGCTCCGGTGCTGACCCAACTGTCCATCGCCTTGGGACATCCTCCCGACGTGAAAGGCGCTCTATAAATGAAATCTTGTTGTTGCCTTTCCCTATCTTCAGATCGCGCCCAGCCTGCTTCAGGTCCCCCACACCTCCCGCCCACCATTGGTGGTCGGCCATTTAGCATCTTTGCCCCCACACTCTGGAACTCTATCCCGCAATCCCTCCGCCACAATCCCTCTGCCTCACCCCCCCCCCCCCGCCTTCGAGTTCCATCTAAAGCTCTCTGAAACGCTACCCTGGTTAGAGGGCACTATATAAGTGCAATTTGTTGTTGTAAAGACCTTCCGCTTCGACTCCTGATTGCCCAGCGCCCTGGGACGTCTTTCCGACATGAAGAGTGCTGTACAAGTGTAATTTGTTGTTGTTGTGTTCGAACATGCCCATGGTCACCTCCCCCCCCGCATGCTCCGCCACTGTGCGGCGGCGCTCTGGGACGCTACCCCGCGTGAGGGGGTGCTATACAAATGTAAGTTGTTGTGGTTGCCATTGTAACCTGTGAACCCCAGCGCCAGGGGTCGCCCGTTTATTGACCTGATCTGATCATGGGCTCAGGGCTGAGTACGATGACGTAAATGGCCGCCGGCAGCGGACCCCATGTCCCGTTTGCGAAGGTCAGGGACGTGCCCGGGGAATCATGTGCTCCGTGGCGGGTGGGTGGGCGGGCGGGCAGGCCGGGGCGGGTGGGTGGCCGGGGCGGGCAGGCGGCCGGGCCGGGCGGACGGGCAGGCCAGGCCGGGCCCGCCTTGCCTCTGCGAGCTGTTCGCAAATCGGGTTTATTTGACCTTCACAAGATGGCGCCGAGCGAGTGACTCGGGGAAGAGTGTAATGCGCGTGCGCGGTGCTGAGCGCTCTGTTTGTCTGGTCAGGAGCTGTGAGGAGTGAGAGAGGCTCCGGAGAGCGACAATGCTGCAGTTCGTGGTGAGTGACCGGTCCTGTCCTGGTGAGAGGGGAAGGTGGAGGTGTGAGTAACTGGGTACCCAGGGGGGTGGGGTGGGGTGCCGAGGGAGGGAGTGCCAGAGTTATCCCACGTTACCGGTGCTGGATTAGGGCACCAGCTGCTTTCCATCACCTCACCCAAGTCATCATTCTCCAGCGAATGTTCCCCGTGCTATTTCAATGTAAGAAGTTAGTGGGGGAGGGGGGGCTGAGGGGTGACTCATTACTGTCCTGCCTGAAGCTTTCCTCGCTTAACATCAGCCCCTTCCAATAGGTGATCATTCAACAGCAATCAGTAGGTTTTCCTTTTCTCTGGAAAGTGAGGCCAATTGTTGTACACAAGTGGTAATTGTTGTGCTCGTGGTTATCAGTTAACTCAGCAGATTGGGGATTAAACCCGTGACTGTGATCCAAAGGTCATTTTTCTCTCCCCCCACCCCACCCCCCCCACCAATTACATCTGTGCAATCTTTCAGATCAAGCTCTTCGATGCGACAAAGATCTAATTTGTGTCGTGACATCTTCTACTGGTGATTCCAAGTGGTGAATGGCAGACAAAAAAAAATTACATTTTTCGTGGTATTTTACATCATAAATGTCTTTCAAATAAAACACTGAAAGAGGATGTAGCCACGGAGCTTTTGGACTTGACAAGAACTGGTAATCCAGTTGCTGTTGGATAATGCCAAGTGATTATTGCTTTAAAATTTGTTTGGAGGTTTTCTGGTTAGAGGTTACTTTCGCAATGAAGCCACTGTCAGTAGCACCAGGCTGCCTTCAAAACTAACATATGTTGTGTTTAAACAAATCTATGATAGAAAAAAACACTGTTACTAGAGCCCTAATTCTATTATCAGTAATAAAACCGAGATTGTGCAAGAGGATGCCCAGCCTTGGGGCACTTAACAACCTTCGCTCTTTAAATTTTGTCAAAGAGCTCAGGAAAATATATTATTGATCAACTGGGGTCTGTTGCTCCTCGCAGCCGAGTCCTGCAGCCGATTATTTTGCAAAGCAGTATAACTCCAACTGTATAATGGTGTACAGTTGTGTATGTGGTATGTTTTGTGTGATAAAGTGGCTCTTTTAAACTAAATCTTGTGAGAAAATAAGTTAACTATTCTAATCTGATTTAACAGAAAACTTATATTTTCCGATGCAGACTAGAATCCATCCAGTTTAGCTATGACTCAGGGAATTGCTACAAGGCTTTCCCCAAACTCTCTTAATGTGGGTGTGCCACAAATATCTGCCAAGCAATACCATCGTGTAAAGCATTCGGCTTTTTAAAAGAAACAATGCTTTTTTTAAAAAAATCAATATTTTTACAGTCTTAATCACTTGTGTGACTTAAAGGTTAACCCTGCCCTGTTCACCAACGCTGTCATTTGCTCTTCAACCGTGCCTACAGTCACATCCTCTTTTCTTCCCAGTTCAGTGTCAGATACTCCCGATTTTCAACACTCCGAGATGCTACCCCGCCTGAACATTGCTATATAAATGCACGTTGTTTGTTGCAGTTGTGGTTTGTTGTCTTCAATAATAGTGCCTGGCCATGCATGGTGTGACAGACATCTTATTTCAACTTGCTTCCCGATAACACACAATCATTCTCCCAGTGACCTGATTGTTGTGGGTACATATAGTGCAGTCATTCTCCAAGTGATGTGAGTTGTATCCATGCAGCCATTCTGCTGATAAACTATTGCATGTGTGTGTGTTCTTCTCTGAATTACCTGATTGTAAATTGACAGCTCTGACCCAGTAATCTGGAACTGTATGTGTCCCATTTCAGGTGGGATTTGCTCTTGGAAACGTGGTGGGAATGTACCTGGCTCAGAATTATCAGGTAAAGAATTTGAAAACTTGATTAACTGTACTGCAGGAGTATTCAGTGCCACTCATAGGCTGCGCCAACTGCAGCACCTTTGGGTGTATCATTCGCACTGCCCGTAGCTGCGTAAGCTGTAACTCCAATGACTGTTAACTGTACTAACGTATGCTCCCTTAGCTGTGCCAGTGTGGGCTGCGTTAGCCATACTGCCACACAGCCCTCAGCTCCATCAGCCATACCATTCTCAGCTTTGTGTAACAGAGCAGAAATCAGATCTTTTCACATCTTTCTCTAGATCCTTGCATATAAATGGGGGATCCCATAAAGCAAAAGCCAGCAAGGGAATGCCTTCTTTCTTTTACCATTGTACAAGACCAGAGCATGATGATCCTTCTCTTTCCCCCCCTCCCCCCCAATTAATCTAATCCACTCCCTCTTCTAGCAACACACAGTATAAAATCATTATAATTGGTAAAGCAAAGTTGCTCGTTTACAATAAGATGGCAGTGCTGTGACTCCACCATCTCCCCTGAAGGCAGTATCCTTTGACTGAATCAACTCAATTTGTTACACTGTGTAAAGCAGAAGGTTCATCCCTGCTATCTTTTCAGGTTCCAAACATCACAAAGAAAATTGAAGAGTTCAAGAAAGATGCTGATGCCCGGAAAAACCCGCCAGACAGTAAATCATGAGATGGATTGAGAGTGGGATTCAGAGACTCCATTCACTGTCTCACAATAGATGGTGTTCTGTGACAGCCTGGGTCATCGGTGCTGCCTTCGTACTGGCTACAAAACATGACACAAAGTGTACTGGGCTCTGCTACACCCATCTTATTAGTTCTCGTTGTTCCTGATCTCAATTTGTTGGCTGCTACAGTTGATGGCAGCCAATGCTTTAATTTCTCAGCTTACTCCTTATCATGTTTACTCCCTCATATCTTTGACCCAGGGCCTGATTCCAAGCTGCTTCTGTTGGTGTAGCCCATTTAGTTATAGTCAAAGGGACTCGCCAGCTTTGTGCAACTCAATGAAATTGGGCTCCCAAGTGTGTGTCTGAGTCAATGACCTCACAGGAATTGATGATTGATATTGTACATGATCTAACAGTGCAGTGTGTTTATTGTATTGCTATCCAGTTATATTTCTCATATTAAATAATATCATTATCACTAATATTCCTTTTCTGCATTTTAAACTTTTGTTCTTCATTGCTGCTGCAAAGTGACTGCTGGATAGCATCGACTCGCTCTCCAAAACTTGCTCAGATATGAAGAATGTCTGGGGGAGACCATGTCTTGAGGGGAGAAAGTTGGAAAACTGGGTTCAAAGACACTCCTACTGATTTAGATGCACATTCCTTTTAGAGATGAACTCTTCAACTGGGAATTGGCCACATCTCTCTGATTCATTCCAACTGCGCACATGATGGTTGGACCTCCCTATCTATCCAAGCTTCTACCCCTCTCTTCCAACAGTTAACTCGGTTTTGCTGCATGCCCTCTGCGTCACCATTCATGACCAAGCTTTCCACCTCTAACTTCAGGAATTCCCTTCCTGAACTCCTCCATCTCACCCCCTCTTTATCTGTCTTCAAGTCCTGCCTTAAAACCAACTGCACTTATTGTCATCTATTCCTCTCCCCCCACCCCCCGCCACTCTAAAGCACTCCCGATGTTACTCTACGCCAGGGTGATCCAACTTTTTGGCTGCCGGGGGCTGGATTCCCTATTTGAGAAAGGTCTGGGTGGCATAAGTATAATTTTGTGTTTCCCTTTCAACATAACCACATCGTGGAGTCCTGTAGCTCAGTGGTTAGAGCACTCGCTTTGCAAGCGAGAGACCTGAGTTCAATTCCAGGCAGGGCGAAACCTTGGGCAAGTTTCCTTACTCCACACGCCTAATAATAATCCCTCAAAACCAATAATAAATTGGTCATTTTCAATCTACGACGGTTTGTGGGACATTGCTGTGCACAATTGGCTGCCGCGTTCGCCCACAAATATACAGTCAATTCACTTTGGGACGTCCTCCCGACGTCAAATGCAAGGATTATTATTAATATTATTATTACCACCTTTTTCATGTTGGAAGGACATCTAGACCTTGTGGGCTGGGCACCTGAGCTTGGGGTGGGAGCCGAGAGAGGTGGGATGGGCGGGGAAGGGAAGATGACCGAAAGTGTGGTCAAATAGGTCTTGACTTGCCTTGGAAGAGGAGAGGGAGTCTCCAGGAATGGAGAGAGCGGGGCAAAATGGCAATGGTGGGGCAGATGGGGTGGGGGGCATGAAGCAACCTGGTATTTGCTGGGCAAAGGCAACAGCTGGGTTGGTAGGTCGCAGGGGTAGGGTCAGGAAGTGCAATGAAGAACGTAAATGAACTTTTCACTGGGGAAAGGGAGCTTTCTGTGAGCAAACTGCGCAGCACGTATCTCTGTGTCCGTCCTCGGGTTTCCACCTGCGGTAGCCAAAGAGAGACTCAGATCTTCTGTCCTGATAGTGAACCATGAAACGCTGCCCTAACTTCTTTCTTTGCTCTCTCACTCTTTCTCTTCCGCTCCCTCATGCTCTCCTTCAATCACTCTACCAACCCCGCACCCCACCCCACAGTCTCTCTTTTTCTCACACACATACTCCCTCTCTCTCCATATCTCTCGCTCTCCTCCACTTTCCCCCCCTCCCACCTCAGTCCCTCTCTCCGGCAATCAGCCAAGTGGTCACTATCTGCAGAAGCAGGAACTAATTTGCTAAGGATGCGGTTGGTAAGAGACCCGCTTGCCTTCCTGATAGACTACAGTAACGGCCAGTATTATTTCTACTCTCCGTAGTGCGTCCTCCCAACCGCCGGCTCCTGTTGCAGCCCTGGGAGGATGTTTACCAGGGAGGGAGGGAGCGGAAGTTGGAAATGGTCTCAGGCTCGATAAAATGACCCACTCGGCTGGATGCCGATTATATAAATGCAAGTTGTTCGTGGCTTTAATGAGGGCAGGGTATATATGACAAATAATAACAGGAAAGAAAATGTGTAGAATTAAATTCAGACGTGAATGCCACTAGCACAGATCATTATGATGTCCTGCAGCTCTGGTTCACATATCCTCATTCACTCCTAGTTAACCAATAACTCCAGACATGAAATAGGCAAAGCTGACACTTGTGACACTTGATATTTATTCATCATACTGAAATCCCCAAATTATCATAAATATTCATCTTCAGTGATTATCCTTGATTTGCTTCTTTCATTCAATAAAATAATATCAAGAATTCATAATGGCCCTTCTATCCTCTTCGGCACTGGCATGTTGCAAAGGATGTCCCAAGACATTTAATTCACATACCTTACATCAAATGGCTATAAACTGGTTTAAGTATTCTCCAATCAATAAATGGTGTCTTTCAATGAAGATCAATCCAGAAGCCTGGAAATTCATAGCTGACCAAGCAACTGGTCTCCAGCTCAGCCTCTCTGCACAACAAACCTCACAATTAGACATAATTTATTATTTTCACCCCTAAAATACAAAGACAATCATTTGCAAAGTTCATTGAGAATGGGCAGTCTTCCACTTTTGCATCAAATACTATTAGAGTGCCCTGTCACTCACAGGCCAACTCAGTGTTTGTTACCAGTTTCTCAGGAGACTTTGGGTGGTTGTTGCTTAGGCATTGACTCCACATTGTTCAGTCAGGAAATCAGAGCTTTGTTCTATTAGAAACTTCCTTAAGCAGAAATCCGCTGGCGCTGACACCCAGCGCATGTTTATCTCACATAGGGACTCAACTCCACACACCCCACCCAACTCCCATGTTTTGTGGAAGCAAAACGTCTTCAGCATGCAGTGCAGTGGAAAGAGTGTGCATATATGCTGCATAAAAATTGGCAGGGAGTTGGCGGTGGGGGGTACGTTAAGCAATAAGCTAAACTTTTGATATGTTTCTTCTCTCAAGGTTCAGATCTTTAGATATTTCCAATGGGTTCACCTTCTTGTGAGTTTATTTTATTCAGCCTAAGCAGATAAACACGATTTTTTAAATTAAGCTCACAGTGTAACAGGTGCTGTTTCTGCTGAGGAGTGAACCAATTTGTTTCAGAGAGCAACTCTCCTCAGACAGCTAATCTATGAGGTGATGACCAATACCTTCATAAAATAGTACTGTCTGCACCATCTGACCGTTGACTGATCTCAGGGACAAGTGCTCTGTGATGTTGTTCTAAATTTCAGCTTGGAAAAATCTAAAGCTTTTTAATTTTACCTTTGTGGCACCAGCAAGAAAATCAGGCCAGGAGCAAAATATCCCATGTGTGCATTGGCAGCTGAAACAATACATGTTTATAGGATGTCCACTAAGACCTGTTACCCCCATGTTTTTTTTCTACAGCATCGACCAATAACAGAAACATTTGGAAGAATGATAATAATTGTATTTAGAAGTACTCAATTGTATTCAGTGTTTAACAAGTGTTTAACTGAATTCAGGCATCCATAGGATCGGTATGAGAGCCATCATTTTCATGGCAGATAATGATCCATCACCATGTTCAGTGCGATATCTTCTGTAACATGATGGAGTGAGGAGGTGAAATGCATTACTATGACAGCTTGCTTTAACTCCTCTGGTCTCATATTACTGTTTTTTAACAGAGGGGTAAGAGTACTTTGTGGATACCTTGTACAAAGGACCGCACACATATATATGAGTGATTACAAAAGTGTAGCCCCAAACCATAACAATCTCTCTTCCTGTACCCTATACGCTTGGTGACAGCTTCAGCTCTCAGAGCATACTGTGTTTATACTTTTAACTGCACGATAAGATCCTCCTGGTTTATAATTGGGGAAAAAATAAAATGGGACTTCAAACTCTGATGGCTCAGTGAGTAAATGCACCAACCATAGAATGAAGCTCCCAAGTTTGGACTGTGCTGAGATGGATGATCTCAGACCAGGGTGGGTGGGGGTGGGCATGGGGGGAGAGTGGCGTGTTAGAGATACCAACTCAATGTCCATGTCAGTCAAGGTTCCTGGTCCTAATCGCAATCCCTGGACCTCCTGAAAAACCTATAAGTGTGAACATCTAGTCAGTGATTCTGATCACCAATCCCTCTCCCCACCCCACCACACACACACACAGAGCAGAATGATTTGTCAATACCAATGGTCTTGGCTTACACATGAAGAATAACCACTTGTGTGAGGTACCAGAAGGGCTGCCACAGAAATGTACCCTCACCCACCACCACAAGTCATCACCTTCAGAAGAGGGAGAAAGCGGAAAACATTAAAAATACAAAAAAAACTAAACAAAAATTGAAGCCTGTAAAAGGTGGGAGAATGTTCTGCGACAGTCCTCAAAGAGTTGAATGAGGAGATGGCAGGGAGCTGACTGAGTTCCTCACTCTGCACAATCTCAGCAGTGATTCTCGCTGGATTCTCAGCACCAGGCTTCATAGATGATCACGGATCAAATCTTTTTTTAGCTGCTTCCTTGTTTTTTTTGGTTGTTACGCATTCCTAGTATGTTTCTTGCTCTGCCCCTTTGTTAAAAACTTTCAGTGACATTCTTGACCAGAACCCAGTCTGGGAATCCTTCCAGTTGGAAAAGAGGGAATCCCCAGGTGTTTATGGCCAGCATCACGGCAAGCACCCCGATGACATTCACCCCAAAGCCAGCTTTCACCTGAAACACAACATTGGGAGATTAGGAGTCACAGAGGCCCTGGGAAAATACTACCAGGAGCACTGTCGGGAGTGTCGAGATACTCAAGAAACTAAATGTATGTTTACACTATGATGAAGGGCACTGAGCCCTTCGTGCTTTCAGCTATCCCAAAGATAAACATTTAGCTTTGCTCAGTGGAATATTACTAACCTGTGGCGTATCCACTTTCCACAATTCGGCATATTACAATCTTATTTACATTGTTGGTGTATGGCAGTGACAGGTGTAATTTTGATGTATTGCAAGGTATGTCACTATAGCGAGATGTGCATTATTGATATATATACTACTGTAACAACAACTTAAATTTGTATAATGCCTTAATGAGATGTGTGCCAATGAGGTGCAACATTCAAAGTGAAGTGTGCACACTCCTGTATCAAAGCAATTGTTATTCATGATTATGTAAAGATTATTGGTCAGGTCATGCGACTCATCAAGTCTGAATGGGAAACTTTATCACAGTGTAGATCTCTCTGTCTTGATTTAGGCTTATCATGAACTGGTTAGTTAAATCTCCCATAAAATTAAAATCTGAAAACTGCACATATTGCATCCACTCACAACAGTCAGTACAAGACAGACTCTAGAGGATGGTGGCTCCCTCTCTCCAGTTCTATAATTCCACCCACACCTGGTTCTTCATGCAGTATACAAGAGCTTACCATATCCTGAATCTGACAGTGTCCATAACTGAAGACGATAGCATTTGGTGGGTTACCAACAGGCAACATCACTCCAAAGGACACACACATTGTGGCTGGTATCAATGTGTACAAGGGGTTAATCTGCAGAGTTTCTGACTGCAAGAAAAACAGAGAGGAGACTTCAGAATACAGGCAGAATAAGCAGCCAGAGAGTACACAGAAACACCTAAATAATGGCAGGCATTCAGAAGTAATATATTTGGGATAGTGCCTTTCATATTGATGCCCCAAAACACTTCATAACTCTTGATAACTCGACCCCATCTTAACTTGTCACTTCTAAATATACTGTAAAGTGTATACTGTAAAGTGTAGTGACAGCTTTGTAGGAGAATGCGACAGCCAATTTGCACACAGCAATGTCTAATGTATTTCAAGGGAATTTTTGACCAGAACACTGGGAGAAACTCCGTTCTCTTTTCAAATGGGATCTTTAACATCCACCTGAACAGGCAGATGGGGCCTCAGTTTAATGTCTCATCCAAAGGATGGCACCTCCAGCAATGCAATACAACCTGAAGCACTGTATGGGAGTGTCATCTTAGACTATTCCAAGACCCGATGTGAACGCACAACCTTCTGCCTTCGAGGAGAGAGTGTTACCAACTGGGCCAGCCTGAATCAGAGTAACTGATATCCAGGAGTGAGTTACAGCCTGGAATCCAATCAAGAGATTCATATAATTTAAGCACAGAGTACCAGATGCCTTGGGATGAGATACAAGTTGGATCTAATTGAGTTGTTCACAAAGTTTATCTATAGAATACTCTTAAGCAGGTTACAGCCTGGAATCTGAATGAGGAATACAATTCATACACATAATAATTAACCTTGAGCAAGTAGCTGGCTTGATTCTTAATCAATGGTTCAAATTGTTTATATGTACACGTCCTTATATTTATATATATATACACATATATATGCACATAGTAAACTCTTGATAATACTAATAATCCTTGCATTTGATACAGCGCCATATCATGTCTACAAGATGCCTCAAAGCAATTCACAGAATATACTGTAAAGTGAATTAACTGTGTTTTTACAGGCAGAACCATCGTTTCAAGGGAAAAGGGCATAGTGACAAGATATCCAGAGTGGCGAGTTAGGCCTATGTATAAATAGATAAATAAATGCGGCTGGGATATTGACAGCATGATGACTTAAGTGGAAGTGACAAGTTAAGCCGGGATCGAGTTATCGAGAGTTTTCTGTGTATATATATATATACACACACATACACAGATATATATAGTGTATAATATAATGGAGATGGTGAAACTAGGAGAGTGATTGCAAGGGTGATCTCAGAAAACTCAATATGATAAGAAATGGTACAGTATAAGAATCATCATAGGCAGCAGTGCTATCATTTGTAGTGCTTTTTATAAAGATTTTCCACATTTTTCACTAAACGTCAGCAACAAGCTTACCCTAGTACGGGTTAGACAGAGATTAAAAGGTCCTTTTAAATTACCCTCATCACCCACTCTGAGGTCAAGTACAGCACAGGTTAGATAATAAGGCAAAACTGCACAGTTCTAAAATGGGTCTTCACCCCAGTCTGTCCGCTGATGCACAAGTCTGAGATTCATATTCCTCACATCAACCATCCTAATGGCTGCTCTGAATCAGGTGGAAAATTCAATGCTAATTTGTTGTATTGTAGGGAGCTTATTTTTTTCAGGTAATACTTAAAAGGCCACTTGCACTTCCATTCAGTGAAGTTATTTCAGGATTAGCTGCTCCTAGCATCTGGTATCACCCTTCATTTTGGCAACAAGAAAATTTCACACCAGCAATTTGGACCCATATGAATTGTGTCTCAGAGGTGAAAGGGAGGAGACATTGCATCAATACATCAATACATTATTATTATTATGTCACTCAAACAAAATTCTCAGCATCAGCATTGCACAAACTAAAATAATCTGTGCATTCAATTGAAACATCTCAAAGTGCTTTACAGCATTTCTTATAAAGTGTAATGACTGTATTTTGCAAGCAAACAATTAGAAAAGTTGTGAGAGTGTAGAGTATCACACCATAAATGACCACTGCCTCCATGACTACAGGAGCTCCTTACCAAAGTGGAGAGAATGGGCAGGAAAACTGTGATCGTGGCAGGATTGCTAGCAAACTCAGTGACAACCGACACCAGGAGGCAGGCAATGAGTGTGACAGCCCACGGGGGGAGGCTGGTCATTGGCTCCATCTGACTTCCAATCCAGTCTGAGAGGCCAGATACCTGGGAAAGAATAACATCTAGTGAAGAAACTTGTTGGTATGAAAAAAANCTTAGACTAGACTGCAAAAATGATAATCTTTGCATTTGATATAGCATTTGATTGTATTTGATTGCAATCAAAGCGCTTCATAGCATATACTGTAAAGTGTAGTGACTGTGGCTCTCTATAAATGCATCGTTGGCTGTGCCTTCAGCCACTATGCCCCGAAACTCTGGAACTCTCTTCCTCAATCCCTCCTTTCCCCCTGTCAGATGTATCAGGACTGTAACAGTTAAACACAGTAGAATACAGAGAAAAGCCCATGCTGAATAAATAAACTATTTGTTGACCATAACATTCATAGAAAGGTACCCAGAGGAATGCGTGAAAGAGATACTGTAGAGACTTAGTTACAGAGGCTCAAGGAAAAGATAAAGAGATCCTTGGCAAAAAGCCGACATGGATAACTTGCCGCCTTGTAGGATCAGACTATGAGGTTCTCAGATTTCTGTAGAAAACAAGTTTAGGATAGTTTTAGGATACAAGGATAAGGTTTTTCCAGTAATCGTTGGGAGATGATGGGAGCAGAAAAGTCAAGAAGGAAGTCTGAAGGAAGCAGAACAGACAGAGAATCCTGATGTAACCCTTACAATTGTATATATTTTGTCATAAATCTTGATTCCATTACACTATGTTTTGAATATACTGCACCTATTCTTCAGCGTTAAATGTGTAAGCCCTTCAGAAAGAAGGGGAAACAAGGCTATCACCCCCTCCTTTCAAATCCTGCCTGTGGACCTTCCTTTTTGATTGGGCTTATGGTCACGTTCCCCCTCCCTCACCCCCTGGCTCGTTGTGAGACTCCGCCACTGTTAAGCGCTCTGGGACATTAGCCCACAGGAAGTTTGCTATTTAAATGCAAGTTGTCGTTAAGCATACAGTTGATGTACGTTCATGTACGGTGTATAGAATTGATGTACGTTCATGTACATGATGTACAGTGGCTAAATTTGCGGATGACACAAAACAATGAAGGTGGTAGACTGCAAAGATGAACTTGATAGGTTACAGGAGGACTTGAACATACTTGGGAATTGGGGAGATCGATGGCAGATGAAATTCAATGTAGAGTAATGCAAAGTGCTTCACATGGGACAAAAAATCCAGGAAGGGACTATTATTTAAATGGGAAAAAAAATAAACTGTATGGAAAATGAAAAGAACCTGGGGATCCTGATTGATCATAAGTTGAAGCTATGCTCGGTAGCAGTGAGTAAGGCAAACCAAATGCTGGGTTGTATTAAAAGGGCAATATTGAGCTGAAAATTGGAGTAATCCTGCCAGTTTATAAATCATTGATGAGACCGCATTTGGAATACTGCATTCTGGTCATCGCAATACGAAAAGGATACTGCAATGATTGAGAGGATACAGAGGAGGGCAACCAAAATGATTGAAGGCATAGAGGACCTGGACTGTGAAAAGCGATTAGATAAAGTAGGCATGTTCACGCTGGAGAAGAGAAGGTTGAGGGGTGATATGATTACAGTCTTTAAGACTCATAAGGGTCTAGATAATGTAGATCATGATAAGCTGTTTTAACTTGTACTGAACAGTAGAACCAGAGGATTGTTATTGTTATTATATTGAAGGGGGCTAAATTCAGAACAAATCTGTGGAAACACTACTTCAGTGAGCGAGTAGTAAACTTATGGAACAGGCTCCCTAGGAAGATAGTGGAAGCAGAAATAGTCATTTGTTTCAAGAACAAATTACATAGATTTCTGCTAGAGAATAATGTCTTGAGATACAGTATATAGTTTGGGAAATGATATGTCAAACAACTGCCAGGATGGTGGAAGGCAAACTGGATGGATCTTGGTCTTCTTTCATCTAGCAAAATCTTATGTTCTTATATTTATGATAACATATACTGCCGCCCTCTGCTCCAGCCCAGGAATCCTTCCAGCAGCAGCCACACCGACTGCCCCATTCCCCACTACCTTCACAAGCCACCCTGGACCCAGATCCCGGGGGCTAGCCTCTCCTCCCTCATCCGCATCCCCACCGCCCCTGCCAACCAACCCACCACCCCCTCCCATCCCACACATCTCCCTGTCAATTGTCCACTCTGCATTGGCCTTCAAAACGTCCGCTCCATCTCCAACAACACCCTGACTGTCAACGATATCATCCTGGATGAGAATATTGACATTATGGCCCTCACTGAAACCTGGATCACCCCAAGTGACATCTTCCCTCTCACTGAGGCCACTACACCCGGCTACACCTATCACCATGCCCCACACCCCAACCACTGTGGTGGCAGGGTGGCCCTCATATCCAGGGCGTCACTTGCCCTATCCCCCTACTCCACTGGCTCATTCCCCTCTTTTGAACACCTTACCCTCTGCCATCCCTCCCACCTCTCTCTCTAAAAATCCTCCTAGTTTACTGCCCCCAAAATACTCCCCCACTTTCATCTCTGATATCTCCACCCTCCTAGCTTCCCTCTGCCTCTGCTCTAACCTCCGCATCATCCTAGGCGACTTCAACCTACACTTCACCCCCTCCTGCTCTACCTCATCAGCCTTCTCCTCTTTCCCCTCCTCTCTCAAGCTCACCCTCCACATCCACTCTGCTACCCACACATACAGCCACCCGCTTGACCTGGTGATCACCCGGCATCTTAGATGTCACCATCACTGTCAAGGTCATCTCTGACCACCATTTAATCTCCCTCAACTCCCAGTAGCCTCTCCAAACCTACCACCATCTTCTACCGCCCATGGAAGAAGATCTCCCCGCAGTCCTTCTCTGCTGCCGTGGAGTCCTCTGAACTCCTCCCCCTCTGGCCCACTTCTTGCACCAACCCGCTCTCTGCGCTTACTCTTCTCCACAGCACCCTCCTCTGTCTTCACCACCATATCTTCCATGAAGCCCACCACCTGCTGCCTGGACTCCATCCCCAACCCTCTCCTTAAATCCCAGCACCACCTCCTTGCTCTACTACTCGCTGACATCATCAATCTTTTCCTGTCACCTGGCACTGTTGCTTCCCCCCTCAAAACAGCCATTATCACCCCCATCTTGAAGAAACCTTCCCTTAACCCATCCTACCTATCCAGCTACCGGCCCATCTCAACCCTCCCTTTCCTATCCAAGGTCCTTGAGAGAGCCTTTGTCTCTCAGCTTCACTTTTTTCTCTCCTCCCATTCCCTCCATGAGCCCCTCCAATCGGGTTTCCGTGCTACCCACAGCAAGGAAACTGCTCTGGTCAAGGTCACAAATGACATCCTGACCATGTGCAACCAGGGCTCCCTCTGCCTCCTCGTCCTCCTCGACCTCTCCACCGTGGACCATTCAATCCTCCTCCACCGCCTCTCCTCCCACCTCAACCTTCAAGTTTCTGTCCTTAACTGGTTCAGGTCCTACCTTTCACACCGTCTCCACTTCGTCGCAGCAAACGGCTTCTCCTTCAGCCCCCGCACTGTCTTGTGCGGTGTTCCTCAAGGCTCTGTCCTTGGTCCCCTCCTCTTCACCCTCTAAATGCTCCCCATTGGTGACATCATCCACAGAAATGGGGTAAATTTCCACATGTATGCGGATAACACCCAACTCTATCTCTCTGCCTCCACCCTCAACTCCAGGACTACTGGCATCCTGACCGCCTGTCCGACATCAAGTCCTGGATGAGGGACAACTTTCTCCAACTCAACATAAGCAAGACCGAGGCCCTCCTGATTGGCTCACGCCAGTGCCTCTGCACCTTGGGCGCTGGCAGCATCAGTCTCCACTGCTTCACACTCAACCTCACTAAGCCAGCCAGAAACCTGGGTGTCTTGTTTGACCCTGAACTGTCCTTGCTCCCCCACATCCGCGCCATGACCGGCACTGCCTACCACCACTTCTGCAACATTGCCAGACTCTGCCACTGCCTCACCCCTCAGGCTGCCGAAACCCTCACCCACGCATTTGTTACATCAAGGATCAATTACGGAAACTCCCTCCTTATCGACTTTCCCAACTCTTCCCTTCACAAGCTGCAGCTCATCCAAAACTCTGCAGCTCATGTACTCTCGCGCATCAGGCTCCGTGACACCATCACTCCCACCCTCGTCCGACTCCACTGGCTCCCCATCCCTCAGAGGATCGAGTTCAAGATCCTCATCCTCACTTTCAAGCCATCCATGGTCTTATCCCCTCTCTGACCTGCTGACTCCCTACTAACCTGCCTGCTCCCTCTGTTCAACAGGCTTCAGTCTGCTCCATGTCTCCCGCCCGACCCACCCTACCATCCTTGGCCAGGCTTTCAGTCTCTCTGCCCCCATACTCTGGAACTCCATCCAATGGTCCCTTCACCTCGCGTCCTCCCTTGTCTCCTTCGAGGCCGGTCTTAAGACCCTTCTCTTTGATCGTGTCTTTGGTCGCCCTCCCACCTCTTTGCCTTCTCACACCCCTACACCGCCCCTCCCCCATGCTCGGGCTCCGACGCCTGGCTGTTCAGCGCTTTGGGAAGCAAAATCCTTCCGACATGAAAGGTGCTCTATAAATGTAATTTTGTTGTTGTTGTACGATGGTGTCATGTTCATCAGTGACAACAACAACAAGATTACATTTATATAGTGCCTTTCACTTCGAGAGGACTTCCCAAGTGACACGTGTGTACTGCGAGTATTTGAGGGTTACTCTGGTCATAGTGTCACTGTTATACAGTTCATCTCTCAAACATTTTGCTTCATCCATACAACTGTTTTGGTAAAGGAGGTTACATCTTCTGATCACCATCCTCCACAGTCAACCTGCAGAAGAAGGCTTCCTTTCATTTTCTGTCTCCTCCTGACTTTGGTTACTTCCATTATTGTGGATTGTATCTGCTCACAATCTTTCCAATTATATTTCAATGTATGACCCTCAACCATGGACGTGAGAGGCAAGTTTACTATATCTGTACTAATCCATTGATCTTCAGCAGCACTTGACCTGGTTGTTCACGCACCTTTGTTAACAATCAGCTCATATGAGAGATATATACAAAGACATCACCTTCCAAAAGAATACCTGTACACCCAAACCAGTTCATAAACATAGGATAAGAATGGCATTGATGAGGATATAGCTGCTCACATGTCTAGATACACACATATGTGCATGTAGACACACCTACAAATGCACATAATGCCTTTGCATACACACATAAACACACACGTCTAGTTTTACCTTGCAGCCTGAAGCCAGAGTGTAGCCACCTCCCACCAAGATGACAATCTCCCAGGGCATGTGCTTCTGAAAGTCCTTCCAGTTTATCAGTGGGGACAATGGGTTGGAGATCTCACAGGCCTTAGAGTTTTCCAGACTCTTTGATTCCTTATCACTTTCCTCTTCTGTGCACAAAAAACAGAGAACTATATCTAACACTGTGCTTGTTCATTTGAAGATACAGATATATAAGGTATGTGGAAAAGGCTTTCAACAAGGCAATGACTCCAGTGACTGATCTCTGAGGCTAAGGTATGTGATCCTGTGGATGTGTACCCTTCAGATGACTGCTGCAACATGAATCAGACTCAAATGGTCTTCGTGGTCACAACAGGGTCACAGCATAGATCCGCAGCACAAAAGTGCATCCCATTAGGTACTACAATGCCTGCCATGCTGTCAGAGGACACTTTGCCAGTTGGAAATGATCAGTGCTTATGATGATGTTCATAGTGCAAACCATCACGAATGTTGAAAAAAGGCAGTTTAAATTGCACCAAGTTTAAATGTTTGCATGAGGAAGGGAAAAAAAAGAAGGAAGTTGATGTTGGGAGGTCAGGAGTTCCACAATTGTGAGGTCCTGGGAAAGAATGAATTGGAGCTGGTGATGTGAAATTTTATAAGGATCACTCTGACTGTTTGGGACCGTCACCAGAAAATTTAGCCTTTCACTTGGTACTTACCATTGTTTGTCTTTCCAAAACAAGGTAAAGATGGCTTTTTAGCAGGGATCAAGAAGAGGAGAAAACCCAAGAAGATGGAGACAGTGGCATCTGTCCTATAGCCTTTTCTAAAAAAATAAAGAGAATAATATTCAGAGAACAGTCAAACAGGACAGTGAGATAAAAATAACTGAAATTCTTCAACCACAGCAAACTCTTTAGTGACATAAAAACACCATGATAGACCAGATATATTAGCAAATCTCATTAGATCTTATTTTACACTCTTGATTCTCTCAATGAATGCTCCCATGTTTGCTTACATACTCGGTTCTGATAATGCTCCCAACCCAATTATTTAACTTATAGTGCAAAAACTTGCTCTTGGGTTAGAAGTAGCAGAGGGACAAAGCAACAAAGCTTGAATCAGAACAGCGGTTGGGGTCTTAATAATAATAATAATAATAATAATCCTTGCATTTGATATAGCGCTTTTCACGTTGGGAGGATGTCCCAAAGCGCTTCACAGAACACACTGTAAAGTGAATTGACTGTATATTTGTGGGCGAACGCAGCAGCCAATTGCGCACAGCAATGTCCCACAAACAGTCGTAGATTGAAAATGACCAATTTAATTGTTGTTTTTGGTTTTTGGAGGGATTATTATTAGGCGTGTGGAGTAAGGAAACTTGCCCAAGGTTTCGCCCTGCCTGGAATTGAACTCAGGTCTCTCACTTGCAAAGCGAGTGCTCTAACCACTGAGCTACAGGTCTTGAATTAAAGTGAGGGAGAAGGGAGGAAACTTGCATCAGATCAGAACAACTTGGATCAGAATGAGGGGAAAATGGATCAGAGTGAGCAGAGGAGTGAATTTGAGTGAGGGGGACGGTCAAGGCTTGGATTTGAGAGAGGGAATGGAGCTTTGAAACATAGGGTTGGAGAGGGGTGAAGTCTTTGAATTCAAGATCCTCATCCTCACCTACAAGGCCATTCACGGCCTTGCTCCCTCCTACCTCTCCGACCTACTATCCCCCTATCTACCTGCCCATACCCTCCGTTCCTCTGGCTCCGGTTTACTCCACATCCCCTGCCCCAACCGCCCTACCATCGGTGGCCGGGCCTTCAGCCTCTCAGCCCCTAGGCTCTGGAACTCCATCCCCCATTGCCTTCGCCTTGCTTCCTCCCTTTCCTCCTTCAAGGGCAGTCTCAAGACCTTTCTCTTTGACCGTGCCTTCAGCTCTCCCCTCGACTCTCTACCCCCTCCTCGATCCCTCCCTTCCCTCCCGTCACCCTGACCATTTCCCCCCTGTTCGGCTCCTGACCCAACTATCCAGCGCCTTGGGACGTCCTCCCGATGTGAAAGGCGCTCTATAAATGGAATTTTGTTGTTGTTGTTGTCATCTTGGATTAGAGTGAGTGCAAAAGATAGAGCCCATAATTAGAGCCAACTTGGGGGGTTGTCCCTGCTATCGGATCATTTAAAAGAAGAAAGGGACCATGTTCTTATATTAAATGTGTAATAATAATCCTTGCATTTCATATAGCGCCTTATCACATCATTGAGACGTCTCAAAGCATTTCACCTAATGTATGGTTCGTGGATTAGAGTTCAGGGAGTTGACTGGAAATTGTACAATCTTCAACTTACTTCTCAAAGAGTGACGTCCACCCAGGCACAAAGCCTGGTTCCCGAGTAAACCACAGTAAAGTCATCAGCACAAAGAATATTCCCGTCACCATTTCAGGGTACCTAACAAACAAGAGCAGTAGTCAGATTCAATCATGTTGTGAACAAATTCTGGCAAACTCCAAAAACAGGCAAATAGACTGGACAATTCCTGTGACACTCGTGCAGTGGGAGCTTTGGACTCATTCTCACACAAAGTGGAAGCCAGAGTCCGGCAATCGTGGATCAAGGAGGGAAATGACCGGGTGAGACAGTCCCCACACTGAAATTTAAGACATTACCTGAAAGGTCCCAATTTCTCGTACTCCTCCTGAATTCTTCTCTCGGACATCTCCTCACGCTTTGTCTTCCTTTTCTTGCTCAGAGAACAAGTTTCCTGAAAACTGACCAGATGGAGAAACCAAATTAATAGAACCACTTAATAGAACCATAGAAATTTGCAGCTCATTGACCCATCATATCTGTGCTGGCCTTTTTGAGGAACATTCCTTTCAGGCTACTTACCTGCCCTTTCCTTTCCGGTAATTTACTTAATTCTCTTTTGAAAGCTGATATGAGTTCTGTCTTAGCAATCACTTCCAGTAGGGCATTCCATATCCTAACAACTCTGTGTGAAAAAAATCTCCTAATCTCCCCATTTGTTCATTTGCTAGATATCTTAAATTGATGCCCTCTTGTCAATGACTCACCAACCAATGGAAATGATTTCTCACTACTGACTCGACCAAAAGCCCTCATCATTTTAAAGACCTTTGTTCCAGTTCCTCCTTAATGTGGCAAAACAGGACTGTATCGTTTCCTTTTATAATTCATAATTCTACCTCACTTTAATTCAAGACCCCAGCCGCTGTTCTAATTTAAGCTTTGTCCCTCTGCTACTTCTAACCCAAGAGCAAGTTTTTACACTATAAGTTAAATCATTGGGTTGGAACATTATCAGAACCGAGTTTGTAAATCTCATTAGATCTGATGGGCCCAAAACATGTCCACCCCCCACTGGAGTGCACATATCAAAGTTGAACATCAATTTAATGGATGACTACAATTATATGCAAAGGAAAGGTGCTCAGAGGGGTTGGATTTTGTCAAATACCAAATGGAACTAATGAATGAAAAATAGCACTGACGGCAATGAAACAATAGAAAATAGGATAAGATAATGGTGTGTTTTGCGAGTGGTGAGCACAGTTTTAGAGAGTATCATGAGCAATGGATTATAGCATGCTTGCAAAGAATGGGTTATGGAGACCTGTCGTGTATTGGTTAGCGCACTCGCCTCGCAAGCGAGAGGACCCGGTTCCATTCCAGGGCACGGCAAAACCTTAGGCAAATTTCCTCACTCCGCATGCCTCTGTTTACCTAGGAGTAAGTAGGAACCTGGTTGTTAGTCGATTGTTGGTTTGCTCTCTGGGGGTAATAATCCCTTAAAAAATAAAACATTTGGTCACTCAATCCACGATACTGCTGTGCGCAATTAGCTGCAGCGTTTCTCCCAGTCAATTCACTTTACAGTATATTCTGTGAAGTACTTTGAGCTATCTCAACAAAATGATAAGGTGTTATATCAAATGCAAGGATTATCATTATTATACTGAACAATACATTACAGAGAGTGGGCATCATAGGAGGAGCTGTCTTACAGGCAGCAAGGTGTTAAAGCTGCAGAACATTATACAAGGCAGAGTTGTTACAGACATCAGGATATTATAACCCCCAGTCAAAGACTAGAGTGCAGAAATGGTAGAATGGTATAAATTCCTATTATTTTTAATCTGTGATTGATGTTTAAAGTACTCTGAGACGTCATGAAGGATGCTATGTGAATGCAAGTTGTTGTTGATATACATGTTGTCATGTGCATGGTCCAGCAGTAAGAGACATGATGAAACGTTACCATCCTATGGAATTTTTAGCACAGGAGTTATGCATTGTCTGCCTCCAACTCCATACTTACTTGCAACCCAAGAAAAGCCAATGCATCCAGACCCATGTCAGCACCAGCATGATGATGGCGATGGGAAAACTAAAGACAAACCAGGTTCCAAAGTTGATGGAGCGTGCGTCAGGGTAGCGGCTGTCAAGTGAGAGAAGAAGGCAGAAGTCAGACAAGAACTATTGGCATCATAGGCAGGAGCCGTAAATCATCCACCAAATGGGGAGTGGCACAGGAGTTGATTTTTCGAGGTTGCTCTGAACACTTGTATATCTGCCCCTTTTACAGCGAGATTTGCAATGGAGAATGTTCCTGTTACACAAGAAAGAATATATTGAGGGTTGGATTCCGAACCAGACGTCTATTGGATGGAGTTTCGCCTTGTGTGCCAATCATGTAAGTGGATGTGCTAATCATGTATGTGATGGTCGGGTACAGGTGTATGTTGATGCTTATATTTGTTTTAGTGGGTTCCGGCGGCAGGAATATAGTGGGTGAAACAGGATTGTCAGCTCTGAGGTTTGTCATCCCAAAGGGTTGTCAGCTCTAAAGATTGTCAGCCCTGCTCTTCAGGCATATTGTGGGCACAGCAGGCTCAGGATGCATATTCACCACAATGTCACTTTCACCAGAGCTCATTACATGGTTGTGTGTTAAAGTATATCAGCAGCATCGATGCCGCTTAGTTTACGACAGTGCACCATGGTAACAACAGTCTGAGCCCAATACTGCAAATAAATAATTGAATGCAGGTCTGATCACCACAAGATAGCGACCTCTCCTAAAATCAGCCTTTCAACCACATTGATGCACTAAATACTTTAATTAATACCTATTTAGCCCCACCAAATGCATCCTCTCCTAAAATTTCAGCTTTGCAAATAAACCATTGCACTGAAAAAGTTAATTAAAGGCTGATTATCACCACTGTATGGCCTCCTCTCATAAAGTCTCAGCCTCACAATCACATCAATTGCACAAAATAATTAAATGCAGGTCTGATGAACACCACTGGGTGGTGCCGTCCCCTAAAGACAGCCTTACAACCACATCAGCCCCAACAGTGCTACGTGGAACAAATGAATAAACTTGCATTTGATATCATCTTGTCAAGATGTATCAAAGCGCTTCACAGTATATACAGTGAAGTGGATTGACTGTGTATTTTGTAGGTAACTGTGGCAGGCAGTTTTGCACACAGCAGAGTCCAACAAACAGCCCCGCCATGAATGACCTTTTTATTTGGGTGGTTGTTGTCCAGGTCACTGGGAGAAACTCTCTCCTCTTTTCGAATAGTGCCATGGGATCTTTATTGTCCACCTGAACAGGTAGGTGGGACCAGTCTAACATCTCATTTGAAGGACGGCACCTCCAACAATGCAACGCACCCCAGCATTGCATCGGAGTGATTTCAAGTCCTGATATGGGGCTTGAATCCACAGGCTTGAATCTTCTGCCTCAGAGGCGAGAGTGCTCCCACTGAGCCAGGCTAACACACATATCTAATTGTTTAAAGGCAACAAACAGCAGCAGTCAATCCCCTGCTTTAACAAATCGATCCCTGTAGTGTTGGATAATTGACAGAACAATAACTGCGATAAATATCACATTACAAGCCGAGTCCTGGAAATGGGGAAGCAGAATTTGGCACATGATTATGGTGAAAAACACAAAGACCTGTCAACTGAGTTCTGTTGTTCTGGTGAAGAGTCGCATGCAAAATGTCAACCGATCCAATGTACATCGACCTGCTGAGCATTTGCTGTATTTTAGTTTTTGCAATTTTCTTTACAAAATCAGCAAAATTCAACCTATGGCAATATGAACGATAATGTGAATGAATTTCCCGTCATCAAATCATTGGGCTAGTCGTGTGTGCAAGAATGTGAACAAATTCCAGCTTTCAAGTCCTAGATCTAATAGTGTGTAGAGGAAGGAATGCACTGCCTGAGAGTGAATGACCTGACCTGTTAAACTGCTCAGCAAAGATGAGGTTGGTAGAGGTGCCAGTGATGGTCATGAGGCCCCCAATGGTTGCTGCATATGTGATACTGAGCGACAGGCACTTGCAGATCATGTGGTCATGCTTGGTTTTATATTTGTTGCTGTACTCCTTACTGAGCTTGGTCGGACAGTGAGGTAGTTCGGTTTGGCCCTGGAAAGAAAGAAAGCAAGAGGACAATGAAGAGAAAGCCTGGATCAGTGAGTCCCATTCAGTGACTCACTGATCCATGCCAGACGGCGTCTCAGAGCGCTTCACAGTAACGGATCCCGGGGCCGAACCAGGGGGAAGGGGAGGAAGGTGACCAAAGGCGCGGTCCAAAAGAAAGGTCTTCAGCCGAGACCTGAAAATAGGAAGAGAGGGGGCGAGGCAAAGGGAGTGAGGAAGGGAGTTCCAGACCCTCGGGGCATAGTGGCTGAAGGCACGGCAGCCGAGGGTGAAAAGGAGGACTCGGGGACAAGAAGGAGGCCAGACCCGGTGGAATGAAGACAATGGGTACTATTTTGAGGAGAGAGGAGAGAGGAGATCAGAGAGGTAGGGGGGGTGCAGAGGAGTGGAGGGATTTGAAGACAAGGGTGAGGATCTTGAAGTCAATCCTCTCTGGGACAGGCAGCCAGTGCAGTCTGGCAAGGACTGGTGTAATCGGGGAGCGGAGTTTGGTGCGGGTGAGAATGCGGGCGGCAGAGTTTTGTATGACCTGGATTTTATGGATGGTAGTGGAGGGGAGACCTGGAGGAGGGTATTTGAATAGTCCAGCCGAGAGATGACAAAGGCATGGACCAGGGTTTCAGTGGCTTTCGGAGAGAGGTATTTGCGGAGACGGGCGATGCGTCGGAGGTGGAAGAAAGCGGTGCTGGTGAGGGACCAGATGTGGGAGAAAGGATAATTGGGGATCGAACCTGACGCCTAGGTTGTGTATGGGTTCGGAGAGTTTTAGTGGGAGGTTGGGTAAGTGGAGAGGTGAGAGCCGTGAGATTTTAGACGTTGATAAGAGCCAAAGTATGGCTTTTGTCTTGTCAATGTTCAGGAAACTGAAGAAAATTTGCGCTCATCCAGCTCCTCAGGGGACTGAGGGTTGCAAAGTGAAGTGGAAAAATAGAGTTGGGTGTCGTCCGCATACATGTGGAAGTTTACCCCATGTCTGCAGATGACATCCCCAAGAGGGAGCATGTAGATCAGAAAGAAGAGGGGGCCAAGGATGGATCCTTGGGGTACCCCGCAGGTAACTGGGTGAGAGTGGGAGGAGAAGCCGATTGTGCAGATGTACTGCTGGCCGTTCGTGAGGTAGGACTCGAACCAGGTGAGTGCGGTCCACTGAGGATGATGGAGGAAAGGCGGTGGAGGAGGATGGCGTGATCGACTGTGTCGAACACGGCGGAGAGGTCCAGGAGGACAAGAAGGCAGAGGGAGCCCTGGTCAAAGAGAGAGGATGTCGTTTGTGACTTTCACAAGCGTAGTTTCTTTACTGTGGGCAGGTCGGAAACCAGACTGGAGGGGTTCGAAGAGGGAGTGGGAAGAGAAGTTTGCACAGAGTTGATTTGCAACAACACGTTATAGGACTTTTGCGAGGAAGGGCAGGTTTGAAATAGGGCGGTAGTGGCTGGGATTTGAGGGATCTAGGGGAGGTTTTTTGAGGAAGGGGGGTGATGACAGCAGTTTTGAGGGGGGCAGGGACTGATCCAGATGAGAGGGACTGGATGATGACATCAGCCAGTAGTGGGCAGAGGAGGGGGAGTTGGGTGACCAGGATGATAGGATGTGTATCCTAAAAGATGAGATCAAATTCAAACAAAAGCCTTCATCATCTGCACTTCTTTTGTGACTTGTTCCAAGACCTTGGCCAATGTCACTGCAGCTGAAGAGGCTTAGCAACAGCACACTCATTCACAACTGCCCCACCTTTCGTTCAAGGTCTGAGTTTTGCTTTTGTGGCCAAGTCATGCCAGTTGCACGTCGAGTTCAGAAATTCTCACACAAAAAATTTCCAGTTGAACTAAAAAGATTGAAGGAACATTATCATATAGGACCCCAGGTTCACTTGACATGAAGTTGTCTTTCTTCTTCTATGCCAGTCTTATAGAATCATAGAATTATACAGCACAGAAGGAGCCCATTCGGCCCATCGTGCCAGTGCAGGCTCTTGAAAGAACTGTCCAAATTAATCCCACTCCCCCCCCCACCCCATGCAAAGTCAGTAAGTTGGGCAGCAACTGCTGTATTTCAACAACAACTAGCATTGAAGTCGTTTGCACCTTGTACACAAAATAAATGCCTCAAAGCACAAAGATGATAAAATGGAGTAGAAATGAAGGGAATTTTGTTAGATGGGCAAATGTTTCTTGGATTGTCTAGTCTGCATTTACTGAAGTTGGTTTGTTCTGAAGGCTGTGCATTCCTCTCTACATTCCCCCACCCCTATCTGAATGGCCAAGATTGTACCTGACTACCTGGTGAAGTCCTGACCTTCTCCCCTATGTTTGCTGCAGAGGCTCAGCCAGACACAGCTCAGTGCTGTATTTACTGAGTCAACACCAGCAACTAGATGCAGATGCTGAACAAACATCGCATTACAGCAAGGCCTCGACCTTTGGGATCTGTTATAGCGCTCAGTTACAACGCTAAGTTACGGCGCTATGATACGGTGCTATGATATAGCGCTAAGTTACGGCGCTATGTTATGGCGCTAAGTTACGGTACTATGTTTCGGTGCTATGATACAGTGCTATGATATGGTACTATGAGTTTGTGTAGTTGTAATTAGAGCAGATTATGAAGCCTAATGGGGTCACCAGATCCAAAACAGTCATACTTGGCCCTCCTAGCTTGTCTGTCCTGAACCACTCTATGACTGCCAAAGGAAAGTGGGTACTGCCAAAGGAGAAGGAAGACATGTAAATGTGAACCCGGGGCCCCATATCATAGCACTCCTTCACTCTTTTTAGTTTAACTGGAAATTTGTTGTGTGAGAATTTCTGAACTCAACTTGGAAGCTGACATGACTTGGTCACATAAACACAACTCAGATAGAACCTACAAGGTCAGCAAATCCTGCCAAGCTGTACCGAGGGGAGATGAGGCTGTATTGTGGCCATTTTTAAACAAGCACGTACCTGGGGAAGGAGCACATTAGGTTTGACTTGCCCATTGGGAACAACCAGTGAGGTCAGAGCATTAACATCCTGTAAACAGAAAATGGCCTGTTACAGCTAACTAATTAAATATGGTATTTTCTTACCCTTGTCCATCTCCTTTCACTGTGTACCATCCCCAGCCCAAAAGGCTGGTCTTCCTTCTGCTTTTCCCCCCCCTCTTAATGGCAAAACCCCTGTAATACACTTGGTATTTCACTGTGACATGGCTGAGATTGGGGGAGAAGTGTGAACCCCTACTGCGCTCGTCTCGATGGTACTGTGGTGGCATAAACAAAACCAAGATAATATCCGCTCTCTCTAGTTCAACTACAAATCACACAGTCACTACACTTTACAGTAAATTCTGTGAAATAGTTTGAGATGTTCTGTCGATATGAAAGGTGCTTGCGATGTCAAGTGCAAATTTTTTTATTTAAGGACACAAACAATGTGACAAGTTTATAATTGCTATTGATATTCGGGTCAGTGATATCCATTAAAAACAGTAAAGTTAGCTAGTCTTGACCCTGTACCAACACTTAACCGAGCTGCGGAGTACACTGGAGCCTTTAAACATCTTCAGGACTTTCTCATCACTTAATGGTTTTCACACAGACAAGTAATGTGATTAGCATAAATATGTAGAGTGATTGGTTCCTATGGGGTTTAAAGACCTACCTGGGATTAACATTAATACTTGAGGTTTGTGGCTGGATTGCTCTCTCTTACCAGACCATCCTTGGTTTAGAATTAAGTGTGCCGTGTTCATGGCTGGCACTGTGGGGCTATCCTGGATTAGGAAAGTCCGTACACTTGGAATAAAGAAATGTGTAATCACTGAAGCTCTAAAACACTGAACAAGCTGAAAGTTGCATTGAATGTTTTAGAATTTCAACAATTACACATTTCCTATGCTATAGGGTGACCATATTTTGTAAACAAAATCCAGGGATATATATTAAAAAAATTGAACTCACCACAACTCCTGATGCTGGCAGTACTAAAGAAAATTGGTGGATTAATGGCTATATTTCTCTGATGAGTAGATCTGTTTTAGAATTTTGTTTTTCTTCCTCAGCTTGTTGCTGAACTCAAGACAGGGCAGATTTGGCCCCAGGGACACAATACCTCATCTGGGGACTGTCCCCGGACATATTGTCACCCTAACTGTACACCCACACTAACTCCTTTCACAGTCTCATGCTTTGTGCCTGCCCAAGATTTTGGGTTTAACTAGGAATCTTTCAGATGAAGCTTTACAATAAGCCTTGTGAATGTCTACAAATCGATAACTTAGAATAATGGATCAAGGTGGGGGGTGACTTGCAGACTGGAATTAAGGGGATCAGTTGGAGATTTAGATCTAGAATGATGAATGATAGAATAAGTTGCAGACAGCAGTCTAATTGAAGAGTTTAATGCCAAGTGTCAAAGCTAGATCCCACATACTTCTTTCCTTCTCTCTCTCTCTCTATATATAAAGCAATCATCATGCTTCACAGAAAGGTGCTAAAAAAGCAATCAAACTGTTGATCACCTTGTTATTTCAACAAGTCTCAGACAGTTCCAAATCACACACTGGGGTATAACACACTGCAAATTACTGCCTTAATCTCGTTCACTATCGTCTGCAGTTAAGTCGCTGTCAAACATCATAAAGCCACTGGAGGGAGAGAACAGCGAGGTCATAAATTTGTAAGGTACATAGCCTGTCAACAGCCAACCCGGGATCAGTGCTGGTATTACTAACCTGATCCTTGGGCTGACTCAGCATCTGCAGATCAAGTTGGTTGTTCTTTGCTCCACTGGAAAATTAAAAAAAATTGAAATAATTCCACTTGATTTATGGGCCAAATAACTCTGAGCTAATTCACAGTCTGGCTACAACAACACCTCGTCAGCTCTGGACAGCACAGTTATTCTGTTGTATACAGGCATGTGCTAGAGCTTTTTTTTAAGCAGGACTTTCTCACCACTTAACCATGAAGATTTTTTACACAGACAATTAATGCGACTAGCATAAGTATGTAGAGTGATTGGTTCCAATGGACCTATCTGGGATTAATATTAGAACGTGGCTGGTTCGCACTCTCTTTCCCAACCCTCCTTGATTTAGAAGTAGGTGTGCAGTGTACATGGCTGTTCATGCTAGTACTGTGGGCCTATCATGGATTAGGAAAGTCCATACACTTGGAATAAAGAACCTCTAAAACACTGAACGAATTGTAGATTGCATCAGTTGTTTTAGAAATTTGACAATTACACATTTCTTATGCCACTTACACCCACACTGTGCTTTCCACATTCTTCCCTCTAGCCAATTACATCCGACTTTAGCTTCTCCTCCAATTCCAGATTTTATTCAATGTAATTTTATACATTCCCCCCAATCCATCGCAGTGAAACTTACTTTTCATTGAGTAAGATGAACTCAAGCTGTTTCTTTTCATTCTCCTCTTCTACTGGAAGGAAACAGAGAGGCAACAAACAGAATAAAACACCGACACATTGCAGAGCTGCTCATTTTTGGGGGGGTACGGGAGGAAATTAAAAGATTCATGTGATTGTTGACTGGTAGTATCCATGTTAATGTAAAATTGCTGTCAGCCAAGATAATCAAATATGAGGCTACATTCAGAAAATTTGATTATAGGTTAAAAATATTTATCTACTAATATGCAGTCACTACACTCACAGTAAGATCCTGTGAAAGCTTTGAGACCTCAACAAACGAGATAAGGAGCTCTATCAAATCAAAGTATTATTATTATTCTAACCTAGCATAGGTTTCTGTTGAGGCTACGTTTGGAAAAGTGGGTGGTTTATAAAAGGGCCTAAATACTTTAGAGAGAGTTAATGGAAGCGAAATATGGATTTTTCTGGTCTTCAAGGCCTGAGGAGAGTCTAGCTACAACTCAATATGGATAAGATGGAAACTATCCTCTTTGGCTCCCACCACCGTCTCCCCACTTCCAATTCTGATCTCTTCAATCTCCCCGGCCTCTTTCTCAAACTCACTGAACCATTGAGTAACCTCTGCATTCTCACCCATACGAAACTCCACTCAGCAATCACCCCAGTCCTCGCCAGGCTCCACCAGTTCCCTGTTTCCCAATGGATCGCCCCAGGTCCTCATCCTCACTTATATATCCCTTCACACCTTTACTCCTTATCTCTCTGATCCTCTCCTCCATCGCTCGACAGTCAAACACCAAAATCCAAGAGTATGCTCTCAGCTTTACAGATGACACTATTGTGATCGGTGTCTCCACTGAGAATACTGTGGGAGAAATGGGACGGAACAGTAGAATTCAGGAATAAGTATCTGGTGGGCCTTAGAACACACAGAGTCCAAAGGACACTGAGATTCCTTTCTGATAGAACATATTGTCAACTGTATTGCTAAATTGTCAACACTCTATGTATGTACGTGTATGTGTGTATTTGTGTATGGGTGTGTGCATACATATACCTGTGTGTGTTGTATAGGTGTGGGTTTATAGGTGTTTGTGTATGTGTGTGTCCATGTAGATATGTATGTGTATTGTATGTGCGTGGAGGTGTGTATGTTGCCTGTGTGTATAGGTGCAGGAGTGTGTTTATTGTGTGTATATATTGTGTGTGTGTGTATATGTGTATGTGTGTAGGTGTGTGTATATTGTGTGTATAGGCGTATGTGTGTGTATCGTGTGTACTGTGTGTGTTGTCTGTGTGTATACGTTTGTGTGTTGTGTGCCTGCTGGTATCTACCTACCATACTTTTGGGAGCTTGAGCTGCTGTAGGTATCTTCCGCACTGTCTGTGTCTGTGATCACCGCCAGCTCCACATCAGACTCCAAGCTGGTGTTGATGAGTTGCTGCAGGACGGCCTCAGCGATGGGCATCACCATGGCTGTGGTGGAGGTGTTACTGAGCCACATGGACAGGAACACGGTGCAGCACATGAACCCTAACACCAACCTGTGAGAGACAGACAGGGTAAATGCCATAATAATAATAATATTACTCCTTGCACTTGATATAGCGCCTCATCACTTCTTCGAGACATCTCAAAGTGCTTCACAGAATATACTGTAAAGTGGAGTGACTGTGTATTTTGTGAGCAAAACGTGGCAGCCAATTGTGCACAGCAGTGTCCCACAAACAGTCGTGGATTGAAGTGACCAATTTATTATATATTTTTTTGAAGGAAAAGCGATCCACTAATTGACTAAAAACCGGGTTCCTACTTACTGCTAGGTAAACAAAGGAGTGTGGAGTAAGGAAACTTGCCCAACGTTTCGCCCTGCCGGGAATCGAACCCAGGTCTCTCGCTTGCGAGGCGAGTGCTCTCACCACTGAGCTACAGGACTCCGCTCCAATAGCTCTCACTCTGCCCTGTTTGATGTGCCCAGGCCCTCGCTGACGTACAGTGGATACCCACATGCCCGGCTTGGCGCCCGCTATCATCACCATGCGGAGGGCGATCCTCTTGTGTAGGTTCCACTTCTCAATGGAAGCGGCCAGGCAGATAACCCCGATCAGCAGAAGCGTTGTGTCCTTGAAGTACTCCGAGGCCACCTGTAGACAATCAGAGAGACGGCATCAACTTCAAAACAAAACATCTCTTAAAACACAGTAGAGTACAGCAGAGTGCTCAGAGTGAATTATACCTACGTCACACTGAGAATTTCCTTATACATTGAGTCACCAACTTCCCCTCTACACCACACCAATGCCTCTCACACCAGAACCACCCAGAGCCTTCACCCAGCCCAGCCACTCTCCAGCCCATGACCAATCCCCAGCCCATCCCCCTCTCCCAATCATTGCCCCTCTCCCACCTCATGCTCCTCATCCAGACAGTGTTGAGCAATGGCTTCCACAATGGCCAGTGATTCCAGTGGACAGACGTTTAGATTTCCGATGTCTGCCTCTCAAAAAACAGAGACAATAATCAGCAACTTCAAAGAGATGTATTTAACATCCAAATAATTAGTCAGCCCCTACTTGCCACATCTCAGAAACTCCAATACTTGTTCATTCCCTCCTAATAATTCTTTGTAAGTTTGTGGTGAGGAAAAGTAAACATAGTTGAGTTCAGGCTGACACATGAGAGGGCTCCACCCAACCAATAAAGGTTTAATTGAATTATTCTCCTAATCTCCAAATCACAATGTGACAAATTCTGAGAGTAGATTGTGTGGGTTGAGCAGAAGGAGCTGTTTTGGATTGTCTTTTTTGACATTTCCAGATAGAAATAGAAGCAGGAAGGTTAAGTTCGTTACTGTTGATAGTTGGTGTCTTGGCTCTAAGCAAAGAATGAGTATGCAAATGTACGCTTTTGCATCCTCTCCTCCCTGCATCTCATTGTACTGTAATGAAAACTCATGGCACTCCTGCTTATTGTCAATTATTTTCCTCAGGACCTACTTTGAAACTCGCAATCCATTCAATCTTCCCTTCCTTCTATCAATATCCCAGTTTGGTGTTATCTTATCTAAACTATTTGATTTATCTATTCTGTTCTCTTACTCTTTTCAACATCAGTAGACATCAGTCCTTCATCGAAAATGAATAACCTTTTACATTATAGTTACATTTGATATAGTGCCTTTCATGTCACAAGGACGTCTCAAAACGCTGCCTACGATATACTATAAAGTGTAGTGACGGTATATTTTGAGGGTAAACAATGCCGCAGCAATTTACGCACAAAAATGTCCAATAAACTACCATGAAATTAATATGAGATTGTTAACCATTGGCGAATTATTGGGATTGAAATCTAGATTTCCCAGTAAAGAAATTACACCTCCTACCTAACTGTGATACAGTTCACATTTGTGTCACTCCACCTGGGTTGATGGCTTTCCCTGAATATCTTTTAGGGAACTATGCGCAATAATGTGTAACTGTTTTATTGTTTAATGGGGATACGTAAAGGATTCATTTGGATTTCAGCAGTGAGCCTGGTTCTGACACGTTATACTTTTTATGGAAGCATGTTATTGAAATGTAAAACGGACAGACAAAGATTGTAGTTCAGTTAGTTTGTTGAGTATACCTGGACAGAGCAAGTCCCCTTCTGCAGACTTTACTGTACTAAAATATCAGTTCAGAGACTAAAGCTAAATTGCCATAATGTGACCGGGTCTTAGCATCCTGGTCACTTTCCTCCTTACCCAACTGAGCTCCAATAAACAAGAGACTGCTCAGTCTGCAGTCGACACTGTTTGCTCAGAGATAAGGGTTCAGCACTTCAGTATTAAAAGTTCAGCATATGTGTGTGTGTTTGTAAGTATGGAGGAGATGGGGTGATAAATAACCCATTACATTGATAAGTGATGTGATTTTAAAGAGGGAACTTTAGCCCCCGTCTCTGACGCACTGCAAAACAGCTCTAATCATCGGAATGAAGTTACAGATTGACTTCTGTTTATCCCTTGAGCGATTTTATTTCACCCTTTTCTCGAAAATATTAGCATCTTAGGTGGCAGGAGATGTGGGAGCACTGGCAGTGTGCACTGTGGTGTGACAGGACCACACTTTCATGACAATGATTCCTCCACTGAGTGCTGAATTCTCAAATCCACTGTACCAGAAAGGCTGCAAACCATAACTCACAAGTACAAAGGGAATGGCTGAAAAAAGAGTACCCCATGTCTGACCCCAATATAGATTCCTATTATTGGTACAAGACTGACATCCAATACAAATCTCTGACACTGGTGCAAACCCTGCTAGGGCAACATTTATAGGGGGAAGGGGTCTGCAAGTATTTTGTCCACAAATATTATTATTATGAATATAGCTTGGAAACCCGAAAGAGGGGAAGGGAAGAAAATAACAAAGAGAGGAATCTCACCATCAAACAAATCAAATATTTGCTCCCCAAGGAGTGAGTTGATGAAAGTTGTAACCATGTCCCACTGTGACACGGAGTTAACTATTCTCAGACAAGGTAGCACTTTTCACTGGAGGATTGTTCCAATGATTAAGGTGAGTAAACTTTAGCCAGTTGGCAATTTTGTCTGGAGGTACAATGGTCAAACAAAGGACTGATCACAAAATCAGTGTCATTGGTCACTAAAATGTTGACAACTAAAAAATTTGTCATTCAATCATCGATCCCTAAATCATTAGCCACTGAAGCCGTGGTTACAACGCAATAGTCACTAACTCATTGGTCACTACGCTATTGGTCACGAACCTACTAACCACTGACCTGGTGCTTTTATTTGGTAGCACTCATTTATGTATCTAGACTTCACCACACATCCAAGTTTCTCATCTCAGTGGAGCCGTTGTGGGACACACCAAGTGCAAGGTGGAGGCGTATGTCCCCCAATAAAGGAGGGAAGAGAAAGAGAAGGAGGTTCACTCTGGTTTACTCCTGTATATCGCATAGGAATGTGGTGCTCCACAACCAATTTGCTTCACTGTTGTCATACAGACAGACTCAAGTGATACAAGCAGACAAGAACTTACAAAAATCTATTTATCTTTTTACCATTACATTCTAGAAATGTTCAGATGCTTATATAGTGCCCTTCATGCTACCCTGTATGGAGGGCGCTATATAAATGCAAGTTGTTGTTGTTTTGTTGTTGTATGATTGTTAAGTAGCCGTCACTGCCCCAGCAACCTTACTGAAGGATGTAAAACGCAGTATCATAATGAAAATGGGGGGCATCTAATTCCTTTGACAGCATTCTGACACCAAGAGATTAGTTCTTTGCCAGGCTTCAAACTAGCCGCCTGGCATTCAAGAGTCTGAAATTTAATTAAAATGTTTTCCTAATCATAACAAAACTTTAAATTCCCAAATCCTCAAAGTAGGTCACTTCATCCATAAAGCTCTGTCATTGGCTGAAGTTTACAAATCCCATTCGGCATCTGATAATAAAAAGATCCAGACTGACAGCAGTGTGAAGACTGGGGAAGAATTTCAGGTTCAGTCCAAAGCTCTTAGGAACCATGGACACACAAAGTAGAGCACATGCCATGAGGAAACTTGAGGAATGAAAAGCAGAATTCCAACTTAAAGGCTTTCAGTCATCTCCATTGGTTGGCTCCATTTGTAGCACTCCCTTCTCTGGATCACCAGGGGTGTGTTCATCCTCTAACTCCCCCCCCCCACCCCCAACCCCATATTGGGATTTCAGCTCATAGTCTACATTTGTCTAAGGTTGTGCGAGTGTGATCTTGATGTGCACAAAACAGATCCCCCCACATTCACACACACACTCATACACACACTCACAAAGGTAGCAGTGCACTTGAACTAACTACTGCAAAGTATTTTGTGAGGTTTCAATGTGAATGAGATGCTATAAAAATGTATTTCTCAATGTGGCAGAAAGTGGGTTCACTTGGGGACGGCGGAATTTGCAAGATTTTAGCAAAAGAATTCATGGAATTCTGAAGGTTACCCAATGAGATGATCCTCTGCATCCCTGCTGATATGCCAGTCTCCGGCGTAAAGATTTAAGTATTAAATCCATGCTAGAAGGTGAGGACTAGCAATCGTAGCACCTGAGGCAGTCTTAATGCCCATTCTCAGTGTAAAAATTGTCATGTGCCTGTTGTACCCGAACAACCTCAAACTGCTGAGATTAGATGGCAGACATCCTGAAATCCTCAGGGAAATGAGGCAGGAAAAATACAAGGCTCGGGCTAATAATTATATAGAGGGTACAAGTAAGGAACGGTATCTGAGGAGGTAAATGGTACACAGACAAAGAAATCCATTTAGCCAAAACTCTCCTGTAGGAAAAACTCTCAGGGGTAATTTGGCACAAGGAATGTTATTAATGATCATCTAAAAGGATTTTAAGACATAAAGAAGAGTCAGCATGGATTTAGAAGCCATAGGTTATGCCTGATAAATCAATTGCAATTCTTGGAAGAGGTAACTCATTTAATAGATCAGCACAATTCAGCAGATAGAACCTACTTAGATTTTTGAAAGGTATTTGATAAACGACAACAATAACATTACATTTGTATAGTGCCTTTCACGTCGGGAGGACGTCCCAAGGCACTGGACAGTCAGAGTTTCAGACACGAGCTGGTGGTCAGGATTGGGGAGGGTGGAGAGCAGGAGGGAAGCAGGGTGATCAAAAGCACGTTCGAAGAGAAGGGTCTTGAGATGGGTCTTGAAGGAGGTAAGGGAAGGGGCTGTGGGATAGAGTTCCAGAGGGTGGGAGCAGAGTGGCAAAAGGCTAGGCGGGGGACGTGAAGCAGGTCGGAGCTCGCTGAATGGAGGAAGCGAGTAGGATGATAGGGCGTTAGGAGGTCACAGAGGTAGGGGGCAGCAAAACCATGGAGGGCTTTGAAGGTGAGGGCCAGGATCTTGAACTGTATCCTCTGTGTGATGGGAAGTGGACTTGGGCGAGGATGGAGGATTTAAAGTTCCACTATATGCAGGAAACATGTCTACACAAGGAAGGGATGGCCATTATTGAAGTGGAAGGAGGAAAAAGAATTTGTATGTGATGACTGATCATTCATCACTTGCATCCAGGCAATGTGAAGTGGTTATCAACCCAGTAATCAAATTCTAGGATACATCTCAAGGTCATATGCCTGCAAATTGAAACAGCTTATCCTAACCTTTTATAACATTGTGATAAGACAACATTTAGAATACTGTGTTCAATTTTGGATACCCTGTCTTCAAAATGATAAGGATGTCATGGAATGGGTTAAGAAAAGAGTAAGAGGGTTGATTCCAGGACTTGAGCTCTCCGTTTCGAGGAGTGCCTCTGTTGTGAAATTAAAACTACACATTAGTTTCAATGTTAGTTTACTCTGACTACAATCCTTTCCCTAAAAACCTCATACAGCCAATTTCATTAGAGCAAGAGTTTTTGATAGCTCACAGGATCCTGGTCTTTAAAATGCTGAACGCTATTGATAATGCACATGTTATCCCAAAAAATGCAAATGTGAGCGCTGAACTGGAGGACAGCAGTATAACATTAGCAAACCTCAAGATTAGAATTTAGAAGGATTTTGTTTTCCCCAGAGCAGTGAAGATAAGGAGCAGACCCACCGAACGTGAAGTCAATTAACCCCTTCCTGATTAGGTCGATCAGGTGTGAGGTTGATGGTTATAAGAAATTATTAAATGCTCTGGGACAGTGCCAGTGCCATCTGTACAACACAGAATATCTGAGTTAAAGAGATCATTTTGCTCAATTCTATTCAGCAGTCAAGGAAACATTTGGCAGGGTATCTCCTAAAAGGGTTAACCGTGGTTGGTTACTTAGGAGATTAAGTTGGGTAGAATGGCAGTACGTGGAGGGAGGGTCACATGTTCCATATTGAACTCCATCCCTCACCCAGAGATGTCTCCATTGTCCCTCCAGCCACCTCCCTTACAAAGGGCAGTAACTGTGTCCTCTCCACATACAGAGCAGTGTCTGAGTGGGAAGTTTGGGGAACTGTGCTGAATCTGAATCACTGTAAAATGTACCATCTGCCTGGTTGAGGCTCTCCACTGTATAAGTGCAATTTCCACCAGTTTGATTTTTCAATATGCTGAGCACACAATGGACAGGGTAACGTGCTCTCTGTGCAACGACCAGAGAGCTGAGTGACTGGAAGCCAGCGGGGGGATGGAAGAGGGAATACCGAGCACAAGTGGGAAACACTCAGTGGCATGTGCAGAGATGTAGGTGCCATCTGACCCGTTATCCCTGGGTTCTCCACAGACTTTCAAACAGATGGACAACAGGTTTGCTCAGTCTTGCTCAGTTACCCTGGGGAAGTGTTGCTAAGGGTGAATGTACAAATTCTTGGCTTCCTGCCTAGCACAGCACTTTGATCACTTTGTTGCTTCCCGGAACTCCCAGGAAAACTGATAGCTGCTGTAATCAGCCAACAGCAACCAGTGTGTTCCAGAGGATATGATATTGTGTCTGTCCTTATCCTTGTAGCCTTCAGCCTCATTCCTAAGCAGATATTTATCAACTATTTTATAAAGGAGTTCATTCAGACAGTATTTTCTGGCTCCACATTTTCACGACTGCTTAGAGAAAACTAAGATCCAGTCTCACTTGAGGATCGCTAATCTTATACTAGTATCTTTCAGGGCTGGGCTGATTCACAGAACCATCTCTGTCACTCTGCTCTGAAACCCTCACCAATGGATTCCTCCTAAAGATAGGAAGCCCAACATTTCACCCACTATTCTTAGCGTCCTCCTCCTTATCAGTAAATTATGAAATAATCTGTTTCAATTTACAGTTAACTGCCCTTGAAATGCATCCTAGTATTTGATGAATTGTGTTAATAGTAATAATCCTTGCATTTGATATAACACTTCATCACGTCTTCGAGACTTCTCAAAGTGCTTCACAGAATATATTGTAAAGTGTATTGACTGTATATTTTGTGGGCGAAACGCAGCAGGCAATTGTGCACAGCGGTGTCCCACAAACAGTCATGGATTGAGTGGATTGAATTATTATTTTTAAAAATTTGGAAGAGATTATTACCCCTGTAAAGCAATCCGCCAATCGACTTACAATGGGGTTCCTACTTATTGATAGGTAAACAGAGGCATGTGGAGTAAGGAAACTTGCCTAACGTTTCGTCCTGCCCGGGAATCAAACCCAGGTTCTCTCACTTGCAAGGCGAGTTCTCCAACCAATTTGCTACGGGACTTGATAACAAGCGTGGGAAAAATAATTACAATATTCCTGAAGTACAGGTTCACAATCACTTTCAATGACAACCTCAACTCTAGCTTAATAAAATGAGGGAAAACCTTCAGAACAGTATAATACTTATTGTATTTATTTGGCCCACAAAATACACAGTTAATTCATGTTACAATATATTCTGTGAAGTACTTTGAGCCATCTCCCAACTCAACTTTTTAAGTGCCCTCAACGCCGATCTTCCCAGCTCCACCATGCACAAGATCCAGCTGATCCCAAACTCCGCTGCCCAGATACTCACCTGTAATAAACTCTGCACCCCCATTATACCAGGTCTAGTCAGGGTCCACTGGCTTCCTATCACCAAAAGAATCAATTTCAAGATCTTCTCACTTGTTTTCAAATCCTTTCATAGCCTGGCATCTCCCTCCCTCACCGACCTGCTTACCCCCTACAACCTGCTGCCTCCATTCGACTGGCTCCTGCGTTCTGTAAGTCCCTCGTGCCCTCCGTTCCAACATTGGCAGGAGCACTTTCAGCCAATACACCCCAATACTCTGGAACACTCTTCTTCTATCCCTCCACCTTGTCCTTTCCTTCCCCATCTTCAAGTCGCTTCCTTTTCGACTGTGCATACCGTCACCTCTCCCCAACTCGACTTCATGCTCCGCCATTGCCAAGGGCTCTGGGATGCTACCCTGCATGAGGAGTGCTATAAGGAGTGCAAGTTGTTGTTGTCTCAACTACATGATAAGGCGCTATATCAAATGCAAGAATTATTATTGTGTTTTCGGTACTACATAGGACAAGTTAATATAGCAATACATAACTCCAGTCCTTTTGTTTGTTCCCAATTTTCTCCCAAAGGTGCTGACTCTTGCTGGGGTTTAGCTCCACTTGGGCTAGAACCTCACTCAAGTGGTCATTCCATGTGAGTCTAGGCACTGAGTGTCGGGAATCGATTCAACTGTGGGGAGAATTCCCTGCCCAAATCCATACACCCCATCTGGTGTCACTGGATAGCAATATAAATGTGAGCTGATATTTTCCCTTCCCAAGCCCAGTGATGTAAGATTAATTATTGCAGCTCTACTGGTTTCCCACAGCTGATACCATCCATTTCAGAGTAGACCAGCCATTGAAATTGTGGCGTCTCAAAACGCTTCACAGAATATACTCTAACGTGAATTAACTGTGTATTTTGTGGGTGAGACATGGCAGCCAATTGCACACAGCAATATACCACAGCGTTGGATTAAGTGACCAGATTTTCTTCTTGAAGGGATTATTACCCCTGGAAAGCGATCCATCAATCGACTAATAACCGGTTCCTACTTGCGGCTAGGTAACAGAGGCTTGGGGAGTAAGGAAACTTGCCTAAAGTTTTACCCCACCCAGGAATCGAACCCAGGTTCTCTTCCTTGCAAGGCGAGTGCTTTAATCATTATGCTACGGGACTCCAATACTTGAGTCTCACTTGAGACTTGCTAATGTGTTACTGATATCCTCCGGCCCTGGGGCTCACTGTTTAACCTTTATAAGGCCCCTCTGAGTTGTCTTCTCTCTAGTCCATAAGTGAACCTCTCAGTACTCATCAATCGAAGTTGAAATCCATCACATTAAATGCAGCACTGATATCCTGGACTGACCTGGGGCAGGTTAATGAAGCTCCTTTTAAAGATTCACATTCTCACGTTCTTACCAGTGGAAAGCTGGAGTGAGTGAAAGATTGGTATAGAATCTGAGTACAGTGTGGTAGTGCCAGTCAAGTGCCTAATTACATGGAAACTTCCGTGTCTAGAATGGAATGTGCACTCTTTCCCTGGAGCGAGACACCCTGCTTACTTAATTCCAGAGAGTATTAAGTGCAGGTTGGCAAGACCAAGGCTTGGGGATCACAGAATGTGCTTTTGGGTACTGCTGCAGTTTCACCAGCTAAAACTATGTAGCTTGTCACCAAAAGCACGATCTGGAAAGCTTGTCCAACTAGAAATTTACACTGAAGGGTTTCACTGAATAGGGGCATGGGGAAAAAAACTTTGCGTGAAAGGATTTGTGAGGAACAGGCCTCAGAATATATGGCTCTATGCTGGGTGAAATTCTGCTTTCTCCTCAATTCCTCTATGCTAACTATAGTAAATTCTGACAACATCAGTGCCTATGTAAAATAAATCAGTCCTACAGGATTGAGTATCGAGACATAAATCTGAGCCAAGCTGCTTATGAGCTGTTGGACACTTCAGACTTTGGGTCACAAAGTCTGATTCTCCATTTTTGTAAATGAATATTAAATTGCGATTTTGACAAGATAAATAGAAATAGGTTATTTTCCACTAATAGGGCAGTCTAGGGCCATAGTTATAATAGTCACAACATAAGCGAACGGAAAGCTGAGTTGAAATTTGTTCACTCAAAGAGCTGAAGGGGTGTGGGGGTTGGGCAGGGCAGTGGGATTGAAAGAACACTTTGTTCTGAGAGCCAGTGTAGACTTGATGGGCAAAATGGCTTCCTTGCATGCTGTAAATTTCTATAATTCTCTGAACGCAGTGCATATACCATGGGTTCCTTACTGTAACATGCTCTCATATACCTCACACTCCTAACTGTAACATGCTCTCATATACCCCATGTTTCTCACTGTAACATGTTCCCATATACTCTGCATTCCTCACTGTAACATACTCTCATTTTTCAGCGCTCCTCGTAATATGTCCTTTTATGTACAACAACAACAACAAAATTTCATTTTGTAATTCACATCGGAAGGACATCCCAATACACCAATGCTCTCATATGCCCTCATATACCCCAGTATTCTACGATTTCAAAGGACTCAAAATAGTTTGCTCAGAAAACAATTTAAAATGGATATTATTTAACTTTATTTTAATCAAAATTACACAATGCACTTATTGTGTAGAGCACAACAACTTGCATTTATAAAGCGCTCTTTACATAGAATAACATCTTAGAGCAATTAAGATTGAAGTTAGAATGTGTGAGAGGCAAGTGGATTCCAATAAAATAATAATAATATTCCTTGCATTTGATATAGTGCCTTATCACGTCTTTGAGACTTCTCAAAGCCCTTCACAGAATATACTGTACAGTGGAATGATTGTATATCTTGTCGGTAGAATGCAGCAACTATTTGCGCACAGCAGTGTCCCATAAATAATTGTGGATAGAGTGAATAAAAGTAATCAGTCAATCAACTAACAGCTGGGTTCCTACTTACTGCTAGGTAAACAGAGGCGTGTGGAGTAAGAAAACTTGCCCAAAGTTTTGCTCTGCTGGGAATCGAACCCAGGTCATATCGTTTGCGAGGCAAGTGCTCTGCAGTTTCAAGCAGGTAAAACCGTTTGAACATCACTTCACTTTCGGAGTGTACGGCAACTCCAAATCACAGTCTCTCAGTGTGGAAACTCACTCCAACGTAACAAAATTCTCAGTATAATCACTCAGTCGGCCAAACATCGCTAATAGTCTAGGTTCATGAGGTACCTGAATGGTATCATTCATTTCTCTATGAAAAGCTTAGGTTACAAACAACTGATTGTTTGCTAATCCTTGTCACAGCCACAAACACACATACACACACACAGAATATTGCTCAGTGAACCTACTTAATCCTATCCGGGTGAGAAGCCAAAAGCTCAAAACACAGTTAATTTTTGACATAAGGCACATTACTCAACAGAAGCACCAATTGCTGCATTCACTGTGCCATTTACCTGTTCTCCATACCAGCTATCATTATATCACTTATTTTCCACAGGAAGGAGTCCCCGTTTATGTAACCCGTAGTCCCGACTAAAGAATCCCGTTAAAAAATACCATAAATTAGATCCTAAGATATTGGAAGTACAGCCTCAAGGCAAGAAAAAACATTCCACATGTTACTCAAATACTCTTTTGATGCATTTACATTACTCTACTTAACATCTTCAACTTGTGACTGAGGACTTCCAATGGATGATCAATAATCAATTCCAAATACTGTTCTTTTATTATTTCATGTTTGCTTTTCCAATGTATATTACCATTCATTTATTTGCATTGGAAGCCATCTGCCATTGGGCTTTTCATCAATGACTTCCCCAATGGATAAAGAAATCACCCACTGCAGCACTAACAACAACAAAAAAAACAACGAATTGACATTTTATATGGCACCTTCACGTAGGGAGAACATCCCAAGCTATGCCCAACTAAGCTATATCCAACAGATAATTGCAGGTGTACATAATATTAATAGTCCTTGCATTTGTCCTTCAGATGAGACATTAAACCAAGATCCCATCTGCCTGTTCAGGTGGACGTTACAAATCCCGGCAAGACTTGAAAAGAGAAGGGAGTTTCTCCTGGTATCCTGGCCAAAAATTGGTCATTCACCCCATGGCTGTTTGTGGGACATTGGTGGTATAATCAGCTGCTGCATTTCGCTCACAAAATACACAATCAATCCACTTTACAATATATCCTGTGAAGGCTTTAAAACATCTCAACAAGGTGATAAGATGCTATATCAAATATTATTATTAAGGATTCTTATTATTATTTGATGTAGTGCCTTTCACATCGGGAGATCTCTCAAACTGCTTCCTTCACAACATTATCAAGCACAAAATTACATTCATAAAGCATCTTTCACATGGGGAGGAAGTCCCAAGGCGTTGAACAGTCAGGAATCAGGACCTGGGGGTAGGGTTGGGATGAGGGAGGATAGAGAGATAGGAGGGCACGGTCGAAAAAGATTGTCTTGAGCCGTGCCTTGAAGAAGGCAAGGGAGGGAGCAAGGCTAAAGGATTGTGAGATGGAGTTCCAAAGAGTGGGAGCAGAGAGGCTGAAAGCCCGGTCACTGATGGTAGGGCGGGTCGGGCAGGAGACATGGAGCAGGCCGGAGCCTGCTGAACAGAGGGAGTGGACAGGTTTATAGGGGGTCAGCAGGTCAGAGAGGTAGGAGGGGGCAAGGATATGAAGGACCTTGAAAGTGAGGACGAGGATTCGAGGGTGGGGGGTGATGGGGTCATGGAGCCTGGTGCGGGAGAGGACACGAGCTGCAGAGCTCTGGATGATCTGCAGCTTGTGGAGGGAGGAGTTGAGGAGACTGACAAGGAGGGAATTTCTGTAGTCGAGCCTCAAGGTGACAAATGGGTGTATGAAGGTTTTGGCGGCCTGAGTGGTGAAGCAGTGGCAGAGTCTGCAATGTTACAGAGATGGGGAAAGGCAGAGAGGGTCATGGCACGGATTTGGGGGAGAAAGGACAGTTGAGGGTCAACCAAGACACCCAGGTTCCTGACTGGCTTGGTGAGGTGGAGTGTGCATCCATGGATGCTGATGCTGCCAGTGCCTAAGGTGCGGAAACGCTGATGCAAACGAATCGGAAGGGCCTCAGTTTTGCTGATATTCAGCTGTAGAAAGCTAGCTCTCATCCAGGACTTGATGTCTGACAGACAGTCTGTCAGGACATCAGTTGTCCTGGAATCGAGAGTTGAGGCAGAGAGATAGAGTTGGGTGTCATCTGCGTACATGTGGACGTTGACCCAGCAGTCAATTTGTGCACAGTAATGTCCCACAAACAGCAATGAAGTGAATGGCCAACATTATTTTAGCAGGGGGACTGGTGGCTAGGACGCTGGGAGAATATCCCTTCTCTTTTTGAATAGAGTAGTGCTATGAGATCTTTAGTATCCAGACAGACAGCTTAGTTTAACGTCTCATCCAGGGGACAATACCTCCCCTAATGCAGCATTCCCCAACAATGCATTGGAGACTCAGCCTGACTGTGAGCTCAAAGTCCCAATGTTGAACTCTGACTCAGAGATGAGAGCGCTATCAACTGAGCCAGGCTGGTTTAGTTAGCCTATCTCACCCAGGAAGCCAAAGGGATTCTTTAATTGTCCTAACGCTCCTGGCATAGAAAGCAAAAATGTCAGCAAAGATGTGTGCTTCTGATCGCTATTTCATTGACACAAGTTGAAAATGCCCACCCGTTCACATCAAGGATGAACCCCTCACTGGAATCCACCCTACATTGGTCATAGCTATCTTTGACTGTGAAACTCAACAATGCAATATCCACCATGGTACCGGGCACAGAAATCGAATGGAGTGTCATATGTATGTGTTGTATCGAGATTTATTATCTGCTTACTTCACTGGCCTTCAGAACACCAAACAGCGGGAAAAGGAATGCTGGTACCATCGCTGCTGCACCAAGTGGTACTGCCTCAGACACCCAATATACAGCAGTCACTATCACAACGTAGGCACATGATGCCTCTGGCTGAAAGACAAAAAGAGAAAACACAGATAATGAGCAGTGAGTGCCTGGAAAAATGAAAAGCGGTATTCAGAACTTCCAGCAACCTGATAATGGATCTCACCGGCGCTATACCTGGCCTTGGGAATGCTTGATGAGTTTGTGCAGAGGAAGCTTTACTCTGTATCTAACCTGGGCAATATCTGACCTTACAGTGTTTGATGTAAACACTATGAAGGGGAACTTCATTCTGAATCTAACAGAGAATTTGACTCCATCTGACCATTGCTGTATTTGACCTGATCTTACCCAAGATTATTGGACGGATCACTGTAGAGTGAACTTTACTCTCCACACAAGGAGGATGCAGAGGGATATAAACAGGTAAATGAGTGGGCAAGAAGGTGGCAGATGGAATATAATGTGGGAAAGTGTGAAATTATTCACCTAGGTAGGAAAAATAGAAAAGCAGATTATTTTCTAGAGGGGGAGAGACTAGATAGTGTTCGTATTCAGAGGGATTTAGGTGTCCTTGTTCACCAATCACAGAAAGTTAGCATGTAGCAAGCAATTAGGAAGGCTAATAGCCTGTTAGCGTTTATTGCAAAGGGGTTAGAGTACAAGAGTAGGGAAATCTTACTGCAATTGTATAGGGCTTTGGTGAGACCACACCTGGTGCAGTTTTAGTCTCCTTATCTAAGAAAGGATATACTCGCCTTAGAAGGGGTGCAATGTAGGTTCACTAGGTTGGTTCCTGGGATGAGGGGGTTGACCTATGAGGAGAGGTTGAGTAGATAGACCTATATTCTCTAGAATATAGAAGAATTAGAGGTGATCTTATACAAACCTATAATATTCTTAAGGGTCTTGACAAGGTAGATAGTGTGAGACTGTTTCCCCTGGTTGGAGAATCTAAAACTAGGGGTCATAGTCTCAGGATTAAAGGTGAGCCCTTTAGAACTGAGTTTAGAAAACATTTCTTCACTCAGAGGGTAGTAAATTTATGGAATTCTCTACCCCAAAAGGCTGTAGATACTCAGTCATTTAACATATTCAAGACTGAGATTGATAAGATTTTTAAAAAGTAAAGGGATTAAGGGATATGGGATAGGGCAGGTAAATTGAATTAGATTAGTAGATCAGCCATGATCTTATTAAATGGCGGGGCAGGCTCGAGGGGCTGAATTGCCTACTGCTCCTATTTCTTATGTTCATATGTATTTGCCCTGAGAATGTTGGACGAGTTAGTGGAGGAAACTTAACTCTGAATCTAATACTGGAAGCTTTAACTGTGTTGTATCTAACCAAAACTGCTTTTTGGTATTGGTTAGAAAATATGAAAAATCATATTATATAGGAGTTCACCAGAAAGAAAATAAACTGATGACTATGAGATATAATTTTACTTTAAATTAGATTTGACCAGTGCTTCATCCTCACAGGTAAGATGCTCTTTACCGTTGAAGACCAAAAGTTAGTTCTTCAAGGGCATTTTGATGCATTGTGTCTAGTTTGTCTTTAGCTAAAGACTTAGCTGAGTGAGACACAAATGGAAAGGACTGCATGAGCATCAGAGAGCATCTGCAAACTCGCAGTTCAGGGAAGTCAAGGGTCTCTAAAGGCCACCGTATTTGAAATGTAATCTCTTCACTGCCAACTCCAGCTTTATACCGTTAACAAGAGTTTTGTGCTTCAAAAGGAATAGCTAAACACTGCTGTTAGCAGACACCGGATATGCTACAGCCCAGAGAACAGAGCTAATCTCCTTGTCAAAAATATCCAGAAGTTTTTGCTAATTGCAGCTGTGAGGAAATCTTGGATCAAACACAACACTAATCGGATTTTAGAAATGGAAAGCATCTCTGAGTTGCATGATGGGAATTTTACACCAGGAACGGAGCACAGATGTCCAGAAGTCATGTCCTAACTAAGACACTGGGGAGTGAAAGAGTAGCTAAATGCATTGCATGCTTTCTCATCTCTCCCCCTCTCTGCAATCTGATTTATTCAGCTCTTGAGAGGAAGACTGCCAGGGTGTTCGGAATGTCCCTGTGTGAGCCACAAGGTGGCATTCGTTAGGTAAATGCCCAACCACCTGCCTCTATGACACACGGACCATGGCATTGTGTGTACAGCATTGAGTGTGCTACACTGGTAGATTGTGTATGATGTCTGGCATTTATGGACATACTGCCTATCAGACAGGATCACACACAGCAACCACTGCCTTGGGGCCAGGACCTCGCACATATAGGCAAACACTAATCTGGTGACTGGGTCTCTCACAAATGAACAAACACTGACCTTAGGCACATTACCTCATAAAACATATATTATATGAGAAAATGTGAACAATCATATTATGAATACAGCTGAACACAGATCATGGTCTCTCGCATACAGTCACAAACCTGATTGAGCATTCAGCACAATGGTTCAACCCAAAAACATGAGGCCACATAAACCTATAATAGATCAGGACTTCAACTTTTCCTGACAGAACATCCACGCACTAGTGTTGAATAACAGAATGCTATGTATAGTAATCTAGTACGCTTTTCCGGGGGTAATAATCCCTTCAAAAATGAAAAATGAAAATAATAATAATTTGGTCACTTAATCCACGACTGTTTGTGGGACGCTGCTGTGCCCAATTGGCTGCCTTGTTTGCCCACAAAAATATACAGTTAATTCACTTTACAGTATATTCGGTGAAGTGCTTTGAGACGTCTCGAAGACGTGATAAGGCGCTATATGAAATGTAAGGATTATTATTATTGCTTTAATGTCACTATCTGGGATGGGAAGAGAAAGGAAAAATCAACTATAATGAGTACAATGGATCCTCATTCCCATCTCCCCTCCCCCCAAGCAGGAATTCACTCTGCACACAATGCTGATTGCATGATAGATTCAAGTGGAGCCCCCACTTGTGTAGGAAGAATTTGTAACACAAGAAAATGTAACACGGTTCCTGGGCCTTCCAACTGGGATCAGCTGTAATTGGGGTCAAACCAGAATTAAGGAGTTTCCCGTAATGTGATTAGTGAATAGCTCTGTGAACTGAATGGAACTAAAAATAAAGCTTCACAGGTTCATAACTGTTAACCCTCAAGAGATAATAATTGTGAGATTCCACCAGCTACTGAGACCACATGTAAGGGCATCGATTCCATGAAATCGTACAGTCTAATTACCATTCAGAGTTCATGTCCCTACAACAATGACCTGCTCAGCAATCCCACTGCCTCCTGCTTCACTGTACCATGAACCCATCTTGTTTTACGTCATTGTCCGATTAATCTTTAACGCATGGTATAAATAGAATATATTATGAAGACACTGCTGTTCATGATTTATCACATCAGCCAACACCTGGGGTGTACATCACATTCATCCTTGAATCCATCGAATCTTATCAATGCTCCTATTCTTCCTCCTGTTCCTACATTTCTTAGTGGTCAACTCCTGGCCCAGGCAGTGGGTAGGTCAGTGTGATCCCAAAACCACTGCCTCTGATGCTCTTACTCCAATCATTTTATGATAAAGAAACTCCCAGGTTGACTTTCCCTTCCTCCCTATTGAGCCACTCGTTCAACATCCCTGGTTATCTGGTGGGCTACCCAAGTCCATGCTCCATTCATGTGAATGAAAACGTTGGTCATTCATTTCAAGGCAGTTCGTGGGACGTTGCTGCACACAATGGGCTGCCACTTTTCACCTACATTGAAGTACTGTTGCTCTGTACAGAACTTTGGAGTCCTGTAGCTCAGTGGTTAGAGCACTCGCCTTGCAAGCAAGAGACCTCAGTTCGATTCCTGGCAGGGTAAAATGTTGGGCATGTTTCCATGCTCCACATGCCCCTGTTTACCTAGCAGTAAGTAGGAACCCAGTTGTTAGTTGATTGGCAGATCGCTTTTCCAGGGATAATAATCCCTCCAAAAAAAATGTGGTCACTCAACCACGACTGTTTGTGGGACACTGCTGTGCAAAATTGGCTGATGCATTTCGCCCACAAATATACAGTAAATTCACTTTATAATATATTCTGTGAAGCACTTTGAGACTTCTAGAAGATGTGGAAAGCACTATATCAAATGCAAGGATTATTATTATTATTACATAGTCACTCCACTTCACAGTAAATTCCATGAAGCGCTCTGGGACATCATCCCAACGTGAAAGATGCTATACCAAATGTAATTGTTATTATTATCTGTGATGTTTGGGCAGTATGTAAAAGACCAGTCTTCCCAAATCTTTGGTGGGAATCCATTCTCCTTGTAATCCAATAGGATGCATGAGTCTATTTTCCCTATATCTCCATATGGACATAAGGCAAGTGAAATAAACTCCTTCTGCTGTGATATACTCTGGGGATAGTCATCCCTTGTTTGCAGATGGACTTCCCAAAGCCTCCTCTGCAAGCTAGGAAATTACTGAGCTCAATTATTGCAATGGATTCAGCGTCAGGGAGGTCACTTGAATTCTGCTAGACCAAGCCTAAAGCGAAGAGCTTCTGTTTCTCTATAACTTGCTTCTATCAATGCAAATGTATAACTAACCAGGACTAGAGTGCATCATTGGCAGGAGCCAAGCATACAGAAAATTGTGCCACATAAACATCATGTTTGCTACAATGTGCTACAGCAGATATTATGTTTGACAGGGGCAGCATGTTCGTGGGAGGGGGTGGGCGCTGTGGTGGGGGTTGGGGTTTGGTGAGAGGGTAGTCTCCAGTCAACAGAACACTCCACCATGCTGGGGAATGGATGGTTGAACCTTTAAACCGATGCAATCTCCAGCCCACTGGCTCTGGTGGGAGAATGGAGAGAAGTCACTTGTAAAGCCTGCTCAGGAATCGCAGCTGCATGGTATTTTATGCTGAGTTATATGTAATTTGATGGCAAAATTATCCCATTAGTAAAGTGAACTTTCAATAATTTACAGAAATTATTTGCTCCAGGAGACCCTTTTTTTTTGTCAAACGTGCAGCACAAGTTAAACAGAAAATCTCACTAATGGGGTCCAAATTGAAGGACTTGGCAAAGGAATCGGACCCATTGACCAACCCCCAACACCCCCCACCCCCCAGAACACTGCTGAGATGCTGACTTAACAGAATTCAAAACTGGGATCAGAGTGTGGTTCTAAAGGGTCAGCCAGGATAGGCAGGCCGGCACTTGATAAACATTTGAAGGGTGGCTCGTCTGAGAATAATAATAATAATAATCCTTGCATTTGATATAGCGCTTTTCACGTCGGGAGGACGTCCCAAAGCGCTTCACAGAATATACTGTAACGTGAATTGACTGTATATTTGAGGGCGAACGCGGCAGCCAATTGCGCACAGCAATGTCCCACAAACAGTCGTAGATTGAAAATGACCAATTTTATTATATTGTTTTTAGTTTTTGGAGGGATTATTATTAGGGGTGTGGAGTAAGGAAACTTGCCCAAGGTTTCGCCCTGCCTGGAATTGAACTCAGGTCTCTCGCTTGCAAAGCAAGTGCTCTAACCACTGCATGAGAGTATGAGCTCAGAGTTCCAATATTGGGCTTAAACCCAAAAGGGTGTTACCAACTGAGCTGGGCTTGTACCTGGTCAGATCTGATTCCAATGCAGAGCGGAGATTTACACCCAGTGATGGCATGTGAACAATCCCTTAAAATCCCTTTAGTCTGTCATCTTGGTTCAGTAGTAGCATTCTCACAAAGATCACAAGGTCATACATACTAAATTTATTTCCATCAGTTTTCACGAACAAAAACTGATCAAATTCCAGTTCTAACGGTTTTGCTCTGGAATCGTGAACACAAGTCAGGCAAACGTTTTGAAGAATATCAAAGAAGCAAATGTCTGCAAGTCAGCCAAACCAATTGATTTAGTCTCAAATGCTCAAAAAAATACAAGGATCCAGTAAGTATTTATTAAGAGTTACGCAAACACTGGAGCAGCACCTGAGAGCTGGGTAACGACAATCCCGTTGTTAATAAAAGCTCCCTCAGTGGCTTATTGAGTTTAAACCAGTAAAAAGCTGAGCCGGAAAGCTCCCAGGTTCAATCCTCAGTCTGTGCTAAGTCAGTTGATTTTAGGCAGGGAAGAGGTAAAGACACCACAGTTGATATCAGCACCTTTGCCATCAGTGGAGTGAGTTTCAAGAGGGTGTTAAAAATTAATAGCTTGCATTGAAATAGTGACTTTCATGAAAAATACACTTCTCAAAGGAATGAATTAGAAGCAATTAGCTATGATGTGAACGGTATGCAGGCAAACACGACAGTTAATCAGAGACAGCAAAGTCCTGTAACCAACAATAGATTGAGCAGCCAATTAATCTAATATTGGTGAGGCTTTGCAATTATGAAGGGAATATAAACCAGACTAGTCAAGAGAAAAAAATGACCTTTGAAATAACAACAGCAGGAAGGTCTTTTTACATCGAGCTAAACCAAATGGCGATGGAACATAAAATTAATAACAATCAAACAATGTGATGACCATCTGGAAAAAAAAAGTTATATAATAAAGAGTCTTACTGTGCAGACACGTGGCAGCTAATCTGCAAAAGTAATGTTTCTTGAACAGCAGAATGCGCAAAATATTCTAAAGGTGCCATCACCACTCATTAACACCATCAATACTAGGTGACAGCATCAAGACAAAATAAACTGCAGGAAGTAAGAGTGAGGATATCAAAGTAAGGTACAGAGAGTCCAAAAAGATCTATTACCCCATATGTTTTTTCTACAGTGTACTGACCACCAATTGAAACATATGGGAAAATTAACTGCAGTGTTAATTGTATTTAGAAGTACTTAAATGTATTCAGTACATGTTTAACTGTATTTAGATGCTCAGACATCCAGAGAATCGGTGTGAGCACCATCATTTTCATGGCAGATAATGATCTGTTGCCATGTTCAGTGCGACAGCTTCCGTAACATGGTGGAGTGAAGAGGCGGAATGCATATTTGACACCTTGTTTCAACTCTTCCATAGTCTCATATTGCTGTCTTGTGACAGGGGGTAAGAGGACTTGTTAGATACCCTGTGGAAGTTGGGATATTATGTGTCTTTATTATAGCAGGGTCCTCCTGTCATTGGAAAAGTTATAGCGAATCCACACCCAAACTGATATATGGAACTAGGCGTCTGAGCTTCGAGGGGGGATGAAGAAACTATGGATGTTTTGACGAGATGAGAAGATCAAAGGATGATCTGATTGAGGTTTTCTGGATCAGAAAGGATATAATAAGTTCAACTCCAATAATATGTTTGATAGGATCAAGAAGTCAATCTGAAGATTTATATTCTCAAGAAGAAAAGGCGTAAATGAGCAGATACTTAAATTTAAACGCTTTATACAGAAGGTTTTGAATATGTGATACAGATTGCCCAAGGCAGCAGATAGTGCGAGCATTTCAAGAGGGAATTCAGATAGGTATGTGATAACAGTGGGAATTGATAGGTAGATGATAACAGTGGAGTAATGAAATGGCATTTTGGAAAAATGGTACTCTCTCAGACGATTCATAATGGTCTTTTCTGGTCCAATGTATTCTCATGAATCACTTACGCCCCCTGGTACAACAGCCATCTCCGCTCTCTAAAGTCCCAAACCCAGCTGCTCTAGGTGGCAGAAAACCAGCCTCACGGTTCACCACCAGCTGTGGCTCAAGCATCTTCACACGTACCGCCATGGTTCCGACTTCCTCAACCTACCCAACCTGTCCTTAAAACTCTCTGAACCCATGCGCAACTTAGGCATCAGATTCGATCCCCAGTTCTTCTTCCTCCCCCACATCTGTTCCCGGACCAGAACCACTTCCTTCCACCTTCACTGCCCACCTCCGACAATACCTCACCCTCAAAGCTGCCGAAACCCTCGTCTACGCCTTTTTCACCTCTCGGCTGGACTACCCTAATGCCGTCCTCGTCAGTCTCCCCTCCTCCAATACTCAAAAAATTCAGTTCATTCAAAACTCCGCCAGCCTTACTCTCACCCGCACCAAACTTTGTACCCCGATTACTCCAGAGCTTGCCAAACTCCATTGGCTCCCTCTCACAGAGCGGATCAACTTCAAGATCCTCACTCTAGTTTTTAACTCCCTCCATTCCTTGGCACCCCCCCATCGTTCTAATCTCTTCTCTCTCCACAGCAGTACCTGCTGCCTCCGCTCTACTGGGTCCAGCCTCCTCCGTGTCCTCCGAATCGTTCAATCCACCATCGGCGGCTTTCAACCACTATGCCCCGAAACTTCGGAACTCCCTACCTCAACCCCTTCACTTCGCCCCCTCCTTCCCCATCTTCAGGTCATGCCTGAAGACCTTCCTCTTTGATCGCGCCTACGGTCACCTTCCCCCTTCACCTGGCTCGGCCTTGGGGTCTGCCATTATTAAGAGCTTGGAGGTGCTGCCCGGCATGGAGGGTGCTATTTAAATGTAAGTTTTTGTTGTTTATTACTCCACTCTCTTTGTCACACGTCACACCTCGCCTGTCCAGTTTCACATGTACTGTCATCTCGGTTATTACTGGGACACCAGGACGTTGTCTGCTGGTAAATCTTTTCTACAAATTGTAGGAATTCCCATTGATACGGTTTTGAACACGAAGCATTATAAGAGACTCAAGAGTACACCTGACTCAGATTACTGCCAAATCCTTTACTTGGTCTTTACTCATTTACTTTTTTAATAGACGTAGATTCTCTCAGCAGAAGAAACCTATCTCATGTTATCTCTGTTTTTCTGAATGTAATCCTCAGACAGGCTGAGTATATGAAGCACACTGAGAAGTGACCCCGATCAACATTGCACAATTAGATCAGATGTCTGTTTCACTGCTGTTGATGCTGTTTATTCCTCCATCAGCACTTTCTTTAGTACCATCTGTGTCTTTGTAACTTAATGATATCAAAGTTAATCATGATTACATTGGTAACCATTTGATTTAAGAGGAGACCTAAAGATAATACTCCTTGTTTAAAGTCCCATTATAACAGTGTAAGGTGAGTGTTTGACATCAGACCGAATGATAAAACTACTCAATCTTTGGTTTCCTAGCACTGTGTTCTGAAAATCAGGAACCAAGTATAGTACAGACCACGTTCAAGCTGCTTGGACTCATTCATTTACCAGAGAAACCAGATTTTCCAGAACACTGTCACTCTCCCACTGGAAATATAGTAAACCATATATCATACCAAATAAGTCATATCAGTTGGGACCGTACATAGGAACCTGATTGTTAGTTGGCAGATCTCTTTGCGGGATTAATAATTCCTTCAAAAAAATAACAACAATTTGGTCACTCAATCCATGACCGTTTGTGGGACACTGCTGTGTGCAATTTGTTGCCGCGTTCGCCCACAAAAAGCGCTATATCAAATGCAAGGATTATTATTATTATTTATGCAAAGTATGAGTTATGCCAAACTTGCATAGAATATAAACTCTTGAATGGGACTTGGGTAGATTACGACTTAGGTGATTATATGATTTATGCTGAACAGACTATATCAGTTTTACTGTATCTCAAATCTAATTATTTTTTATTTTACATTTCAAAATGATGTTCTGTGCCTCAATGTGCCCCATTTTGCAATGTCTGAACATCAACATCATTCATTTCATTGCATCCATTGCCTTAAATTGAGGTCCCATCTGTTGTAAAGATCCCAGGAACTCTATTTGAAAAGAGAGGGGAGTTGCTTCTGCTGTCCCGGCCAATAATCCCCCAGGTAAAATATGCCATTCACTTTGGGGATATTTGTGGGTCATTGCTTGCGCATTTTGGCTGCCTCGTTTGCCTACATGTGCACAATAAATTTACAGTAAATTTACTTTACAGTAAATCTTGTGAAGTGCTTTGAGACATATTGATCATGTGTTGACATCATCTATATCAAATGTTATATTATTACATTATTGCAAAATCAATCCAATAATGCACCAGAAACTGCAATAGCACCCTTTTCTACTAAAACCAGACCATCTTTTGAGGATTAGGAGGAGGCCATTGGGGAGATTGGATCCATCTCATCCAGGAAACTCAATATCATCAATTTTTTGGAGTTTGGTTGTGGGTGGTGATAGCAGATATGGCTGCTTTTGAAACCACCAGGAGTAGAAGTTGGATTCAGCAAGGCAAAAGATTTCACAAGCATGGTTGAGGCTTATACCTATTGCATGTGTGGATAAATGCACCATTAGCGGCAGTAGAAAATGAGGCAGATCAACAACAACAACAAATTACATTTGTATAGTCTTTCAGTAAGTTACAAGGTAGAACCTAGCCTTTGCTGAGCTTTCTGATCTTGGATGAGGTGGAAATGAGTGTGTGACAACTGAACAAAGTTCCTGGGGCAGGAAGGAATATCTCCACCCACAACGAAGGAATATCTCCATCCTGATTATCATGGGTGTTCTCAGTAGTCCTGATGCTGAGCCAGGAGGGCCTACAGTACTCCAGGGTGCTGGTGATGACTCAGCAAGACTTGGAAAGTTCATCAGCGAGACTTGGCTGGGTAGACAGTCACTGGGGGCAGGGATTTTTTTTCCCAATTCAGTACCTGTTAACTTTGTAAGCCTTGTCCTAACAGGTAGGGTGATCCGAGCTGGGCAAGCAGTGGGAAAACTTGCCAGCCAGGCAGTTTAATGAAAAGATATGTGGTTTTAGCTGGAATTTACAATAGTTGGGAATGCATGGAACTCTCAGTTTGGTTTGGATAATCTTAAACACGGCAATGGCTGATACCTGGCTGACCGAAAAAAAAAATCCTGATGAAGATATAGTAATCCTTTCTTGAAAATGACAGATGTATTCATGTCAGGAGAGGACAGGATCAGGTTTCACTGATACTTAATCCCAACTCAGATAAAATTCAGTTCCATTTCTTCCCAATTATAGAAGGTACTCACTGTACTTTTAATTTGAGCAACTTGAAAAGGATCAAGACTCATGGCACAAGACAAGGTGAAAGAGAAGGAGAGGCAACAAGATGATCAAGAAGTAATGGTCAGTTGGCACCAAGATGAGATTCTGATTATAAATACAATAAAAAATGATATAGCACCTTTCACATTGATCTGTGGAACGTGGAAGAGTGATGTATGCGGGAGATTCTTATACTTGTAAGCTGTGTTCTGACCTGCCTTCCTCTACCTCTTTTCATACCCCATCTCGGTTCATTTCCCTGTTTCATCTCAACTCTCCTCATTTGTATAACCTCATTATTCTCCCTGATTAACCACACAATATATACAATATAATTGGTGAAGCGCTTTGAGATGGCTCAAGAAAGTGACAAGATGCTATATCAAATACAAGGATTATTATTATTATTATTATTATTATTATTATCAGTTTACTCTGGGTTCCCTCATTTCTCTGAGGCATCTGATGAAATACCTGGACTACCTATGCTATTCAATGGTGAGTTTCCCACCCATCACCTTTCTTTTCGATCGCACCTTTGGTTCACCTTCCTCCCCCTCACCCTGGGCTCGGCCCTGGGATCCATTACTGTGAAGCGCTCTGAGACGCCGTCCGGCGTGGAGGGTGCTATATAAATCCAAGCTGTTATTGTTGTATCACTGCTTCACTCCAGTCTCCTGATGGGCAACTCGGTAAAGTATTTTGAAGGGCAATAACTGCTGGGTGGAAGAGCGGTTCAGGGTTATTAAAACACAATTAACTACTGAGAGAAAGCTTTCTAACCACTGAGGAGAAAGCTTTCTGCCTTCTGCACTTACGTTGTCCGGGTAGAGCAGAGGTAAGGGAAGCAACAGCAGAGGGATCAGGATGACCAGCAGCAACTTCCGAGCTCTCCAGATGTTCCTCAACGATCCCATGTTGTACTTCTCGCGTCCCGTTTGCTGAGAAACCTTCACGGAGTCCGGTGGTGGTGCGCCTTCTCATGGGAGTAAAAACCCCTGGAGGAGCGCAGGAGATCTGGAGTCCAGTTCTTGAGAAAGAGAGAGTGAGAGAGAGAGAGGTAGAGAGAGAGAGAGAGAGAGATGGGGAGACCCTCTTAATCTGGAAGGTCTTTCCTTGTGGCTTTAGGTTTGTTAGTTGAATGGAGCCTCAGGTCAGGGATGTTTGACCCTCGACACCCAACTCTCCTCGGGTTTCCTCGAGTGTCTGGAGCCTGAGACCGAACGCTGTGAGAGGGTCTGATTCGAGTCTCCAATAAATCCGGTGCGCGATGCGTTGCGTTGCGATGCGCTGTGTTGTGTTGTGTTGTCCAGCACAGGGTCGGGTGTTCCAGTGCGTTGATTTGTTCAGCGCAGGTTAACAGGGTCCGTTTCAGTCTCAGTCCAGCGGCTGCCCTGCCCTACCCTACCCTGCCCTGCCCTACCCTACCCTGCCCTGCCCTGCCCTGCCCTGCCCTACCCTGCCCTGCCCTGCCCTACCCTACCCTACCCTGCCCTGCTCTGCCCTGCCCTGCTCTGCCCTGCCCTGCTCTGCCCTGCCCTGCTCTGCTCTGCCCTGCCCTGCTCTGCCCTGCCCTGCTCTCCCTACCCTGCCCTACCCTACCCTGCCCTGCTCTGCCCTGCCCTGCTCTACCCTGCCCTACCCTGCTCTGCCCTGCTCTGCCCTGCCCTGCTCTACCCTGCCCTACCCTACCCTGCCCTGCTCTGCCCTGCCCTGCTCTACCCTGCCCTACCCTGCTCTGCTCTGCCCTGCCCTACTCTACCCTGCCCTACCCTACCCTGCCCTGCTCTGCCCTACCCTACCCTACCCTGCCCTACCCTACCCTGCCCTGCCCTGCTCTGCCCTGCCCTGCTCTACCCTGCCCTACCCTGCTCTGCCCTGCCCTACTCTACCCTGCCCTACCCTACCCTGCCCTGCTCTGCCCTACCCTACCCTACCCTGCCCTACCCTACCCTACCCTGCCCTGCCCTGCTCTACCCTGCCCTACCCTACCCTGCCCTACTCTACCCTGCCCTACCCTACCCTGCCCTGCTCTGCCCTACCCTACCCTACCCTACCCTGCCCTACCCTACCCTACCCTACCCTACCCTGCCCTGCCCTGCTCTACCCTGCCCTACCCTACCCTACCCTGCTCTGCCCTACCCTGCCCTGCCCTGCTCTGCTCTGCCCTACCCTACCCTACCCTACCCTGCTCTACCCTGCCCTGCCCTGCCCTGCCCTACCCTACCCTGCCCTGCCCTGCCTTGCCCTGCCTGCCCTGCCCTGCCCTACCCTGCCCTGCCCTGCCCTGCCCTACCCTGCCCTACCCTGCCCTGCCCTGCCCTGCCCTCTCCTCTCTCAGGCACCACTGCTGACCCCCTTGGTCTCTGCCTGGTTACCTTTCAATCTTTTTTCTCTCGAGTGGAGCTGCAACGTATTGTGAGTGGCGTCAGCTTCCCAGTCATTCTCTTCCTCCCCCACAACCCACACCCCCCCCCACCCCGGACCCTGTGCCTTCTGTCCCCTGTGGGTTGTTCAGAGCCTTTTCCCCCCTCTCTCTCCCCCCTCTCTCTCCCCCCACTTCTCCCCAACTTTAATGCTAAACTCTCTCTGAAGTTCGGTCCAAGAAAGTGACGCCCCCAGAGAGGGAATCCCCGCCAATCACCAGCTGTCAGGCCTCCTCCAGCCAATCAGGAGATAGGATTTCCCCACACGGACTCCGCCTACTTTTGCTGATGACTGACCATCTTTTTTTTGCTGTGGGATCCAAATTCCTTCACAGTCTTAATGTCTCCACATCAACAACTTGCCCCAGCGAAGTGCCTATCACCGCAGGTTAACGCCCCGAGCGCTTCTCGCGGGCTACGTGGAAGACCGAGCTGAGTGGGGAGAAAGGAATGGGGCGGGTGAGGAAGTTGACCAAACGCACTTTCAAAAAGAGTTTCTGAAAGGAGTTTTGCCCCAAGACTCGTATCCTCCACCCACCCAACAACAGCGACTTGCATTTATATAGCGCCCTTCATGCAGGGTAGTGTCCCGGCGTGCTTCACAGTGGCAGAGTCTGACAAAGAGCCAAGGGGAGAGGGGAGGGGGTGGAGGTGACTGTAAGCACGATCAAAAAGGAAGGTCTTTATGCGGGGTTTGAAGGTGGGGAGGGAGGGGGCAAGGTGGAGGGGTTGAGAGAGAGAGAGTTCCAGAGTTTCGGGGTGTAGTGGTTGAAGACAAGGCCACTGATGGTAGAGCGGGGTTACTGGGGACAATTGGGAGGCTGAACGGAGGTGGAGTGAGGGGTAAGCAGGTTGGATAAGCAGGAAGGTATGAGCCAATTAAGTGATTTGAAAACAAGTGAGAGGATCTTGAAGTCAGTCCGTTGGTGATTGGGAGCCAGTGGAGCCTGACAAGGACTGGTGTGATGGGGATATGGAGTTTGGTGGGGTGAGTATCTGGGTGGCAGAGTTTTTAATTAATTGGGTTTTGTGTATGGTGGAGCTGGGTAGACTGGCGAAGAGGTCTTTGGAATAATTCAGCCAGGAAGTGACGAAGGAGTGGACAAGGGTTTCGGCTACTTTGGGTGTGAGGTATGGACGGAGGTGGGCAATGTGGTGGAGGTGGGAAAAAGTGTTCCTGATTAAGGAACGGATGTGTAGTAGAAAGGAAAGCTGGGGATCAACTAGACGCCTAAGTTGCACACAGGTTCGAAGAGTTTGAGGGAGAGCCCGAGGAGGTTGAGAAGTTCAAACTCGCAGGAGAGAAGATGTTGACGGGAGCCAAAGAGTATGGCTTCGGTCTTGCTGACATTCAGCTGTAGGAAACAAGCCGACAGAACATCAACAATGTTGCAGCTAGAGGAGGAGAAGTAGATCTGGGTGTCACTCGCACACATGTGGAAGTTAATCCCAAGTCTGCGGATGACATTGCCGAGAGGGAGCATGTAGATGAGGCTCCTCCACCCAACTATATAACATGGAAGAGAATATAACATGGAAGAGTGAGGTATGTGGTAAAATATTGTCGACATGTAAGCTGTTTTCTGACCTGGGTTCCTCTACCTCTTTCAATGCCCCATCTCAGTTAATTTCCCTTCTCATCTCATCTCTGCCTCATTTGTATGACCTCAGTATTCTCCCCGATTAACCTCACTAAGCCTCTAAAATTACATTTATGGAGTGCCTTTCACATTGGGAGAACGTCCCAAGATGCTGGACAGTCAGTGGTCAGGACCCGAGCATGGGGGAGGGGTGGGGTAGGGATGAGGGAAGGCAGAGAGGTGGGAGGGCGATCGAAGAGGAGGGTCTTGAAGGAAGCAAGGGAGGAAGCGAGACGAAGGAACTGCGGATGGAGTTCCAGAGTGTGGAGGCAGAGAGGCTGAATCCGGCCACCGATGGTAGGGCGGGTCGGGCAGGAGACATGGAGCAGGCCAGAGCCCGCTGAACGGAGGGAGTGGGCAGGTTGGTAGGGAGTCAGCAGGTCAGAGAGGTAGGAGGGGGTAAGGCCATGGATGGGCGAGGGTGGGAGCCGTGGGGTCACGGAGTCTGGTGCGCGAGAGTACACGAGTTGCAGAGTTTTGGATGATCTGCAGCTTGTGAAGGGAAGAGTTGGGAAGGCCGATGAGGAGGGAATTTCCATAATTGAGCCTTGATGTGACGAATGTGTGGGTGAGGGTTTCGGCAGAGAGGTGAGGCAGTGGCGGAGTCTGGCAATGTTGTAGAGGTGGTGGTAGGCAGTGCCGGTCATGGCGCGGATGAAGGGGAGAAAGGACAGTTCAGGGTCATGCAAGACACCCAGGTTCCTGACTGGCTTTGTGAGATTGAGTGTGCAGCCCTGGAGGCTGATGCTGCCAGCGCCTGAGGTGCGGAGGTGCTGGCGCGAGCCAATCAGGAGGGCCTCGGTCTTGCTTATGTTGAGTTGGAGAAAGTTGTCACTCATCCAGGACTTGATGTCGGACAGGCAGTCGGTCAGAACGCCAGTAGTCCTGGAGTTCAGGGTTGAGGCAGAGAGATAGTTGGGTGTCATCCGCATACATGTGGAAATTTACCCCATGTCTGTGGATGATGTCACCAAGGGGGAGCATGTAGAAGGTGAAGAGGAGGGGACCGAGGACAGAGCCCTGAGGAAAGCCGCATGAGATGGTGCAGGGGCTGGAGGAGAAGCCGCTTGCAGAGACGAAGTGGAGGCGGTGTAAAAGGTAGGATCGGAACCAGTTAAGGACAGAACCTTGAAGGTTGAGGTAGGAGGAGAGGCGGTGGAGGAGGATTGAGTGGCCCACAGTATCAAAGGCAGCGGAGAGGTCGAGATGAATGAGGACGCAGTGGGAGCCCTGGTCGCACATAGTCAGGATGTTGTTTGTGTCCTTGTCCAGAGCAGTTTCTGTGCTGTGGGCAGCATGGAAACCCGATTAGAGGGGCTCATGGAGGGAGTGCGAGGAGAGGAAAGAGCGAAGCTGGGAGGCGACGGCTCTCTCAAGGACCTTAGATAGAAAAGGGTGGTGAGAGATGGGCCGGTAGCTGGATAGCTGTGATGGGTCAAGGGAAGGTTTCTTCAAGGTGGGGATGATGGTGGCTGTTTTGAGGGGGCTAGGAATAGTGCTAGATTACAGGGAGAGGTTGATGATGTCAGCGAGTAGTGGGGCAAGTAGGTGGAGCTGGGATTTAAGGAGAGGGGTGGGGATGGTGTCCAGGGAGCAGGTGGTGAGCTTCATAGAGAGTATGGTGGTTATGACAGAGGAGGGATGACAGGTTCAAAGGTGTGTAAGGAGGGATGGATAGTGCTTGGAGTGTGGGGGGATAGGGGGTAGGAAGGGGGTGGAAGTTGGGACGGCCGTGGCAGGTGAGCGGATTCCCTCGATTTTGGACTCGGGGAAGTCCAGCATTTCCTCGCAGTGGGAGTTGGAGGAAAGAACCTGCAAGGCGTGGCGGGGAGAGCGGAGGAGCTGGTTGGTGGTAGAGAACAGGAGCCTGGGGTTTCCCTTCGGCTCCAGGATTAACCTGGAGTATTAAGGACAATTAGGCCGAGGCGAGAGCGGAGCGGTAGATTTTCATGTGTCCAGCCAGATGTGCCGGTGGACCATTAGGCCACCTTTATCACCTAAAGGCTGGACTATGGGAACTCTCTCTTCACCGGCCTTCCCGGCACCTCCCTCCACAAGCTGCAGGTCATTCAGAACTCTGCAGCTCGTGTACTGTCCCGCACCAGGCTTCGGGACCACATCACTCCCACCCTCGCTCGCCTCCTCTGGCTCCGGTCTGCTCCACATCCCCCGCCCTAACCGCTCTACCATCGGTGGCCGGGCCTTCAGCCTCTCAGCCCCTAGGCTCTGGAACTCCATCCCCCAGTGCCTTCGCCTTGCCTCCTCCCTTTCCTCCTTCAAGGCCGGTCTCAAGACCTTTCTCTTCAACCATGCCTTCAGCTCCCCTCTCAACTCTCTACCCCCTCCTCGATCCCTCCCTTCCCTCCCCTCACCCTGACCATTTCCCCCCTGCTCAGGTCCTGACCCAACTGTCCAGCGCCTTGGGATGTCCTCTCGACTTGAAAGGCGCTCTATAAATGCAATCTTGTTGTTGTTGTTTTGTTGTAGGCCAGATTTGAGCCAAGTGCATTCAGCAGCCCGCACCTGGCCCTTGAGCGACTGGAGGTGGCTGGTGAACCAGGGTGAGGATCAGGAATAGGAGGCAGTTCGGGAGGTGAGGGGGGCAAGGGTGTCGAGGTGGTGGAGAGGGTGCTGTGGAGGAGAGTAAACGCAGAGGATGGGTTGGTGCAGGAGGTTGGCCAGAGGGGGAAGAGTTCAGAGGACTCCAGGGCAGTGAAGAGGGATTGCGAGGAGATCTTCTTCCACAAGCGGTAGTAGATTGTGATAGGTTTGGAGGCAATGGGGAGAGGGATATAGGAGTTGAGGGAGATTAAATGGTGGTCAGAGATGGCCTTGTTGGTGATGCTGACATCCGAGATGCTGAGGCTCCGGGTGATCACCAAGTCGAATAGGTGACCGTGAACGTGGGTAGCAGAGTGGATGTGGAGGAAGAGGTTGAGAGAGGAGAGGAGCAAGGAGAAGTATGAGAAGGTGGAGCAAGAGGGGGTGAAGTGGAGGTTGAAGTCGCCTAGGATGATGAGGCGATCGGAGCAGAGGCAGAGGGAAGCTAGAAGGGTGGAGATATCAGAGATGAAAGTGGGGGAGGATTTTGGGGGGGCGATAAATTGGGAGAATTTTTTGTGACAGATTGAAGGGATGGCAGAGGGTAAGGTGTTCAAAAGAGGGGAATGAACCAGCGGAGTAGGGGGATTACCCGGAAATTGAGAGTTAAAGATGGAATCACAATTCAGCTTCAGTACATGATTCAGACCGAGAATCTTTAACTTTTCTTTAACTCGTTTACCATTGCTCATATTTTTCCTCCTATGTCTGGCGCATCCTCAAGTGAGGGCACTAACCAGCAACGTTAGAGAGGGGGATAAAGCAACTTACTGGTGTGAGACCTTGAGGAATTGGACTGTTGCTGTCCTTTTCTGGTATGCGCTCCGAGACTTCTTTAAACAACATTGAACTCTAGTGCAGCGTTTAATCAATTTTTTAGACTTTTTAGAATCTCTCTAGACTTTTGACAAGATGGCTGGCCTACCTTATGCAGACACATTTTGGGGAAATGGAGTGCTCTAGCTAAGTGGTTAGAGCACCTGCCTCGCAAGTGAATCTGGGTTCGATACCAGGCAGGGCGGAACATTAGGCAAGTTTCCTTCTCCACATGCCTCTGTTTACCTGAAGGTAAGTAGGAACCTGATTGCTAGTCGATTTCCAGATCTCTTTTCCGGGATAATAATCCCTTCAAAAAACAATAATAATAATATGGTCACTCAATCCACGATTGTTTGTGGGACACTTCTGCGCGCAATTGGCTGCTGCGATTCGCCCACAAAATATAGTCATCTCACTTTACAGTATATTCCGTGAAGCGCTTTGAAACATCACAAAGCCATGATAAGGCGCAATATTGAATACAAGGACTATTATTTTTTTCCAAAGCTTGGAAGGATATTTGACAAGGACACACTCTTTCCAACATTCAACCTGTTGCAAATGTTTTATGTTTGTGATATGTCATTGCTGAAACTCCAGTTTTGCAGACATGATGGAGAGAAGGGAAGTAAAGGTTTAAGTGATGAATTCATTGAATTCTGCCCACTGACTTATAATAATGTAATAATAATAATACTTGATTTTGATATAGTGCGTTATCACATCGTTGAGAAATCTTAAAGCACTTCACAGAATATATTGTAAAGTGAATTCATTGTGTATTTTGTGAAATGTGGCAACCAACTTCACACAGCATTGTCGCACAAACCAGTTATGGTTTGAGTGACCAAATTATTATTATTTTTCTTTGGAGAAATTAGTACCCCTGGAAAGCGATCTGACGATCGACTAATAACCGGATTCCTACTTACTGCTAGGAAAATTGCCTAGCTTCCCAAGAAAACTTACCTAAGGTTTCATCCTGCTCGGGAATTGAACCTGTGTCCTTTAGCTTGCGAGGCGAGCACCCATATCCATTTCACTCCGGGACATTAATCCAGGGTGTAGGTAAGAACATGTGGTGAAACTAACTTCAGACCCTCATCACTTCACAGTTCTAGAAGCTTGTCTTCACCAACAATGAGGATATTTCAATTTCAAGAGATGAGAATGGATCGTGAATCCATTTGTTTCTTCTCTGTAGGTCAAAATGGAAAGGGAAATAGTTCTCCAATGTTTACAGAGAGAATTTCAGATGGACAATCCCTTCATACAGTTGAAAATCATAACTTAACAGATGTTTGCAAAATGGAAGGAAAATATCAAAAATGTGCAAGTTTTTTTTCTTTACAAACTTGTACCTTTTTTACCCTTAAGGCCGCTATCTTGTCGGACAAAGATGCTTGACGCACCTCGGGTATAGAAGGGTTCAATTGAGTTAAGTGGTCAAATATGCCAGTCAAATATGTTTGGCTATACACTGCAAATCAAGATATTCAACCAACTGAGACCATTCTCGTTAAGATTATTGAGTTCTAGTGGAAACCTTACGGTGACAGATGACAACTGAAGGTAATATGTTTTTATTCTCGCTTAACTCTCTCTTGTACCTTTCCATACCCGGAGTTGATAAAACAATATTCACAGAAAACTCAGATTTCCTGGCAACAGAATGCATATATGAGGCCAAATTTTGGTTAGCAATGTAGGCTGTTGGCTGTGATTATGGTTTTGTTATAAGTTGTAGTGGTTGGCAGTTCTGGTGCAAACCCTTGATTGTCCAGCATCTTGGGATGTCCTCCTGACATGACAGCAGGCAATTGGAGAGGTGGGGGTGGGGATTGAGTGGCAAATGTTGCATTGTTTGCACAGCTTAGATTTGTAATTCATACAGACAGTTCCTGCGTGTCCTGCGGACAAGTTTTTTTGTTTTGTTTTCAAGTTTTTCCTGACTTCCCTCTTACTGTAATATTGAAAGATTTTTTTTAGCTGGATTGTGTTTTACATTTGCTGTGGCTTGAGGATCTTCTGGTTGCCCAAATCCCCTTCCACTGCCGGCTGACATAATCAACCAGTCTCTCCTCATGCTCCGTCCCACTCCCCCTCAAAACCACTGTCATCCTTAGCGTCCTGATCTACCACCAACTGTCCTCATCCCCCTACATCCATTCCGTGATCTGCTCGCCTTTCCCCAACTCTGCAACCTTGCCTGGCTCCGCCACAGTAGGCCGCCGAGACCCTCATACATCCAGGCTCAACTATGTAAACTCCCTGCTTGTCGGCCTCCCCAACTCCTCCCTCCACAGGCTCTAGATCATCCAGATCTCTGCGACCCGTATCCTCTCCCACAACAGGCTCCACGACCCTCTTACCCCATTCTTGTCCAGTTCCACTGGCTCCCTGACCAGGACTGCTTTTTTGCAACCTCTGTCACATTCCCTATGTCTGTCCATACTTCACAACTAACGCAGGCGAAACCCTCGTCCACGCCTTTTGTCACCTCCCAGCTGGACTATTTCAATGCCCTCCTCGCTGGTCTCTCCAGCTTCACCATACACAAAATTCAACTGATTAAAAACTCCACCACCTGGATACTCACCTGTACAAAATTCCATACCCCCCATCACACCAGTCCTTGCCAGGCTCCACTGGCTCCCAATTAGCGAACGGATCAATTTCAAGATCCTCACACTCGTTTTCAAATAGCTTCATGCCCTTGCACCTCCCTATCTATCTAACCTGCTTACCCCCACTCCACCACCCACTGCCTTCGCTCCTGTTTGTCCCTCGTCCCCTCTGTCCCACCATTGGTGGCCGTGCATTCAGCCAATATGCTCTGAAACTCTGGAACTCTCTGACTCAATCCCTCCATCTTGTCCCCTCCTTCCCCACTTTCAAATCCCACCTAAAGACCTTCCTTTTCGATTGTGTTCACGGTCACCTCCTATCTCTCGCTTCCTCTGGCTCAGAGTCAGACTCTGGCACTATCAAGCGCTCCGGGATGTTACTCCACATGAAGGGTGCTATATAAATGCAGATGGTTGTTGTTGCTGTGCCCCTTTCCAGTTCTCTCTTGCCTCCCAGAATCTTTTTAACCTCTTTCAGTACAATCTTGCATTCAGCCCAATGGTCACCCTCTCCTTTCTGGAAACTGAAAGAAATTCCCTTCTCTTTTCAAACAGTGCCATTGCATCTTTAACATCCATCTGAGCAAGCAGAATGGCCCTCAGTTCATTGTCTCAGCTGAAGGACGGCATCTCCAACAATGTTGGGCTCCCCCAGCACTATGTTGGAGTTTCCACCTAGACTGTGCATTCAAAGTCCTGATGTGAGGCTTGGACTCAGTCTAGAGGAGACCAACTGAGCCAGACTGACACCCTGTGAAACAGTTAGTGTTGAGTGTTTTGGGGGGAAGAGGATGTTTTGTAGGGAAAGGATGTTTTGTAATTTGAATTTCTTTCAATAGGGTTAGGATTCAATTTTAGATAACTTCCCATAGTCTCCTGGCATAATGATTGGAAGGAGACTGGTTTGGTAAATTTAACAGAAAGCTGAAAGGAAGGCTTTTGAACGGGGTCAGTCCAGCAAAGAGCCCAGCACACACACAGCAGCTGAAGAGAGTCAGGTTAGTGACTGCCCTGACCAGTCAACTTGGCAAAGGGACCAACAAAAGACACAAAGTGCCAAGCGCATGGCAAATAAATTTGCTCATATTGTAGCATCTCATCTTTGGTACTCGGTGACTACAGTTTGTAAATGAGTCTTTTGCGTGCAACTTTATCAAAGACTATTCAGAAGTCGAGTTAGGGCACAACACCCTGCTTCTGAGTTTGTGATTTACCTCAAAAAGTCTGAAGTGTGAACTATCTCTTCTGAAGGCAAAAGAATGTTCGAAAAGATGGGTCTAAAGGTGGGCTTTGAAGTGGAGGGCGGCCAGGGAGGGATATATCTTATGTAAATTGCAGGTAATGTATGTGTATATAATATATAAATTAAACATAAGTTAATAATAAAGGAATATCTGTGAATTAAAGAGAAGGCAATATTGAAGGTCACATCATCTGCAGGATTCGAGCTCCACTTCCACATGTGTGCGGATCACATCCATTATCTCTTTGCCTCTACCATGCGATCCAGGACCGATACAATCCAAGATCCTTGTCCTCCACGATCCTTGTCCTCCACAGATCTTCCTGCTCCACCGTATGTCTGACCTGTTATTCCCTCCGTAAACACAGATAGAGAGTGGATCACTATTCTATTCATGGATAGAATGAATGAAGAGCTGAGAGGCATCCGCTAGCTGGAGAAATGTGATCTCCTGAACATCGTTTCACCCACAAATATACAGTCAATTCACTTTACAGTATATTCTGTGAAGCGCTTTGAGACATCTTGAAGACGTGAAAAGCGCTATATCAAATACAAGGATTATTATTATCATTTACAGGTTGGAAAGGCACTAGGTAAAGGCTGGAAGAGGGACTTTCTGTCCCATTTTCATGCCGTCACTGTGGGAAGCGAGCCGTCTCCGTTTAGTTTCTCTCCGAATCAGCATGACTGTGGTCAGGAATTCAGCCTTGGAATCACAGATGCATATCAGTGCTCAAGTAGGTGCCGTCTGGTGTTATTTGCAGTTGACAATCGAGTATTCCCTGCTCTGGCCACAACACTCTCTTCCCTTGGATTTTACAATCTTACTTGAAGGCGGTTGACAAAGCTCAAGGCGAAGGTGACGTGAAAATGGGCTCAGATTTCTCAAGGAAGTGGAAATAACCACTTAACCGAGAAAGTCTCAGTGGTGAAAGGTTGAAATCAGGTCAATGGCGTGAGGTAAATTAAGGACTTGGCAGCGTATACTGACTCTCATTGCCACCCGGTGGACAACTGGCATGAACAGCATCGAGTTGCAAAATTAATCTCAGACTGCATCACTGTAACACGCCAGCAGGTGTCAATCCCGCACTGCAGACTGTAACTGTCTGAGTGTCACATGTAGTCTGTAAGGAGCGATAACAACAACAACAACTTAATAATAATAATAATAATCCTTGCATTTGATATAGCGCTTTTCACGTCGGGAGGACGTCCCAAAGCGCTTCACAGAACACACTGTAAAGTGAATTGACTGTATATTTGTGGGCGAACGCGGCAGCCAATTGCGCACAACAATGTCCACAAACAGTCGTAGATTGAAAATGACCAATTTATTAACTTGCACTTATATAGCAGATCGTCACGCTCAGATTTTAAACTAAGTGGCAGACTGTCACTCTCGGACTTTAATATAATAATAATAATCCTTACATTTGATATAGCGCTTTTCACGTCTTCTCGACGTCTCAAAGCACTTCACAGAATAGACTGTAAAGTGAATTGACCGTATATTTGTGGGCGAAACGCGGCAGCCAATTGCGCATAACTGTCCCACAAACAGTCGTGGATTGAAAATGACCAATTTATTATTGTTTTGTTTTGGAAGGATTATTGCTGCAGACTCTAAGGACTAGACTGTCACTCTCAGAGACTGGAGAACGGCCATCGTTTCTCACCCCTGACCCTGCTGCTCAGGAGTCCGAACATTGTTCTCAGTCTTGACACTTGTTGCATGTAATAATAATAATCCTTGAATTTGATACAGTGCCTCATCATGTCGTGGATATTTCTCAGAGCGCTTCACAGAACGTATTGCAAAGTGCATTTTGTGGGTGAAACATATGTGATTAATTACCAGTCAGCGTCACATGACTGTCTTGCACGAACTTGCAAGATTGAAGTTGAATGGAATGTCAGTTGGGCAGCAGCAAATTTTGCTTTTCCTGCCTGTAGTACTCTGTTCCAGCCATTTTTGATGCTTAGAACTCCCCAGAGATTTACAGAGAGCGCCATCACTGGCTAGACCAGGGTTACTTGCATAAGAAATCTGTGACTAGCCTGTTGGTGCTGCAGTATAACTAACGTCAGGTCCTTCTGTGTTCTTCATAAGCATTACATTCACATTTATGAGATCTATCTTTGTTACAGGTCGCTCTAGCTCCAACCTGTTACACCTTTCAATAATAATCCTTGCATTTAATATGGTACCTCCACTTTGTCGCAGCAAACGGCTTCTCTTCCAGCCTCCGCACCGTCTTGTGCGGCATTCCTCAGGGCTCTGTCCTCAGTCCCCTCCTCTTCACCCTCTACACGCTCCCCCTTGTTGACATCATCCGCAGACATGGGGTAAATTTCCACATGTATGCGGATGACACCCAACTCTATCTCTCTACCTCCAGCCTCAACTACAGGACTACTGGCGTCCTGACCGACAGCCTGTGCGATGTCAAGTGCTGGATGAGGGACAACTTTCTCCAATTCAACGTCAGCAAGACCGAGGCCCTTCTGATTGGCTCGCGCCAGCATCTCCGCACCTCGAGCTCTGGCTGCATCAGCCTCCACGGCTGCACACTCAACCTCAGTAAGCCAGTCAGGAACCTGGAGGTCTTGTTGACCTTGAACCGTCCTCTCTCCCCCACATCTGTGCCATAACCTGCACTGGCTACTACCACCTCTGCAACATTCGCCACTGCTTCACCCCTCAGGCTGCTGAAACCCTCACCCACGCATTCGTCACATCAACTTCCTCCTCATCGGCCTTCCCAACTCTTCCCTTCACAAGCTGTAGATCATCTAAAACTCTGCAGCTCATGCACTCTCACGCACCAGGCTCCGCGACCGCATCACTCCCACCCTTGCCCGACTCTACTAGCTCCCCATCCCCCTGAGGATTGAGTTCAAGATCCTCGTCCTCACTTTCAAGGCCATTCATGGCTTTGCCCCCTCCTACCTATCTGACCTGCTAACTCCCTGCCAACCTGGACGCTCTCTCCGTTCGGCGGGCTCTGGTCTGCTCCATGTCTCCCGCCCGACCCGCCCTACCATCAGCGGCCAGGCTTTCAGCCTCTCTGCCCCCACACTCTGGAACTCCATCCTATGGTCCCTTCGCCTTGCGTCCTCCCTTGTCCTCTTCAAGGCCGGTCTCAAGATCCTTTTCTTCGATCGTGTGCCTTTGGTTGCCCTCCCACCTCTCTGCCTTCCCTCACCCCTACACCACCCCTTCCCCATGCTCGGGCCCCGACACCTGACTGTTCAGTGCTTTGGTACGTCGTCCCAACATGAAAGGCGCTCTATAAATGTAATTTTGTTATTGTTGCTATAGGGAGGACGTCTGAAATCGCTTCACAGGGTTTACTGTAAAGTGTAAGGACTGTGTGTTTTTTGTACGAATGTGGCAGCCGATTCATCAACAAGTACCCCTCATGAAATGTGAACTATTTTCGTATAAAATGTATAATTTTTTTCAAACTTTGTGCTCATTGTGACAATTGATTTCAATTTGGCATTATTTTCCCATTCGGGGCACCGAAGGACAGCATTACGCACCTTAAAACAACAACAACTTGCATTTATATAGCCCAAAGAAACAGCCCTGGTCAAAGTGACAAATGACATTCTGTCCATCTGCGACCAGGGCTCCCTCTGCCTCCTCGTCCTCCTTGACCTCTCTGCTACTTCCAACACCATCGATCACTCTATCCTCATCCACCGCCTCTCCTCTCACCTCAACCTCCACAGCTCTGTCCTTGACTGGTTCAGATCGTACCTCTCACACTGCCTCCACTTCATCTCCACAAAAGGCTTCATCCAGAAATCTGCAGCCCATGTTCTCTCCCGTACCAGGCTCTGCGACCCTATCATCCCCATCCTTGCCCAACTCACCTGGCTTCCCATCACACAGAGGATTCAGTTCAAGATACTGGTCCTCACCTTCAAAGCCCTCCACGGTCCCTACCTATCGCCCCTACAATCCTGTTTGCTGCCTCCGCATAGCGGGCTCTGGCCTGCTTGACATCCCCGCCTTGCTCGCCCCACTATTGGCGGGCGGGCCTCTGCCCCCACCCTCTGGAACTCCATCTCGCAGTCCCTCCACCTCGCCCCCTCCCTTGCCACCTTCAAAACCCATCTCAAGACCCTCCTCTTCAACCATGGTATCGATTTCCCTGCTTCCTTCCCCTGCCTGCCACCACCCCCCACCCTCCAGCTCGGATCCATAACTCTGTCTGTCCTCCCAACGTGAAAGGCACTTTACAAATGCAATTTTGTTGTTGTTGTTTTGACTCAGCAATGCGCCTCAACCCTGAACAGAAGAACACAACCGACTGCTCCGATGTTGTATTTTCTATTACCCAGATCAGTTACCTCAGGTAGGTCACCAAGTAAGAATTATGGGTCATTTTCATACTGGGAACTGGATCCATTTGGAACTGGATTAAGATTTGGCAATTTCATATGAAGGGGCTTGCAGCCCATCAGTCTGGGCTGGATTCAAATTCTGATCCCAGAGGTGCAAAGGCAGTGCGCTAACCCAGTGCACCGCTCAAGTCCCCAATAGTTATTTTGATATTTTTAGGACATTATTGCACCGGCACCTTTTTTCTAATCCAGTTAACTTGATGATCTCTTTCACCGTGCCTTCAGCTCCCCTCTCGACTCAATACCCCCTCCTCACTCCCTCCCTTCGATCCCCTCACCCTGACCATTTCCCCCCTGCTCGTGTCCTGACCCAATTGTACAACGCCTTGGGACGTCCTCCTGACGTGAAAGGCGCTCAATAAATGGAATCTTGTTGTTGTTGTTGTTGTTGATCTATTGTTCACTCTCGTGCATTACCGTAATTTTTGCATATTAAATTACTTAGTCAATCTTCCCAGAAGCCAATTCTCTGTACTCTCTAGATCTTTTTATGAATTTATCCTGTCTTCTCTTCATAATATCTTGCAATCGACACAGAGATTGGATTTTCAATGAACACCCGGTTGAAGGCAAGTTATAATTATAAACAACTGGGATTGCTGCATCAATCTCTCCGTTGGTCACAACTTTCCAATTATAACGACTCTTGTTGAGCTCCTATTTTACAGATGCCTTCCTCAGTTGCTTCAGAATGTTTGGTTTAACCACAAGCTTGCTGTGAGAGATACCATTAACTGTATTTGGAAAGTTAACAATAATAATTCTTGCATTTGATATAGCGCTTTATCACATTGTCGAGACATCTCAAAGTGCTTCACAGAATATACTGTGAAGTGAATTAACTGTATATTTTGTGGGCAAAACAAAATATAGACAAATGAGCAAATCTAGACAACATCCAGCAACTAAGGAGAAGTCAGACGAGGACTGCCCCTATAACAAGGGATGAGAAAAGCAAGTGGAGTTAATAAAAATGCCACATGTCAGAAACATTAAAAATGGAGGCTAAAGATCTTGGAACAGTGTTGTTGTGTTGTTAGAAAGAGATCAGGACTGACTGTATTTCACCACTTGGCCAACCACCAACTGCACTACTTTTTCAAAAGAATTCCAGTAAAATAGTTGGACATCACTTACCTTCCAGTAGATCATGTGACTTAGAATTCTTGGCTTCTTGCTCACAAAAGTGCATGAATTATATCCATTATTTTGTGCCCTAATGTTATTCCCCTAGAAGATGTCAAATTGCCAAGCCTGCAACTTCTGAGATTTTTGCTACTGCACCGACACGTACACCTTCCAGCAGTGATCACTGGAGAGTGAATGGGAGATGGGATTTGTTGCCCCCTCCCTAACCAGGGGTTGTGCCATACAGTACCTCTCAATAATTGTAACTATAGAATGACGTACATGCATGAGCAGAAGTGATGACAATTTTAGTTGCATGGGGTGGGCCAGGGGGGAATCAGATTTGGTCAGAACCGATATGGAAGGTTCGGGAAATGTTCGGAACAGGTCTGGGCAGGACAAGAGCAAGAAAAAAAAACTTTTCTTAAATATAATAAGCAACGATTAGACGGTTAGATTGCCCCTAACTTCTATTTCATTCCGTTCTACTTCCAAAGGGATAACATCATGACAGGTGCGAATCTCCATGTCGTGATTGTCTTCCTGGGTTTGCTCCTGTTAACCGTGCAAGCCAAACAGATAGGGGGTCCTAGCTGGACAAGCACCGGGGAAGCTTGCCGGACAGTGCTATCAATGGCAAGCTATGTGGTTTCAGCTGGTTAGACTCCAACAGTTATCCCAAAGCACTCTCTAGGGTTCCCAAGCCTTGGCTCTTGCCAACCTGTGCCTAATACTAACCAGAATTTGGTAAGCAGGAAGCATTCCATTCCAACAAACTCTCTCTGGAATTTCCTTGTGCAGATAGGAGGCATGAAATTCTCAGCTTGGTTTGGATACTCTTAAACACGGTAATGGGTTCCATATGTGTCGGACACCCGGCTGACCAAAAAAAAAATACATTACGCAGTCAATTTGGTCATACACTGGGTTAGACATGTACCCTCTATGTGGGATCTGCATGTGTACTCAAGTCTTTCTTTAAAATGCAAAGCGTGGCCAGAAGTAATTGAACTTGGTCATTCAGTAATAACTCTTAAACGCAGTGTATTTTGGGTTTATTGACAAAAATCATTCAGGAAAATGGGACAAAATAGGGACCAGCTGACAAAATAATGGATATAATTCATACTCATTGGCTTCTGTCAACGTCTCCTGTGGGTCTTAACTCCTCAACCTCCCCGGATTCTCCTTCAGAATCACCAAAGCCGTGTGCAACTTAGGTGTTATGTTCGATCCCCAGATTTCCTTTCTACTCCACATTTGTTCCCTGACCAAGACCGCTTTTTTCCACCTCCATCACATTGCCCGTCTCTGTCCTCACCTTGTCCACACTTTCGTCGCTTCCCGGCTGGACTATTCCAATGCCTCCTCGCTGGTCTTCCCAGCTCCACCATACATAAAATTCAATTGATTAAAAACTCTGCCGCTCGGATACTCACCGGCATAAAACTCCGTATCCCATCACACCAGTCCTTGCCAGGCTCCACTAGCTCCCATTTACTGAACGGTTCTATTTCAAGGTCCTCACATTCATTTTGAAATCCCTTCATGCCCTTGGACCTTCCTATCCGATTTGCTTACCCCACATTCCCCCACCTGCTGCCTCCACTCAGCTGGCTCTGGCCTCCTGTTTGACCCTCGCCCCCTCCGCTCCACCATCGGTGGCTGTGCTTTCAGCCACTATGCCTCAAGACTCTGGAACTCTCCCTCAATCCATCCACCTTGCCCCCTCCCTCCCCACTTTCGAATCCCACCTAAAGACCTTCCTTTTTGATCTTGCTTTCTATCTGTGACCAGGGCTCCCTCTGCCTCCTTGTCCTCCTGGATATCTCTGTCGCGTTCGATACAGTCGACCTTGCCATCCTCCTCCATCAGCTCTCCTCCCTCATCTACCTTGTATGGTTCAAGTCCTACTTAACAAACCACCTCCATTTCATCTCAGCAAATAGTTTCTCCTCCCACCCCCGCCCGGTCACCTGCGGGGTACCCCAGGGCTCCATCCTTGGCCCTTTTCTTTTCCTTATCTATATGCTCCCTCTGGGCGATGTCATCCACAGACACAGGGTAAACTTCCACATGTATGCGGATAACACACAAATCAACTTTGCCTCCTCCAGTACCAACTCCAGGTCCCCCGATGTTCTATCAGCTTGTCTGGCAGACATCAAGGCCTGGATGAGTGTAAACATCCTGCAGCTGAATACGGACAAGACGGAAGCCATATTCCTTGGCTCCCGTCAATGTCTTCACTCCTGCAGATATTAACTCCTCAACTTCCCTGGGCTCTCCCTCACTTTCACTGATCCAGTGCGCAACCTAGGCGTCTGGTTCAACCCCCAAATGTTTTTCCTCCTCCACATCCAGTCCCCGACCACGACCGCCTTCTTCCACCTCCGCCACATTGCCCGCCTCCGACCGAACCTTACTCCAAATGCAGACGAAATCCTTGTGCATCTGTTTGTCACTCCCGTTTGGATTACTCCAATGCACTTCTCGCCAGTCTCCCCAGCTCCACCATTCACAAAATCCAGCTCATTCAAACCTCTGCTGCCCGCATACTGACCCGGAACAAACTCCTTACCCACATCTCACCAGTTCTGGCCAGGCTCCACTGGTTCCCCATTACCAAACGGATGGACTTCAAGATCCTCACACTCATGGTCAATCCATTCACTCCCTGGCACCTCTCTACCTCCCCAACCTCCTCACTCCCCAATCCATCACCCGGAGCCTCCGCTCACTGTTACCGGCCTCCTGCTCTTCCCTCGCACCCTCCATCCCACCATCGGAGGTCGTGCTTTCAGCCACTGATCCCCAAAACTCTGGAACACTCTCCCTCAACCCCTAACCTTGCCCCCCCCCCCCCTCTCCCCTCTTTCAAGTACCACCTGAAAACTTTCCTGTTCGACTGTGCTTACGGCCACCTCCCCCCTCCCCCCCCGGCTCGGAGTCAAGCTCCACCACTGTTAAGTTCTCTGAGACGCTACCCCTGCGTGGAGGGCACTATGTATGTGCAATATTCTGTTGTTGCTTACGGTCACCTCCCACCCCTCCCTCTCCCCCTGTCTCAGGGTCAGACTCCGCCACTGTCAAATGCTCTGGGAAGCTACCGCGTGTGAGACCCTGCTATAGAAATGCAAGTTGTTGTTGTTGTAGTTGTATTGCCCCCATGTCAGAAGGCCTCAGTAGCAAAATCACTGGCACCAGTGGATAACAATATACAAGGTATTATTAAAGCACAGAATGCAACACATCTATCTAAAACCGTTATTTTTCCATTTTGTTTATACGTTGTACTTCAAATACAGCAACTGCATTTATTTCTAAATCTACCATAAAAAAATTGTTCCGGCGGGTTAATTCTGTGCAGTTTGTTACAATCTAATGAGTTTAGTTATATCACAACAAACTCCAGAGGAAGACTCCCTCAACTCTTAACTGAACCTCAGAGCAGCTTCACACTACACAGTCAGTGTGACTTTCTATTTCCCAACCAATCCAGCCTCTTTGTGTAATTTGTCCAGTCCTGAATTTGAGTCCAGGTCTCAATAGTGAAAGATGGTGTCTAACCTCTGACATTACTCAGCTCCCCCATGCACTAGGCTAACAAATGATCATGGTCGAGTCACTGTAGCATTCTCATATAGAATAACCCGTTCTTATTCCACTTGCTTTCAGTTCTTAACATTTCTGACTCTTTGAATCCTTAACTCTGAAACTGCAGTGCTTGTTTCAGGGTTTATTGTTCCAACTAAAAATGGGCAGAATGAGAGGGAGAGCGAAGGGAGGCTCAAAGTAATGTTACATTCTTTTCATTGAGTCATGAGTGCTTGCTGAGAACCCTTTGTTTGTTCTTTTAAGTAAATAGTGCTGTAAATTAATGTGCCAGGGGTTAAAGCCCTGTGGTCAGCAAAAGATGAAGTTTGATGTGATTGAGTTTACTTACATTCCTTGAATGTAATATTGGGCCCAGTTTCCTAATTCTTTCAATTTTGTCAGGCACTCCTGTAGTTTGGTGGTGGTGAGGGGGAGGGGGTGCCACGTACAATCTATGCCTTTTTTTATTAATAGCACAAAATGTCCAGTAAGCGCGGCTGTTCGTGTGTATGTTCCAGAGCAAAACCTCCCACAAAAATGCATTTTGGGATGCTTGCCACAGTAAATCCTGTAAAGCACTTTGGGACTTTTCACTCCTGATGTGAAAGGCGCTTTACCAAATCCAAGGATTATTATTATTATTACATGTTCTGGAAATCGGAGAAGCTATCTGAAAATGAAAATGGGTAGAAGAAGGTTAAGTATTCAAAGAATCAAACTCTTAAAAGAATATTTGCATTCCATGCTCGGCAGACTAAGATCATTTCATGGTCAGATCCTGTTTTAAAATCTGAAAAATGTTCACAAGTGATTCCACCCAGGTATCCTTTTGATGTCCCTGAAACCTTAAGGCCTGGTAAGATGTGTACACTAAGGTCAGCACAATCCGTTCAAAGTCCTCCGGCTTGAGCTCTCCAGTGTTCCTGGATATTCTATCTGTAAGTCTCCGGATTTCAGTGATGTTCTTGGGAATAATGTCGTTGAAAATCGTGTTAAACTTCTTTGCTGCTCTCATTGATGCAAGTTCTTTGTCTTTGAGGGAGCAATGGAAGTTGTCATCTATGTTAAAACCACCCAAAAGAAACTGAAATGTACAAAAGAACATATTTTAAAAGAGGACAGAATAGTGTCAAGAAACATACATCTAAACAAACCAATTATTTATGGGCTTGAAAAATGATTAGAAATATAATAATGAAAATAATAATAATTCTTTGCATTTTGTATTGTAAAATGTAGTGACTGTATTTGTAGGGAAAATATGTAATGATTAGCGTCTGGAAAGGCTACATCACTCTCAACAACAATAACAAAAACAACAAGATTACATGTGTATAGCTCCTTTCACGTCAGGAGGACCTCCCAAGGCGCTGGACAGAGTACAGCATTTCAGACCTGAGCTGCGGTTGGGGGGAAGGGCGGGGAGGGGAAGGGGGGTGGCCGATGGCATGGTCGAAGAGGAGGGTCTTGAGGCGGGACTTGAAGGAGGCTAAGGAGGGGGCAAGGTGGACGGACTGGGGGATGGAATTCCAGAGGTTGGGCGCAGAGTGGCTGAAGGCTCTCCCACCAATGGTGGGGAAGGTGGGTCGGGGGATGTGGAGCAGGCCAGAGCCTCATGTGTAGGTGGGATGCATTAGAATTCTTGACTTTCTTGGGACAATGTTAAGCATGGTGATGAGTTTCCATATGTGTCAGAAACCTGGCTGACCAAAAAAAAAAATCACATGACTCATAGGAACTCTGCTCTGAAAGTAAAGATCTAGTACAACAACAACAACAACAACAAAATAACATCCCAAGGCACTGGACAGTCTGTGTTTCGGACCTGAGCTGGGGTTCGGGATTGGGTAGGGTGGAAGGCGGGAGAATAACAATAACAACAACGACTTATATAGCACCTCCACCCAGGGTAGAGTCTCAGAGCACTTAGTTCCCTCAGAAGGAGGGAGAGTGATTGAAAGCATGGTCGAAGAGGAGGGTTTTGCAATGGGTCTTGAAGGAGGCAAGGGGGGGGGGGAAGTGGAGGGACTGCAGGATGGAGTTCCAGAGGGTGGGGTTAGATAGGCTGAAGGCCCACCTGCCAATGGTGGAGTGGGCGAGGCAAGGGATGTGAAGCAGGCTGGAGCCCGCTGAATGGAGGGAGCAGGCAAATTGGTAGGGGGTTAGGGGGTCGCAGTGGTAGGGGGGAGCGAGGCCATGGAGGGGTTTGAAGGTGAGCACCAGTATCTTGAACTGCATCCTCCGTGTGATGGAAAGCCAATGGAGTTGGGCAAGGATGGAGATGATAGGGTCATGGAGCCTGGTGCAAGAGAGGACATGGGCTGCAGAGTTCTGGTTGATCAGCAGCCTATGGAGGGAGGAGTTGGGGAGGCCGACAAACAAGTAGTTTGTATAATCAAACCTGGATGTTATGAATGAGCGTATGAGGTATGGAGGCCAATCAGGAGGGCTCAGTCTTGTTGACATTCAATTGAAGAAAGTTAGCTCTCATTCCAGGATTTGATATCTAACAGATATTCTGTCAGGACAGCAGTGGTCCTGGAGTCAAGGGTGGAGGCAGAAACATACAGTTGGGTGTCATCTGCATACATGTGAAAGTTGACCCCATGTCTGCGGATGATGTTACCAATAGGGAACATATAGGTATTGAAGAGGAGGGGACCAAGGACAGAGCCCTGAGGAACGCTGCGCAAGATGGTTTGGGGGCTAGAGGAGAAACCATTTGTGGTGATGAAGTGGAGGTGGTGAGAGAGGTACGATCTGAACCATTCAAGGTCAGAACCATGAAGGTTGAGGTGAGCGGAGAGGTGGTGGATGAGGATAGAGTGTTTTTTTAAGGATAGGAGTGATGATAGCTGTTTTTAAAGGGGTGGAAACAGTGCCAGTGGACAAGGAGAGATTTATGATATCTGTGAGTACATCTATATTAAGGAATCTTGTTAGATATCATTGCATGTTAGAGCCCAAGATGTACAGCTCCCATTTTCAAAGTCCATAGCAGCACATTTCCATTTTCAACAGGGAGTGAGTGAAAGTTTTGTTTCACAGTCTCACCAGGAACCACATTTGAATTGATTTGGGGGCAGAGGAGATTCAGTGTTAGGATTATTTGAGTTGGGAAAAAAAACAAGGTTATAAGCAGAGAAACAGCATTCTCCAAAGCACTGAAGACTGGACAATATCCCCCAATAACCATCAGATTACCAAGGTACATAACAAGCTGACTCCCTGACTAAGACACAGCCCCATTTAGTTTCTGATTGGACCTGGATCAAGTATTCATTTGGAATACCAAGAAAAATCAAAGGGAGAGAGACCTCATAAAGCAGCTGCATCTCCTCCTCCGAATGATGGAAGCCAGTATTAACAGGAATGGCTCGATCATGGCGTTTCAGCCTTTGGGCAGATGGGAACAGAACTGGAAAAGCAAAAGGAAAAAGGAATTTGCCAGGAGGAAGAGTTTGACTCACAACAATCACAAGTGTGCAAAATTCCATGCGCTTTAAACAGTCATAAAACGTTATCAACAGTAAAAGACTTTGTGGTGAGGGTATCATTACCTCAGTAACGGTAAGATCAAAGTAAGCTAAAACATGCCATGGATAATCTATTGTTGATATAACGTTGTAGGAATTGATTATATTCTGTCCAGAAGAGGGGAAAGTTAACAGACTGTTTTGATTTATTTACTTTAAATAGAGAATGATTATGTGGAATGGACTATGAGAGGGGGTGGTAGTGTTAGCATGTTCAAGACGGAATTAGGTTGCTATCTCTTGAAGGAATCTTTTGAGGGGTGTGAGCGACTGAGGTATTTTTAGGTGGTACTTTGATGGTCTTTCTATACAGCACAAACACCCTATCGATTTCACTTACCTGACTACCTGACGCTGACCCCCTCTCCTCACCCGACATTGACCCCCTCTCCCTGGCTTGTAACAACCAATCCCCTCCCCCCCCACTCTCCCTCTCTCTCACGGATACACACGCATCTTACAAAAACACTGCACATGTTATAGTTCTTGTTGTCTCATTCTTTCATGACTCATTTCTTGATGTTTAGATAACTGCAGCATAACATTATGATAAATGCATCTCCAGTGAACAGATTTGACCAATTCAAGAATTAACCCAATTCGTCTTGGTTTGGGTTTAGAATTCTGATCCCTACTATCCCTAATGATTCTAATGATCAGGCTGCATTCCACTAAAAGTGGTAATAGCGACAGTCACAGGGCCTTTTTGTTAGTGTTGGCTCAGCATAACTGCTGGAGCCTGAATTGTTATCTGAGGAACATTCTCTCCTGCCTCACATTCCAGTATCTGCTTCTGAGAAACTTCCCAATCCTAAATTCACTCTTTGAGAATATAGGCACCAACCTGAAAAATATAGCGTTAATTTACCAAACATTTCAGACTGATGTCTGCTCATTCTGTGCTTTTCTATATTACTCAGTAACCTCTGTAATCAACAGAAATGTACGCGCAGATTACCCAGAGCACACCAGGTAAAAGGGGTGATTTCACTTTGGTTTGACACCGCAGCAACAAGATGAATTTATATAGAGCTCTTTATATGGTGTAGTGTCTCGGAGTGCTGTACATGGAAGGGCGAAGGAGAAGGGAGAGCAAGGGAGAAGTGGGAGGTGGTCATAGGCATGTTCAAAGAGCTAGCATTTGAGACTGGGGGAGCGTGGGGGGGTGGGGGTGGGTGATGGAGTGGTCGAGAGAGGGAGTTCCGGAGGTTAGAGGCATAGCAACTGAAGGCTCGGTCATCGATGGTGTGGAGAAGGCATGGGATGTACAGCAAGTCCGAGTCATCTGGGTGGGTAGGGCGTGTGGAGGAGAAGGGTAGGAGAAGATTGCAGAGGCAGGGAGTGGATGGATTTGTAAGTGAGGGTGAGCACCTTGATATCGATCCACTGGGAGACAGGAAGATAGTGGATACTGGAAAGGATCGGGGTGAATTGGCATGCAAAGTTTGGAGCGGGTAAAGATGTGGGTGCCAGAGTTTTGAATGAGTTACAGCTAGGGAGACCAGAGAGGAGTGTGTTGGAAAAGTCTTAAGTGGAATGAGGGTTTTAGTGGTATTGGGTGTGAGATACATCTACAGAAAAACAATTGCAGCTGCTATGTCACATACTAAGCAGCAGTGGGATGCAGAAAAGCAAGACTGAGCCCAACAAAGGAAGATAGAGAAATAGTTGAAACTCTATTACAACCCAATGGAACTCTATAATCTCCCAGATCAACATCAAACATCCACTCTCTCATCAACTGCACCCATCCAGACCTCATTCACCGCCCACTCGTTGTACTTACAACAACAGCTTGCATTTATATAGCGCTCTTGATGCCATACGGCATCTCGGAGTACTTAATAGTAGCGGAGCCTGATGCCAAGCCAGGGGGGNAGGGGAAAGGTGACCATAGGAACTGTCCAAGAGGAAGGTCTTCAAGCGTGACCTGAAAATAGTGAGAGTGGGGGCAAGGCGAAGAGATTGAGGGAGGGAGTTCCACAGCTTCGGGGCATAATGGCTGAAAGCATGGCCACCGATGGTCGGGTGGAGGCTCTGGGGGACAAGGAGGAGGCCAGAACCAGTCAAGCAGAGGCAGCGGATAATAGTGTAGGGAGAGAGCAGGTTGGAGTGATAGGGGGTTGCCAGGATGTGAAGGGATTTAAACATTAGAGTGAGGATCTTGAAATCAATCTCTTCTGTGACAGTGAGCCATTCGAGTTCGACAAAGACTGGAGTGATGGAGGTATGGAGTTTAATGCGGGTGAGAACGCAGGCAGCGGAATTTTGAATTAGTTGAATTTTGTGAATAGTGGAGCAGGGGAGACAAGTGAGGAGGGTGTTTGAATAGTCGAGATGGGAGGTAACAAAGGCATGGACGAGGGTTTCAGCAGCTTTTGGAGTGAGGTACTGATGGAGGTGGGCAATGTGTGGTTGGCAGAGGAAAGTGATCCTGGCCAGGTCAGTGTGGTGGAGGTGAAGGTCCTGGTCAGGGACCGGCTATGGGCTATGAAGGATGGCTGGGGATTGGGTTTAGTGAGTCTCAGGGAGAGATCCGTGAGGGTGACGAGATCAGGGAGGGTGAGGAGTTCTGAACCGAGCGGAGAAGACATTGACTGGAGCCAAAATTTAAGACTTCTTTGCACTTGGCTTCCGTCTTCTCAACGTTCAGCTGTAGGAAGTTTGTGTCAGACAAACTGACAGAACATCAGCGGTCTGGGAGTTGCAAAAGGAGGAAGAGAAGTAGATTTGTGTGTCATCCACATACATGTTGAAGTTGACCCCATGTCTGCAGATGACATCGCCGAGAGGGAGCATGTAGATGAGGAAAAGAAGGGGGCCAAGAATGGAGCCTTGGGGTACCCCACAGGTGGGGGCGAGAGGAAAAAACATTGGCCGAGATGAAGTGCTGGTGGTTGGTTAAGTAAGATTCGAACTATGCAAATGCGGTCCTACAAAGGTGTATGAGAGAGGAGAGGCGGTGGAGGAGGATGGTATGGTCGACTGTGTCAAACGTAGCGGAGAGATCCAGGATGAAGAAGCAAAGGGAGCCCTGGTCATAGAGAGGGAAGATGTCATTTGGTACTTTGATGAGTGCTGTCTCTGTGCCTTGGACTGGACAGAAACCAAACTGGAGAGGTTTGAGCAGGGAGTGGAGGGCGAGGTGTGAGTGAAGTTGGGTTGCAACAACGTGTTCCGGGGCTTATGCAAGGAAGGGCAGGTTTAGAAATGGGTTGTCAGGGCATAACATTTAAGGTATCGAGAGTAGGTTTTTTAAGGAGGGGAGTAATGACAGCTGTTTTGAGGGGGAGTGGGACTGAGCCTGAGGAGAGGGACTGATTTATGGTGTCTGCAGTAAGGGGCAGAGGAGGGGGAGTTGAGTGACCAGCATTTGGGTGAGGAGGGGCTCGAGGCAGAAGGTAGTGGTTTCATCTGGGTAATGGAGGATGAGAGGGAGGAAGAAGAGATGGGGGCAAAGGAGTGTAGGTTGGGGCCCATGGTAGGAGCGTTGGAAGGAGGAGTGGGTGATGGGGAAGGAATGGAGGGGAGAGGTGGTGGGGGACAGAGGGCAGGAGGAGGAGGCGGCCAGGCGGATGTTATCTGTCTGGGAGATAAAGAAATCCACGACCTCTTCGCACTTGGCATTAGATGTCTGGATTGAAGGTGCTTGATGGGTCGTGTGGAGGAGGTGTTGGATGGTGGAGAATAGGATTTTGGAGGTGTTTTTGGCCTCCAGAATGACCTGTGAGTAGAATGCAGTTTTGGATTGCAAGAGGGAGCGGCGGAAGGTGTGAAGATGCTCAAGCCACAGCTGGCAGTAAACCGTGAGGCCGGTTTTGTGCCATCTGCGCTTGAGCAACCGGGATTTGGGATTTGAGGGAGCGGAGATGACTATTTTACCAGGGCTAGGTTTGAAGATGGTCCTGGATTTCAGGGGACACTTATCACCCAGTGTCCCCTTTCGGTCCCCATCCACTAAACACACTCAAGGCACTCACTAACCCAATCCCCCACCCTGTCCCTGTTCCCACCTCCCCTTCCCAGCAGAAGAGACAGTCTTTGTCCTTTCACTGGGACTGAACTTGATACCTTTACCTGAAGTGAAAGGATAGTCTCCAAACTATTACATCACCTAGGGCAAGTGATGATGTCTTTTTGAATGTCTGGGTTACCAGAGCCATGGAGTTAGGGGTATTAGGCCTGGAATTACTTACTGACATATCTATCCAAAAACCAACAAAGCCAGTCAATAAAAAGAGGAATTTCCTTTCCCATAGAGCCAAGAGCTGTGGTGCCATATGGTTTCCAGAATTGTTGATATTCAATCTCACATTCTTCACTATTGAGATGATTCTCGTTTCTGCTCGGTAACAATAAAACTATTGTGCTGGTGAACACTAATTTTCAAGCTGAACCAAAAATATAATCAATTGGCTGATATCGGACTGGGAACCTCTTGCCATATTAGAATATCATCCACTAAACACAGCCATCACATCTGGGCTGTAACTGATATGCTCTGGAAAGGGATGCTGAAAAAATGATTCATTTCTCAGAAGTGAAAAGAAAAACAGAAAAACTTTCAAAACAAAGTTAAAGAGGGAGTGTCACCTTCTGAACAACTTACAAAAACTTATAGCCGGATGACTCGCTAGCATTGGCATGCTTCAAGTCTTTTTATTTCCATTCTATTGGTATATTTTCCAATCAATGTCGAGTGATAGCATTATTGGGAAAGCTGACTGAGTGAGTCTGATAGCTCAGAGAAGTGAATTAACATCAGTGAAGTAACATTTAGTAACCCGGGGAGTTGGTAAGCCTGATAACACAAAGGATAAGGACAAACAACAAAAACAGCAATTAACCTGGGGGCTGAGCCTGACAGTGTGAAGGAACAGGATTGACAATATATAATTTCGTAAAACAATGATCTTTTGGGGGGGGTTCAAGGTGAGGAATGTTATTGCTGGGAAAGGAACACTTTTTACTTTTACAGGTTACGTACTGAGGGTCATTGTCAAAGCCAGGTTATTTTCAGAGTAAAGCATCTCTAGACTTAACACTTGCAAAGTCGGGCATCCGGGAGATTGTTACCCCGACAGGTGTAGAGTAGACTGAGAAACCTTATACACAGTCCATACACAGTCAGAATTCATCTATGTATACGGGAGCTGATTCCACAGGCTGGTACAGTGATTATGGGGAGGATTCTCAGGTCAATCTTCGTGAATACAGGGAAGGTTCCCATACCAGGCACTGGAATAATAATAATAACAATGATAATTATTGCTTTAGATATAGCGGCTTATCACGTTATTGAGACGATTCAAATTGCTTCATAGAATATATGGTAAAGTGGATTGACAGTGTACTTTGTGGATGAAACACAGCAGCTAATTGCCACAGCAGCGTCCCACAAACAGACGTGGATTGACCAATTTTTTTTTGAGGGATTATTACCCCCTGATAATGATCTGCCAATCAACTAACAACCAGGTTCCTACATCCTGCTAGGTAAATATAGGCTTGTGGAGTAAAGAAACTTGCTAAGGTTTATAAGGTTTTGGCTTGAAATCTACGAAGTGTACATGAGCGTCACTCTGGCTCTGAGGAAGCTGTGTTGCGCTGACACGGAATCGGATCTTGCATTTATCAAATAATAATAATAATAATCCTTGCATTTGATATGGCGCTTTTCTTGTCAGGCGGACGTCCCAAAGCGCTTCACAGAACACACTGTAAAGTGAATTGACTGTATATTTGTGGGCGAACGCGGCAGCCAATTGCGCACAGCAATGTCCCACAAACAGTCGTAGATTGAAAATGACCAATTTATTATTGTTTTTGGTTTTGGAGGGATTATTATTATTAGGCATGTGGAGTAAGGAAACTTGCTAAGGTTTATAAGGTTTTGGCTTGAAATCTACGAAGTGTAGATGAGCGTCACTCTGAGGAAGCTGTGTTGCGCTGACACGGAATCAGATCTTGCATTTATCAAATGGTGGTCATCTGTTGGAATCACGACAGATTTTTACACTGGATTCAATTAACTACTTGCTTTTAAGGACTGACATTTAAGCTTTAGATAGAGGAAGATAGGAGGAATGGAGAGAAGTCCTTTGGGAAAGGATACAAAGTCAGAGAGTGGGGCCTGGAAGAATGGAGTACTGTAGCTCAGTGATTAGAGCACTCGCTTTGCACGTGGGAGACCTGAGTTCAATTCCAGGCAGGGCGAAACCTTGGGCAAATTTCCTTACTCCACACGCCTAATAATAATCCCTCCAAAAACCAAAAACAATAATAAATTGGTCATTTTCAATCTACGACTGTTTGTGGGACATTGCTTTGCGCAATTGGCTGCCGCGTTCGCCCACAAAAATATACAGTCAATTCACTTTACAGTGTGTTCTGTGAAGAGCTTTGGGACATCCTCCCGACGTGAAAAGCGCTATATCAAATGCAAGGATTATTATTATTATTATTAATGGCAGCCGGAAATTAAATAATGGTATTCCTCACCAGCTTACAAACACTAAGTCACTACACTTCGCAGAAACTTTGTGAAGCACTTTGAGACAGTTAACTCTAAAAACACTTTACGGATTACAAGGTTTATTTTATTAAGCTTTCAAAACTTATTTGCTATATATTCAGCTGCATGAATATGGAAACAATCTCAGTACCAGAGCTTTCTGTAAAAGGATTGTTCCAGTGCTGCTCAGAGTGTGTCAGTGCGATTATATACAAAGCAGCTGCACAGCTATTATTGAACTTTAAAGAATGAAAGACTCTGGCTGCCAATATCTGTACAGAGTGCTCAAAGTCACAGAATTGCTGACATGTTCGAGAACTTATTATGTTCCATTGGGTTAAGCTTAAAAGTCACTCAACGAGCTCAACAATAATGGTTTTTATTTCACACACAGCACTGTTTAATTTTGCATTGATAACATATTTACCGGTTCAGCATTAGTGATTTCTACCTGCTGAATGACAACAAATTCACCATCTGGACCACACAGTGTCATCTAATTATTATAATCCTTGCATTTGGTATAAAGTTTTTTTACGTTGGAAGGACTTCTCAATGCGCTTCACAGGAGTGCTGGAGTGATGGTGTGTATTTTGTGGGTGAATGCGGCTGCCAATTTCTGCACAACAGTGTCCTGCAATCAGCCAATTTGCTTGAAAGAAAGAAATGAGGTGGGAAGGCAAAGTATAGTATAATCTTTTTATACTAAAAAACAACTGGAGGTAAACTTTAAAGAAGGAAAGACTGGGGCTGGTAATATCTGAAGAGTGCCCTCTTTATGAGAAAAACAAATCACCACAATCTACCTTTATGAGTATCTTTGTGTATCTATCTAGAATATAGAAGAACATAGAATTTGAGAAGGGAAATGAGTCAAATGTGTTTAGCACCATTTACATGAAAGTGCCTTTCAAAAGACATAATAATTAAAATGGTGGGAACCAAGTTGGTGGTGGAATAAGTCTTCAGCCGAATGAAGGCATGGTCAGTGGTTTGTCTTCAGGATGCTTGGAAGAAATAAGTGAGGTATCAAGGCAAAGTCAATTAGGAAGAGAATTTCACAGGTCTGAGGCATGGGCTACAGAAGGCTCGACCATCAGTGACTAATAGTGACATAGAGTCAGGAGAATGGAGGGTGCAGGTTGGGGAGGGCTGAAGAGGAGATATAGAGTGAGGTTATAGAGGCAATTGAAAACTAGAATGCAGATCCTGAAAGAGTCAGCTAGTCATGGTGTCTGATACGGGAATCCTCCCTTTCCACTGTCTAATGTGGGAATCCTCCCTGATATTGTCATCGGGTTACTCGCCAGGAATTCCTTGCCAGGAATGTCGAGCACAGCATCGATGAGCCTGGAAAATTGTGGCTCTTTCGACCCACATGCCTCTTGGGAACCTTGGTGTAAGCCATAGATTTCACAGAGCACGATAGGCAATATCTCCACGTGAACGCACAGGTACAATCTGTGTTGAAAATCAAAAGTCAGTGTGACCATGAGGGCAGAGCAGCCTGACCAAAATAGTTATGATAACAATAATATTAATCCTTGTATTTCATACAGTGTCTTATCACATCTTAGAAGTCTCAAAGCGCGTCACAGAATGTATTGTAAAGTGAATTGACTGGATATTTTGTGGGCGGAACTTGGTAGTCAATTGTGCACAGCAGTGTTCCACAGTCACTTGTGGATTGAGTGAGAAAAAAAATTGGGGGGAACGATTAATAATGCAGGAAAGCGATCAACTAAGCGACAAAAAATCGGGTTACTAGTTAATGCTAAGTAAACAGAGGCATGTGGAATAAAAAAACTTGCCTAAGGTTTCGTCCCGCTCAGGAATTGAACCCGGGTTCTCTTGCTTGTGAGGCAAACATTGCTGGTGAGGGGGTGGGAGAAGAAAGGGAGCTGATCGCTATATGTAACCTCAGGGAGGCGAGAAAGAACATGCTGATACTCGATAATTGACCTGTCTGGAATGAGCAACATTGTGTTCCTGAAGTATTCCTGGATTGGGTTTTGTTTCAGTAACTCTGGGTTACGCAATTAGTGCCGTGCGTGTTCCAAGCAGCATACTTTCACAGAAAGACTGGCTGCGTTTAAATCCCATTTATTCTCATAAGAGCTGGTAAAACAACCATCTCTGAAATGTGATGTGAAAAGGAAAAAAGCACAGACAAGGTTAAAAGTGCGCCGCTTGATCACACTGCCTCAGGTTTTACCGGTGGTTGAATCCACCGGGAAAAGGTGGCTGGAGAGAGGGAGAGGACATAGAGTGAGCACTTGTCCTTTGAACCCGCTCCTTCTGTAGAACCAATCTGCCCTGGCTAGTAACTATTCCAGGATAACCCTGCAAAATTGCCCCTTCATGGTTCTGTCCTTGAATTTAATAATAATAATAATAATCCTTGCATTTGATATAGTTTTCACGTCTTCTAGACTTCTCAAAGCACTCCACAGAATATGCTGTAAAGTGAATTGACTGTATATTTGTGGGCGAACGCGGCAGCCAATTGCACACAGCAGTGTCCCACAAACAGTTGTGGATTGAAAATGACCAATTTTATTATTGTTTTATTTTGGAGGGATTATTAGGCGTGTGGAGTAAGGAAACTTGCCCAAGGTTTCGCTCTGCCTGGAATTGAACCCAGGTGTCTCGCTTGCAAGGCGAGTGTTCTAACCACTGAGCACCAGGACTCCACAATGGTTCAGGTCCTACCTCTCACATCATCTCCACTTCAACTCCACAAACGGCTTCTCCTCTAGCCCTGCACTATCTTGTGCAGCGTTCCTCAGGGCTCTGTCCTTGGTCCCCTCCTCTTCAATATCTATATGCTCCCTCTTGGTGGCATCATCCACAGACATGGTGTCAACTTCCACATGTATGCGGATGATACCCGACTCCATCTCTCTGTCTCCATCCTCGACTCCAGGACTACTGCTGCCCTGACAGAATGTGGTGAGCCTCCACACCTCAGGCACAGACAGCATCACCCCCATGGCCTTACTCCCCCCTAGCTCTGCGACCTCCTAATCCCCTACCAACCTGTCGGCTCCATCCGCTCAGCGGGTTCCGGCCTGCTTCACGCTCCCCACCTCACCCGCTCCACCATTGGCAGACGGGCCTTCAGCCACTCTGCCCCCACCCTCTGGAACTCCATCCCGCAGTCCCTCCGCCTCACCCCCTCCCTTGCCTCCTTCAAGACCCATCCCAAGACCCTCCTCTTCAACTGTGCCTTCGTTCTCCCTCCTTTCCCCCCTGCCCTCCCCCCTCCCTGATCCCAATCCTCAGCTCGGATCCAAAACATGTTCTGTCCAGCGCCTTGGGATGTCCTCATGATGTGAAATGTGTTATACAAATGTAATTTTGTTACTTTTGGTGGTGCTGTCCTGACAGAATGTCTGTCAGATATCAAGTCATGGATGAGGCTAACTTTCTACAGTTGAACATCAACAAGACCGAGAACCTCTTCTTTGACTCCCGTTAGCAACTCCAAACTCAGGCACTGGTAGCATCACCGTCCATGGATACACATTCCACCATCCATGGATGCACATTCCACCTCACTGAGCCAGTCCGGAAACTTGGCATCCTGTTTGACTCTCCACTGTCCTTTCTGCCCCACATCCATGGCATGACCCGTGGAATCCTGTGGTTAGAGCACTCGCCTCAAGCGAGAGATCTGGGTTCGATTCCCGGCAGGGCGAAACCTTGAGCAAGTTTCCTTACTCCACATGCCTAATAATAATCCCTCAAGAAAAAAAAACAATAATAAATCGGTCACTTCAATCCACGACTGCTTGTGTTGAAGACATTTTACCCACTAATATACAGTCAATTCACTTTACAGTATATTCTGTGAAGCGCTTTGAGACGTCTAGCAAGGGTGAAAAGCGCAATATCAAATGCAAGGATTATTATTATTATTATTATGACCCATTCTGCCTCCGCAACATCGCCTGGCTCTGCCACTGCTTCACCCCTCAGGCCACCAAAACCCTCATCCACTCATTCATCACATCTAGGCTCGACTACGCCAACTCCCTGTTGTCGGCCATATCAACCTGTCCGTTCCCGTCGCCCGTCCGGCCAGCCCCACCATCGGTGTTTGGGCCTTCAACTCTCTGCTCCAGTTGTTTGGAACTCCATCCCACAGTCCCTTCGCCTTGTTCCCTCCCTTGTCTCCTTCAAGGCACATCTCAAGACTCTCATCTTCGACTGCGCCTTCAAGCACCCTCCTACCCTCCCTTTCCTCCACCCTCCCTGATCTCAACCCTCTGCTTGGGTCAAATTTTCCCAATGTGAACGGTGCTATACAAATGTAATTTGTTATTTTTGCTGGCGGTGGATTCACCTGGGGACAATCTGCGCTTCACCCACCATCTTTAACATTGGACCAACCAGTGGGATATGGTGGTAGACACCCCCAACTGCGGAATCATGGTTCTGCACAGCCCAAGGGAAAGCATCAAGGGAATTGATTGGAAGATTGTTGACTCTTATTGGTACCTCGGGGTTGAGATGGACACCAACTTCAGCCTACACTGTCCCGAAGGGCCGCACTGAGAAGGGTCAAGGGCATTCTGGTCTTGCTCATCCCTTTTCAAGGATAGCAAGATTCCAAGGCAGGTCAAGCTTGCGGTACACAAGAACAGTGTGCAAACAGTCCTTGCTTATGGATCTAAGCACCTGGAGATGCAGCAGAGAGGCTTCCGCTGATCCATCTGCAAAGCCCAGGATCAGGTAGTGAAGGGGATTTGTGGCAAACATGGGAAGCAGCTACAGGGAGGGAGGGGTCCGGCCTACACTGACGTGTCACTGAGCAACCTGGAGGCAGAGTAGGCTTCACAGCGGGCACGTGTACTTACCAAGGCCCCTCGCATGAGGGGATTGAGCAGCTGGTGCTGAGTAAGCCTGATACATAGCATTGAACTTGGACCTCAAGAACATCAAGGTATCTGGCACGTCACAAGCTGTCCTCTAAAGTCCTCCCACCATGCTGAAGGTAGATGTCTGCCAGATAGCTGATGAAGAACTCTGAGGCTTGGGCCGACAGCTGCTGGAAGGCGTTACCTGGAGTCCAAGTTCGTGACACAGTTTCATACATCCAGCGCCTGGATTGGCCTGCCGAGGGGCAAGCAGCTGCTGCTTAAACTCCACACCTCCAATTGGTGGAATTATCACTCAATGGGAAGGGACATGTGCCCAAGCTGTGGATAGGAAGATGGTGGCAAAGCTCTCAAACATTTTATGCTGAGATACGTTGTCAACCGGGAAGCTCGCAGGGAGTTCCTTGTACCTACCATCCACCTAGGGAGGCTAAAACCGCCCTTGTCAGATGTTGAACAACTAATTAGTGATAATCCTCCTTATGGGGAAGTAAATGGGATCTCCTTGGAGCTGGACTTGCACCAAGGTGACATGCCTGATAATGGAAAACCCTTGGTGCCAGTCTCAGTAGTCCGGTTTCTGAGCCAGGCGGGTCCACAGTATTCCAGGCACTACTAACGACAGGACAGCCAGCCTGGCTCATCAGCAGGACCTAGGATGCAGTCCAGTCACTGGGTTCAGGGATTCCTCCCACTCAGCTCCTGTTAACGTTACAAGCCAAAGTCCTAATGGGTAGTGTAATCCTAGTTGGACAAGCAGCGGGAAAGCTTGCCGGACAGTAATATCAATGGCAAGCTATGCGGTTTTAGCTGGTTAGACTCCAGCAGTACTCCAACGAGTACTTTGGGGTCCCCAAGCCTTGGCTCTTGCCAACCTGCACCTAACGCCTTCCAAAATTGGGTAAGTAGGATGTATCCCTCCAGGGAGAGACTGCACATTCCATTCCAACAATCTATCTTTGGGATTTACATGTGTAGATGGGGTACATGGAAATCTCATGTTGGTTTGGATACTCTTAAGCATGGTGATCACCCGGCTGAACAAAAAAGAAAATAGCTGCATGAGACATAAGAACAAAAGGAATGCTGGACGAAAAAAAGATCAAAGTCCATCTAGTTCACCTTCCACTTTCCTGGCGGTCGCATGTGCATATGTCCCGAACTACCTATGTACTATATCCCATAATGTTATTTCCCAAAAGAAAACTGCTTAATTTGTGTTTGAAGGAATCAACATTTCCTGCTTCAACAGTCTCCCTAGGAAACCTGTTCAACAGGTTTACTATTCGCTCACTGAAATATTATTTCCGCACATTCGTTCTGAATTTAGCCCCCTTCAATCATAGGCCGTGTCCTCTGGTTTTACTATTCTGTAAAACCAGAGGCACCTGTACGTTTGCTATTGAAACATGGAAGGTTGTTCAGAAGGTTTTTCTTGCAAGGGTCACTGAGTCAAACAATGTCCAGACTGCAGTAAGCATACAGCCATAAATTCTTAGGCACTTCAGGACTTGTGTAATGGTGTCTGCAGTTCTGAGCTCACCTGGTATAATCACACACCTCAATTCATCTCTTAAAATTTATGAACTCTCATCCACTAAACTCCAGCACATATACCTCTCCTTCTACTGTCAATCATTGGCAGCCTCAAGCACAAACCACGCTTTATCTCCCCCACCATTCACCATCAGTCACTGACATCCCTAGCTCCAACACACACAGCCTCCCTCTTCACTATCAGTCACTGACAATCCTTAACTCCAACCCCCACACCCATACACATATAGACACACATCTACACTGTCAGTCACTGAGACTGCTGGAGTTCAATATGCACTCCGCCCCCACCCCACACACACACACATATAGATACACACCGATCACTGAATTCATTTGTAGGAAGACTGAGAAACCAAGTTATCTTGCAATTAACTATCATCATCCTATAAATTGTGAACGTTTAACAGCTACTCACTTTTGGGTGAGCTCGGGATATTTAATCAACAAAGCACCAAAGGGCTGTAGCATTCTCGGACTTTCACACATTATGAATTTCTGACACTGACTCCTGCCCTCCATGTATAGATATTATGGCTTTTTCACACTCAATGGACAACCTCAGTAATACATCACTACCTACACATCACCTGTAACCAAAACAAATCATCAGCTCATATCAGCACACACAGTCTGCCCTGGAACTGAAATCCCTAAAGAAAGAGTGTAGACTATGGCTCCCTCTTGAGCCTTCAATCTACCCCCTTCCACCTCCATCAGTAGCTTAATGTGAGATGAAACAGATTTAAGTTGCACTGGGGACTATGCAGTTGCATTGATTAAATGGTTAACACACTCACACAGAAATCTCCCACAATCTAATCATCTGCCTCTAAAGGATTACTTGCCCTGTCTTTCTCTTTCTTATTCCCCACAGCTCCTACCTTTATTTCTCTTGGGAAAAACAGTCGCACAAACATTTGTGGAAAATATAAGCAGGATCAGAGTTCTTCCTTGCATTTTCCCAAGGCAGTGAGTGCGAGGTAAAAGAGTGCTCTGAGTCTCCAGTCACCAGCCAGTCTGAAATGCTGTCAGAAGCTCCTGGAATAATTCAACTGCACTGGCTCTCTGTCAGCTCATGCAGAGTCTCAACAACATGTGGTGCACATCTGCAGGCATGCGTGCCGTCATTCAGTCAGCTGCTTGCTGACTGTCTCTCACACACTAACAGACATACACACACATATACACAGGGTGGGTACCAAAACGTCATGATACCTACCCTATTATCTAAAAACAAACAAAAATATCATAATTTCTTTAAGACATTGTAATGGTATCACAACTCTTTGGTCACCCTGCACATATTGCCTACATAAGCCCACCAAACAGCTGTTCAGAAGAGCATCATTTGGCATTGGCACACCCCAGTCAGGGGATTTTACTGGGTGCTGGGCAATCCTGACTGGGTTTTGCATTTAGATGATAGCAATGGTGTGCAATTATTTCTCATAAGCTTCTAATAAATCCCAGTGAAAATTTCAGGAGTGCGTAAAGTAATTGGCTGACTGGCCTGCTAGCTTCAGCGCAGTGGATGTGCTGCTTGGAGAAGACATTAGCTCTTGGCTGTGTTTACATCACAGTTTTGAGTGCAAACTTGGAAGAATCATAAACAGCAATGTCAAAGGAGGACAAAAATAGTGAAAAGCAAGCACAACTCAACAGGTTGCTTCATTCAGACCTCAGGTGCAAGGTCTAAAAGAGTCAATGACCTGGCGAGAAATACAGTTACTATGGACCGTGTGGAAACCCAGCACAGTGTCTCTATACACTTCTTTCAGAAGGGAGGTACAAATGAGGCCCTCCGGCCCATTTGTTATCATCCTTCCAGAGTTCTGTAACCCCATTTATTTAATTCCCACTGAATCTCTGTCATATATCTAAATACAGATAACATATTTGTGGATCAAGAAATGCAAGCACTAACACAACAGTACAGAGTGAGAGTTAGCACTCCGAGACAAGGTGCACATGAAGGGTACTATATTAACGCAAGTTGTTGAGGGGACACTGGCTAAATCTTGCATTCTCCTGTGAGGATAGACATTGAAGTGCTACATAGGCACTTTCCTTGTGGAGCAATTGAAGGGTATCTTGTGCAGGACATTCTTACGAGCATGATAGACTTTCAAGAGCAACAGTTAGTCACTTTCTCGAACAGAACCGAAATGCCTATGACTGATATTAGTACATGTTGGTGTCTGTTAACCCTTTAGGCATTTGGAAGTTCTGAGTCAGGAGAATAAGCAGGTCTGAGGAACAGGGCAGATCACAAGGTCAATCGGTCATTGTGGAGCCAGCTGTCCAGTCAGTAAAGTCTTGGAGGAGATTGTGTTCCATTGAAGTAGGAAAAAGGACTTGTACTTTTTTGGGGTAAATCGGGTGTTTCAAATGAATCAAACTCATGCTTAATTGTATCCAACCAGACTCAGAGTTCCATATATGTATGCTAAATACACATGGAAATTTCCCTGCATCTGCAATAGAATGTGCACTCTCTCTGAAGAGTATTAATAATACTAATCATAATCCTTGCATTTGATATAGCGCATTATCATGTCATTGAGACGTGTGTATTTTGTGGGTGAAACTCAGCATGGCAAGAGCCAAGGCTTGGGGACCCCAATGTGTGAGATAGTTTTGAACCAGATAAAACCGCATAGCTTCCCATTGAGAACACTGTCTGGCAAGTTTCCGGCAGCTTGTGCAACTATGATCATCCTACCCTCTAGAGCTTAGCCTTGTAGGGTTAGTGGGAGCTAAGTAGAAATACTCCCTGCAGAATCCCCAGTGCCACAGTAAGTTCTGCTGATGAGCCAGGTTGGATGGATCCTATATGGATCTGCAAGAAAAGGCAAAGCGCCCTGGGATGCTACCGCATGAAGTGCGCTATATAAATGCAGGTTGTTGTTGAGCCTGTACAGAACTGCACTGATGGGCAATGAGATGGGCCTGGAGCATAAAAGTGCTGAATGATGTTATAATTATAATAATAATCTTTATATTTGATTTTGCATGAAATGCCAAGAAAAACATCAGCTGTTATCCTGATACTGACTCTGCTCACAAGCAGTAATGCCAGGAATGCAGTTCTTTTACGATTTTTTTTACAATTCTGATGGCTAAGAAACATTTTTTAGATGGGGACCAGATTTTTGAAAGTGGTCCAAAGTGTTCCGAATGGGAACATATCTGAGCAGACTTCGAAATGCTATATTTCCAACTCGGTTGTTAGTTCAATAACAATTTCAGAGTCCTGATCATAAGTAACCCTCATGTTATGGAAGCTGAACGGAAGTCACACCACCAGTGCGATTCTGCATCAAATTTGGCATTTCTCTGAGAAATGGTGAACAAGCTCATACAGACAGGGGCCTGCACTTGCTGTCTGCTCGTCAGTACATCTTGTTTGATCATAAAATAAGAACACATTTAAATCACACAACAGGCTATATAAATTTTAAAAAATCTGAACAACACGTGTTAAAGCTAGCACCAATACAGCAGAGAATCAACATTTCAGCCGTTTGCAAACTCAGGAAGTAAGCATATTAAGTTGTAAAAGCCTAAAGGATATTTAGCAAAATACCTTTGTTTATGAAAATCCAACACAATCATCTTTATACCTTGCCAAATTCCTGGCCAACAATATCTAATGTATCAATGCTGGGAACAGAACACTTTCACTCTGTGTACCATTATCGTGCTTGATATGTATAGCATGGATTATCTACGAAGTAAATTTCCTTCTATACCACTACATAAAGCACAGTATGGGTTAGATGTAAAGATCCCGCTGGACTATCTTGAGTGTTCCGGATCAGGTATAGCATGTGTTAGATTCACAGTACATCTCCATTCACTCTGCACCCAACCTGTCGTCACTGGAACACCCCCAAGTGTGGCAATATGAAATTTCCATTCTCCACCTTAACCATCCTTGTAATCTCACTGAGCAAAACTGAGAAGTTAGTATTAAATCAGTGCAGTTCTGTGCCGTTGATTGTATAATGGTAACCATACTATTTGCCAGCTCAAAGAATTTGAGGGTTTGGTTCACAGTGTTGAGGGCATCTTGTCCGTGGTGAACTGTGCTGAAACTGCCCAAATGTATCGAACATAGAGTGACTAAGGAGAGAAGAGTGCTTGTCCCATTAATATCAGTTTGATACAAATCCAGGTCCCAGAGGTGAAAGAACAGTGTCTAAATTGCTGCACCCCCAGTCATCAAAATTAGTTGCTAGAGTGGCTCAGAGATAATAAAATGTGTCATGTGGGAAAGCCTTCATTTTATAGGAGTTAAATCTACCTCAATTCAAACTCAAGGAATAAGTATAATATAATCTAGGCTTGATTCCCATCTCAGACTGACTCTTGAGCTTGGAACATTTGGATTATTTTGAAACTGGTTGACTGGAAAGGCAAAAATTCCTTCTAGTCTCTAGAGTTGCTTGAGCCTTATTGGTTTCATATTGAAGTCCTCAGCTTCTGTGCTCACAGTCCAAGTCAAATAATCTGCCTGAGGCTAATAGGCTACACATTGCAGTGCAGCCTCGACTGTAGAAATATTTGACAGCACATTTATTTAAAGGTGTGAGGCTGAGTTCACTCTGGTTTGTGGTTACCGATTGAAAAATATGGTATTAATGGCCATTATACTAGTAAGGTCACAGCTCTCCTTATTCTGTTTCCTTCCCCCTCCCCCACCGCCTCTCCCACTGGAGGAACAGCTAATCAACTGTTTAGTAGCCACAGAAGAGGCTTGCAGTAGAGCTGTACATATTTCTGATCTGTTTGGGAAGACGAAAAGGTCCCATAAATTTGTGAAACAGTAGCTACCGTGACCTCTCAAAGAGCCTGTCTGCAGCTTGCATTTGTTCACTGACTGTTCAGAGGGCAGTGTAAGAGTGTGGTGGAAACGTGTGCCATTGACATTTGTGGTTTGGATGGAGATTTACTTGTATTAGTGACATCACTGCAGGGAAGGTAGAAAGCAAGATGAGAGGGGGAGATTTGGAACTGAATTTACTGCCTGCCCTCAAGAAAGTATTGGTGAGGGTGTTTCAATGAAGTGTAATTAAAGACGGCACTTTAACAGTGTGCAGTCAAAATCCTCCTTCCCTTCCCTTGCTCAGCATCCAACTCCACCACAGCCCAGCGCACTGAGACATTGTCATGAAGGGCGCAATTTGAATGCAAGTATTGTATAAGCTATCAGATTGTTTGGGGTTAGTTTCATGACAATAGTTTGGACTTTTGTCCATTTTGTCACTATTAGGGTCATACTTTCTACCCTCCAGTACTGCTCCAGTGTATTTGGAGCAACTCAAAAACTTCAGATATCATTAATGTCCTCCTATTTCCTTTTAAGATTAACATGGATCTCACCCAATCCAGATTCCTCTAAATCTTCTCCCAGGTCACACTAATATTGCTCACTCTTATTATTCCATTAATAGAGAAACTCTCCTCCCCATCCCACCACCACCACCACACACACAGTGTAACATGCCCATCTGAAGCACAACCCTCAATTGCCAACAGGGACAACAGGCTGAGGTGTTCCTGTGTCTTGCCTGCACTGTTTATCCAACTCAACAGAGCAAACCAGAGCAGTGGCTCTGGCTTTATCCTTTGCAGTTCCACCACAGCACATGTGATAGCCAGGCATCTAGCCCCATAGAGTTCACATCAGAGTACTGGAAGTGCCTGAACAGCTCATTCTGTGTTTGCATGTAGTACAGATGGATTTGAGGAGATGTTTTTAACAAACAGGAAATGTCTGAAGGAAGATGTTGTGCGTAAAGTTGGTTTGATCTCGACTAGATTGAAGCCAATTGTTCTGTGCATGTTAGATGTCAGCATTGGGTCAGATACAGTGTAAAGTTTCTTCTGCATTTTTGCTTCAGGAAGTTGTGTTAGCTGCAGAATAAAAAGGACTCTTACATTCCTTCATTAGGCAGTCTCTGGTCCTGTTATAATTATAATCATCCTTGTATTTGCATCTTATCACGCTGTCAAGACGTCTCAAAGCGCTTCACAGGATTTTACTGTGAAGTGTAGTGATTATGTATTTGTGGCTGAGCGCGGCAAGCAATTTGCACACAGCCAAGTCTCACAAACAACCATGAAGTGAGTGAATAATTTTATTTTATTTGGGGGATTGTTGGCCAGGACACCAGGAGAACCTCCATTCACTTTTCGGATAGTGCCATGGGATCTTTAACGTCCATCTGAACTCAGTTTAACGCCTCACACAAAAGACAGCACATCCAACAATGCAGCAGATCCCTACCACCACACTGGAGTGTCAGCCTTGGCCATGTATAGGATGAATCAGATGCCCCACCTAATTTAGTGCATCTTGGCATTGTGTGCCCACCCAGCACCGTAACTGGCTTTGGGACGTCTTCCTGACATGAATGGCGCTATATAAATGCAATTTGTATTGTATTTATTATTGTACTGAGACATCAAATGCAATTGAATGGACTTGAAATCTAATCTTACAGCATCTCACAGCAGAATTTGTTTAATTTGATTGTCATCTTGCCTCCCAGAACACCATCAAATCCTCCACTTGAGTTCATGGCTTCAGTAAAATCAATGCAAATCAACAGAGCGAGAGACGAAAAAAAGCAGCAGACAAACACCCTCAAGTCAGCCACCTTCCCCAAGAACGTCCCATCACTCACAACAGCTGTACTTGTACAAGTGTGAACACAAAGTATCACACGCAGTTGAACACAGCGGGTTGCACAATCAGAGCCCTATTCACATAGCGTTACATGCCACAGGGCCCTGCAGGAGCTGGGTTTTTATTGCAAGTCTGAGACCAGCAGGGGTTGGTTTGCACTGAGCCTGCAATACAAGTGCACAAGACACCTGAAATCTGACCTCAGCCAGGGTGTTGCCTTCAGTCAAGGAGTGAAAAATTATTATTCAGATTTGTGACTGTTGCTGTTGCTGGATATACAGGTGCTCAGGGGAGAGCAAGGGGAAGGCTTGACTCCCATACACCCTACAGTCAAATGCCCTGTCGACACTCACTAAGGACAGTCGGTGATAATAACATGGAAACTGCAGTATTAATGCAGCTTCCTACCTCTGTGACCTGATAACCCCATATCGATGTGAACGGTGCTATACAAATGTAATTTGTTTTGTTGTATTGGAGTACAAACTCATAATAACAAAGCACATTTTCCGTATCTCACAGAGGCCATGGGGTCAGCCTCTAGGCCTCTATATGCCAATTTTCGGTAACATGTGGAGCTGGATCCTTTGGATATCTAAGGCTTCTTAGATGAAGCTTCATCCCACAGTCCCTCCGCCTCGCCCCTTCCCTTCTTCAAGATCCATCAGAAGACCTTCCCCTTCAACCATGCCTTTGGTCAACCTCCTATCCCTACTCTTCCCACCCTCCATCCCTCCCGATCCCAAGCACCAGCTCAGGTGATGGATCCCTGACTGACCAGTGCTTTGGCACGTCCTTCTGACATGAAAGGTGCAATACAAATGTAATTTGTTGTTGTTTTCCATGAAGATACTTGTGTAATTTTCCTCGCTGTCTGCACAGGATGAAAATAAAGTGCCAGCACCTGATGCCAATAAGTGGGCTTTACAGCAGAACTTGATACTGTCCGCATACAATGTCCTCCCACAAACATTTGTATAGATTTACATTGACTATACAGCTCAGAAACCAGCCATTTGGCCCAACTAGTCGTGTTCGTGTTCATACTCCACAGGAGCCTCCACCCACTCCTCACTCTCTCCCATTCACTTATCCCTCAAAGGAGAGGTCCTCCATTGGACAGTGATCAGAAGAGGAAGCTCCCACAATTTACATGTCAGCTGTACTTGCTGGTGCAATGTAATGGGGGGGGAAAGACTGGTTTATTGCGCTGGTGGCTCTCCATTCAGTGTAATCAGTGTGGAGGGGAATATTTATGTGCTCCAAGACATTACCGGTGTAAAGGGCACTATCTAAATGCAAGTTGTGGTGACAAGCACGACTCAGCCACCAGTGTTGACTGAGGACCCATTCTCACACGGGTTTATAGGACCAGATTCCTTTCAGCTAAGGAATGATAATCCACAGCACCAAAGCTGTCCACAAAGCTGAAAAAGTGTAGTATCGTGGGCAGGGCATGAATAATGCACAGCTTGCACCCTGGCCATTGGCACGAGAACACTTTAAAAGAAAAAAATCTTTCTCAGTGGCTTCCCTGAGGATGCCACTCAGACACTGGGGACCTCTCCATGCAGATTCTCTCTTGTAAATTATCTCTAGACTTGTGTTTCTTTTCAAAAGCATCTGTCTTTTACTCTACCCCTATTAGCTGTGCACATCGACTCATCTCCCTCAACATTTGGCTCTGCAACACCAAACAAAACAGGCAGCACAGGTCAGGGCATACTCTTTCTACCAAGTCTAGTCTTTGATGCGTCTGTAGTTAGGACAGTAGCTGTCAGGGCATGTTTGAGAACCTCAGACTGGAGATGGTTCACAGCTGGGAACAGAGAGGAGAATCTCGGGGGAAGAGGAGATAAAGGTTTGTGTAATGCTCTTTGTCCGTCAGGACTTGGAGAGTTCACGCTGTACTTATTCCCCACATTTTAGCCTTAAAACAGAGAGAAAAAATTCCCCATTCTTTGCCAAAGCAAAATTAATATCCAAAACAACATGATACCATTCTTTGCACAGATATGATAAAGTCCACCATGTTTGGTTACATTTCTACACATTCCTATTCCAAGGTTAATTATTACCTTTGATAATGCAGCATTCTCCTGAAATGATGATTCCTCAACCTTTTGACCCAGAGTCAGGAGAGCTACTAGCTGAGCCCAGCAAAGTGTGAAGAAAGAAAATAACTAAATGCCTGAAGTTGCGCCTTCCCTTTATTATTCATTGTATCCCTTGCTGAAGAATACATTTCTTGTCAGTATTTGCAGGTTACCCTTTAACCTGTGGCAATCCCCCAAGTGATTGAGCGTGTGCAGCAGATTTGACCTAAGGGTATCTAGTTCTAGTTCTTATGCAAACAGCCCTGAAGTTGGATTTCCATGCGTTAGGCAATGTGTACTTGTCCGATTGGATGTTTCAGGTTTAACTTCGCGATTAAAAAGACACTTGTTGTCCTGAACAAAATAGATTGAGCCAGGTCTATCCAGAGGAAGAAACAACCAGCATTGGAAAAGCCCGAGACTCGCTGCTAGATCCACGTGGTAACCACGTCTATTTCCACTTTGTTTCACAGGTTTTCTGCTTTCTGTAACTGATCCCCCGGGAGGCAGTTGCAAGCTGGAATCAAATCGAAGGGGTTGTAATGGTTTTTTTTATAGAATAAACACCTAGGAATGAATTCCAGGTTTGAATTTAATCAAGGGGTTCAGATGTTTTATATGTATGATTCATAAGTTTCTAGTCTAGTATTGGAGAGTTGCTAAAATCACATGGGAATGTTTTTGCACCAGTATCAGTTAATAAACTTGTATGGGACAGTTACTTGAATAGTATCAGAGAGTTGCCACACTAGTATTAGAGAATAACTAGACTATTATAGGAGAGTGCCTCATCGAGTTAGACTACAATTAGAGAGTGACTAGTATTAAAGCTACAGCACCAGAATTAGAGATTTATCGGACTGGTTTTGGAAAGTTACAGAACTGGTATTGGAGAGTTGTGGAGTCCTGTAGCATTCATTAGAGCATTCGCCTTGCAAGCAAGAGGACCTGGGTTCGATTCCAGGGCAGGGCGAAACGTTAGGCAAATTGCTTTCCTCCACGTGTTTCTGCTTACCTAGTAGTAAGTAGGAACCCGGATGTTGGCTGATCCCTTTTCTGGGGGTAATAATCCCTTAAAAATAATAATAATAATTTGGTCACTCAATACACAACTGTTTTGGGATAGTGCTGTGCACAATTGGCTGCTGTGTTTCGCCCACAACATATACAATCAATTCACTTTACAGTGTATTCTGGGAAACACTTTGAGATGTCTCGAAGACATGATAAGGTGCTATACTAGGTTTATTATTTTTGTTATTATAGTTACAGGAATAGTATTGGAGAGATACAGGATTGTTATTGGAGAGTTAGATTGATGTATTTTACTGTTATAGTTAATTGCTGACACTACGAATTACAAGATGACTTCCACCCTCGGCCCATTGCTGCTCATTCTGATGTGCACCAGCGTCCAGCTACACAGTGACTACACAGTGGGTGGCCAATTGTGCGAGTCTGCGTGCGTGGAGTGGGAGTCAACATACTACTGCTCCTACCTTGTGGATGGCGTTCGCAAGATGTCCATCTGCACACCTGCCAAAACGGTTTAAGATTAAAGGGAGGCAGGGTCCCCAGCAATGTCAGCTAAAATGAAAAGCAGATAAATGGCAGTGTGCAATTTCTATTTGGCAAATCCCCATTGTGTGTTGGCTTTTTTGCCTGTTCACCTTTGCATTCTATGCTGAAAATGTAACCTTTATCAGTAATACTAGAAGCTTTGACCTTTCGTCACAATCTGGAGGTGTGATCTCTTTATCTGTCACTTATTATTGTTAAAGCCACTGGCTATGTTATACTCTGATATTTGTAGCAATGCTTTGTACCAACGTAGCTTAAATATAAGCATATGCATCAGCCCTTTTTGTGTCTTCTTATATCCAATAACTTACATTTTCACAGGGCCTTTTACATAAAAAGACTACTATGTGCTTTAAAGAATGAGATTAATTAAAATGAAGTAAATGTGGCTTTGGAGGCAAACAATAGAGCTAATTTGCAGTCACAAATTCATGAAACAACACCTAAATAACAGATGAATGCCAACAAATTTCAATTTTGGAGGACATTTGGCTGGAGGCGAGAATGCAATGAAGACAGTCTCTGAAGAAAATATTTTCACTTCTTACGTGTGGCTCTAACACTGCCTGGAAGCAGGTCATTGCAGGAGATTTGGATTCCAGTGCAACAATCAGGAGTTTCCGACCATTCTTACAACAAGTCTCAAAAAAAATAAACAACAACAACAAGATTCCATTTATTGAGCGCCTTTCACGTCGGGAGGACGTCCCAAGGCGCTGTACAGTTGGGTCAGGACCCGAGCAAGGGGGAAATGGTCAGGGTGAGGGGAGGGAAGGGAGGGAGCGAGGAGGGGGTAGAGAGTCGAGAGGGGAGCTGAAGGCACGGTCAAAGAGAAAGGTCTTGAGACCGGCCTTGAAGGAGGAAAGGGAGGAAGCGGCGAAGGCACTGGGGGATAGAGTTCCAGAGCCTAGGGGCTGAGAGGCTGAAGGCCCGGCCACGATGGTAGGGCGGTTGGGGCGGGGGATGTGGAGCAGATCGGAGCCAGAGGAACGGAGGGTATGGGCAGGTAGGTAGGGGGATAGTAGGTCGGAGAGGTTGGAGGGAGCGAGGCCGTGAATGGCCTTGTAGGTGAGGATGAGGATCTTGAATTCGATCCTCTGGGGGATGGGGAGCCAGTGGAGGTGAGCGAGGGTGGGAGTGATGTGGTCCCGAAGCCTGGTGCGGGACAGTACACGAGCTGCAGAGTTCTGAATGACCTGCAGCTTGTGGAGGGAGGTGCCGGGAAGGCCGGCGAGGAGAGAGTTCCCATAGTCCAGCCTTGAGGTGATAAAGGCGTGGACCAGAGTTTCAGCAGCGTGAGGGGTGAGGTAGTGCCGTAGTCTGGCGACATTCCGGAGGTGATAGAAGGCAGTGCCAGTTGTGGCGCGGATATGAGGGAGAAAGGACAGCTCAGGGTCGAACAGAACCCCGAGGTTCCTGACTGGCTTTGAGAGGTGGAGAGTGCAGCCTTGGATGCTGATGCTGTCAGCGCCTGAGGTGCGGAGGCGCTGACGTGAGCCAATCAGGAGGGCCTCAGTTTTGCGCACGTTGAGCTGGAGAAAGTTATCTCTCGTCCAGGACTCGATGTCGGACAGGCAGGCTGTCAGGACATCGGTGGTCGTGGAGTTGAGGGTAGAGGAGGAAAGGTAGAGTTGGGTGTCATCCGCATACATGTGGAAGTTAACCCCATGTCTGCGGATGATGTCACCAAGGGGGAGCATATAGAGGGTGAAGAGGAGGGGACCGAGGACAGAGCCTTGAGGGACACCGCACGAGACAGTGCGGGGGCCGGAGGAAAAACCATTTGTGGAGACAAAGTGAAGACGGTGGGAGAGGTATGACCTAAACCACTCAAGGACAGGGCCTTGAAGGTTTAGGTGGGAGGACAAGCGGTGGAGGAGGATAGCATGGTCGACCGTATCGAATGCTGCCGATAGGTCGAGGAGGACGAGGAGGCAGAGGGAGCCCTGGTCACAGATGGTCAGGATGTCATTGGTGACCTTGACCAGGGCAGTTTCTGTGCTATGGGCAGCACGGAAACCCGATTGAAGGGGTTCGAATAGTGAATGGTTGGAGAGGAAAGAGCGCAGCTGGGAGGCGACAACTCGTTCCAGGACCTTGGACAGGAAGGGGAGGTTGGAGATGGGCCGGTAGCTTGATAGCTGCGACGCATCAAGGGAGGGTTTTTTTAAGGTGGGAGTGATGGTGGCAGTTTTTAAGGGAATGGGAATAGAGCCAGAGGAGAGGGACAGGTTGACGATGTCTGTGATATGTGGGGCAAGGAGGTGGAGCTGGGAGATAAGGAGTGGAGTGGGGATGGGGTCAAGGGAGCAGGTGGGGGGTTTCAGGGAGAGGATGAGTTTGGTGACAGAGGGTGGGGAAACGGGTACGAAGGTGTGTAGGGGAGGATGGGTAGGAGTCGGAGTGTGGGAGGGAAGGGGTGGGTGGTGGGTGGATGTTGGAGGGGAAGTGACCGCGGAGCGGATTCCCTTGATCTTGGATTCAAGGAAATCCAGCATCTCCTCGCAGTGAAGGTTGGAGGAGATGACCTGCGCGGGGTGGCGGGGGGGACGGAGGAGTTGGGATGTGGTAGAGAACAGTAGCCTGGGGTTGTCCTTCGCCTCCAGGATTATCCTGGAGTAGAAGGACGATTTGGCCGAGGCTAGAGTGGAGCGGTAGATTTTGAGGAGGTCCAGCCAGATTTGTCGGTGGACCGTTAGGCCAGATTTGACCCAGGTGCGTTCAGCGGCCCGCACCTGGCTCTTCAGTGAGCGGAGGTGGGTGGTGAACCAGGGGTAGGAGTGAGAGTAGGAGACAGTACGGGAGGTGATAGGAGCAAGAGTGTCAAGTGTGGAGGAGAGGGTGTTGTGGAGGAGGGTGAGAGCAGAAGAGGGGTCGGTGAGGGTTGAAGGCCAGAGGGAGAGGAGTTCAGAGGACTCCAAGGCAGCGATAAAGATCCCTATGCTTCATAAAGGTCTTTCGTATTGAAGCACAAACAGCTTCCACATTGAGAAAGGGTGTAAGTGGGTCTGGCCATTTATTTTCATAAGCCACAACAACTGGCAGCAGAAGGTCCTTTTCTTAAAGAGCCTGACTGATTGAAGGAAATGAGTAGTTTAGACCAGGCACATTTTGGGTCTGTCAGATTAGCCTCCTTCTCTGCTCAATTATTCTTCCTCTGGGGAGGATAGAGATCAGCCAGATTAGCTAACAGGCACCTAGGTAGGTAGCTAGGAAGTGACACCAAATAGTGAGACATGAGCACTTAGAGGCAAAGGACACACCAAAATAAAGGGAGAGGGGACCAAGGAAGGCAGAGAGGGAGGTTTTGACAAGTGTCAGAGGAAGACAGAAGGAGAGAAATCAGACTGGATTAGCAACTAGCAAATGGAATGAAGGTGTGTGGTGTGTAAGGGAAGTACTTAATCCTCCCTCTGGAATGATGCACCACATTATTTTAGTCCTTTACAGCTGAACTGCGCCAAGATGAAGTTCTATTCTAGACAGTAAATAAGCTTAAAGTTCAACAATTTTAAGAGCATGAGTCTGGAGAAAAACACTTAAAAACACTAATAAAGAGGCAAATACTGCCCTCTGACGGCCTGAAAGAATCTAATCTTTCACATTAGCATAAATGTAAGACAAGCCAGCAGCAGATCCAAACCACAGTGTTGTTCCACAGAGGAATTATATAAAACCACTACACAGAGAATGCTGAGAATGGGAAACTCACAGCTGGAAGCTGTGGTTGAAGCCAAAAGCAATTATGCATTTAAAGGGAATCTCAAATGATACACATGAGAGAGAAGGCAACAAAAGGGTACGAGAGGGGAGGGGGGATAGGGGATTAGGAGTGGTGGAGTCTTAAGTGGAGTATTAATACGAGCCAATCGGCCTGTTTCGGTGCTGTACATACAATGTACTTCTATATAATTATTGTCTTCATAAGTTCCCAATGAACTCGTCTAACACATGATCAAGTGTAGGACAGAAAAAATAATAATTTTAATGAAAGTGGATGGTTCTTGCAATAATAATCCTCACAGCTCAAAGTCTCCGTCTTGGGCTTGAGTCCATGTACTCAAGGCCCAAGGCAGAGACTTTGGTTTATGCGGGGAGAAAGTAGACTCCTTTAGCCATCAACCAAACTCCCTAATTTCCATTGACAACCCAATGACAGACAATAATACAGGCAATGATAGCTCCCTCCAGTTTATCACTGCTTGGGTAATTATTGAAAAGTAGTGCCACCTTTTCTATTCTGGCAAGGAGCACATGACAATCCTTTGGTTGATCGAGTCTTAATAATAAAAGCAGAGATGCAGGATAACTATATTATATTATTCATATATTAACAATATAATTATTATATTATATAACTCACAATTTACAGACAATTATAATCCTACAATTTGCAAACAGTGAATTCATTGTGATGTTATTCCAACAGAAGTCGAATTAAAGTTACGACTTTTGTTCTAAGAGGGTCTCTAGCTTACTGTTCAAACACACCTGGGCTTCCTTCTATAATAAAACTCTTTGAAAAGAAACATCCTTTCATTTATGGATTTGAATCTTCTAAGGAGATTACTCTATAAATCACTACTTTTCTTGATTCATTGATAAGATCATCCAGAACTTCTTCCTTACTCCACACGCATGTTTACCTAGCAGTAAGTAGGAACCCGGTTGTTAGTTGGTTGGCGGATCGCTTTTCGGGGGGTAATAATCCCTTGAAAAATAAATAAATTAAATTTTAACAAATAATAATAATAATCATTTGGTCACTCAATCTACAACTGTTTGTGGGCCACTGCTATGTGCAATTGGCTGCCGTGTTTCACCCACAAAATATACAGTCAATTCACGTTACAGTATATTCTGTGAAGTGCTTTGAAACTTCTCAAAGATGTGACATCAAATCACAAGGATTATTATTATGTATTATGAAACACTCACAGACACACACAGAGACATAGACACTCTTTAAACACACACACAGACATTCACAAACACATAGACAGAAACGCAGACACATACAGATGGACCCACATACACTCACAAACACACATACACAGACGCATAGACAATCACAATAGTGGGGCCTCCAAGTAAAGCTCATTTCCGGTTGCGCAGCACCGCGCATGAGTGTCCGGAACCCAGGGGCCAGAAACTACATTTTTAGCGGGTTTGTAGCAGAGGAGGCTGTTTGTAGCGGATTCCGCAGGAAAAGTGCAGACACACTTTTCTATTGCCCCCAGCTCATAACTTACCTCTTTGACCGGGCTTTCGGTAATCTTTCTCCTCCCCAACCCTCTCAGCTCCCATCCCGAGCTCGGGCGCCCATCCACCATTGTCTGCCACTTTGACACATCTTTCTGCCGTGAAAGGCAACACATAAAAGTAGGTTGTATTTTAAGTTGCTTTGTATATTGTGGAGTCCTGTAGCTCAGTGGTCAGAGCACTCGCCTCTCAAGCGAGAGACCTGGGTTCGATTCCCGGCAGGGAGAAACCTTGGGCAAGTTTCCTTACTCCACACTCCTAATAATAATTATTACAGCATATTCAGTGAAGCGCTTTGAGACGTCTAGAAGACGTGAAAAAGCGCTATATCAAATGCAACGATTATTATTATTATTGTAAGGAGTGCAATAAGCTTCACGGATGTGGTACGTGGACTTTCTTCCTTACGTTTTTTAATCACTTCTCCATACACTCCCAGCTTTCAAATTATAAATAGATTTTTTGTCATAACTATATCAAATGGAAGGATTATTATTTATGTCTTGGCCTCTTCTTCATTTCAACAGGTATTGATGGAACCAAATACATTTTTCAAGCTTCATAATAGGGACAGCAATTTACACTTTAGGTCTTTACACATTTACACTTTATGGAGAAAAATCAATAAATCATTATTTTTGGTCTTCAGTCTACAATAACTACTTATGCTCAGAAATTAAAAGCAGGACCAGCTTAAATGAACCAGATAATGAAGTGGAGGGTAAAAATAAAATGCATTCAGTGCCTAACACTTCAGTTTATAAAACACTCAAGTCAATCCACTTTACAATACATTCTGTGAAGGGTTTTGAAATGCCTCAACAACAACAAACAACAAAATTACATTTGGATAGCGCACTTTCATGTCGGGAGGACGTCCCAAGGCTCTGGCCAATCAGTGTTTCAGACCCGAGCTGGGGGTCAGCATCGGGGAGGGTGGAGGGCAGGCATCTTGAAGGAGGCAAGGGAGGGGAGTGAGGCAGAGGGACTGCGGGATGGAGTTCCAGAGAGCGGAGGCAGAGAGGCCGTCGGGCGAGGGTGAGGGGGTCGCAGAGCCTGGTGGGGGAGAGGACATGGGTTGCACAGTTCTGGATGATCTGCAGCCTATGGAGGGAGAAGTGGGGAGACCAACAAGCAGGGAGTTTGCGTAGTCGAGCCTGGTTGTTATGAATGCGTTAAATGCATGTATGAGGGTCTTGGCGGCCTGCGGTGTGAGATAGTGGCAGAGCCGAGCGATATTGCAGAGGTGGGGAAAGGAGGATCGGGTCATGGCACGGATGTGGGTTATGAAGGACAGTTGAAGGTCGAACAGGATGCCGAGGTTCCCTAGTGGTTCTGTGATATGTGAAGTGCATCCACGGAGGGAGATGCTGTCAACGCCCAAGGTATGGAGGCGCTGACGGGCACCAAGCAGGAGGGCCTCGGTTTTGTTGACATTCGATTGCAGGAAGTTAGCTCTCATCCAAGACTTGATGTGCGACAGTCTGTGAGGGCAGCAGTGGTCCTGGAATCGAAGGTGGAGACAAGAGAGGTACAGTTGGGTGTCATCCGCATACATGTGGAAGGTGACCCCATGTCTGCGGATGATGTCACCAAGGGGGAGTATATAGATATTGAAAAGGAGAGGGCCAAGGACAGAGCCCTGAGGGAAGCCACATATGATGGTGCGGGGGCTGGAGGAGAAGCCTTTAGTGGTGACAAAGTGGAGACGGTGGGAAAGATAGAATTCAAACCAGGCAAGGGCAGGTCCACGACGATTGAGCTGAGAGGCAGTGTAGGAGGATAGTGTCGAAGGTAGCAGAGGTGGGGAAGGACAAGGAGTCAGAGAGAGCCCTGGTCACAGATGTTCAGAATATCAACAACATGATAGGATATCAAGCACAAGGATTAGTACTTTTCATTTTTAACATCTCATTTAAACACTGAGCCACTTAGATGAAGCAAAATGTATTTTTTATTAGAAACTGACATTTACAATCGGACCAGCTTTTTGACATTTTTTGATCATCTTTGTGCAATTTAAACATAATATCCCCAAATTAAAGATTCCCACCCACAATTGTACCTCACCACCTGTACACTGTAACCGGATATAAGGAGGCAATTTGTTCCAGTAAAGAAACAATTCATATAAGAAACTGCACACTTACTTGCCCATAGCTCAGTGTTGTTATATTGAACAAAAAAACACTTCTTCAAACAAGAAATTCCAAACACTTCTTTAAAGCTACACTATGTTCATTACACATATTGTACAGGGTCTTGGATAGTTGCTTTGGTGCAATTCCCACTGGTTTCACTGTGGACACACTGAAAGATAAACAGAAAACCAATGCCAGCCTAATATCCCAGTCTTTGAAACCAGTCAGATTGCCCCAGCGCCCGACTTGAGACTGTCTGTCCATCTCACTGAGTGCTCTAATAATGAGCTAACATTATACCTACTCATGAAGTTCCATCTCAGGATCATACCTCTGTCGCTTACAATGTGAGCATGATTTGTTGGCCAATTGAGATCAGATTAAGTAGAGATGTGAAATGTCCAGGGTTTGACTACTTACTGCATCACGGACAGGCATATCAAGGGGAATATGCCTGACAAGAGGGAATCTGACAACTCGTCTTTCTTTTATTTCAAAATGTTGTTCCGAATCACACCATCTGCAATCATTCCAGTCGGAACACAGAAAAATGATGAATTGGTTGTAACTACTGTAATTTGTAAGTGGTTAAAGTGAAGGGCGATGCTCTAAACTGACTGGAAAAAATGCACTATCACAAGAGAGGTTCAGATGATATTGCTTTCAATGCTATAAGTAGCAAACAGGACACTGTCTCACCAGGTTTAGAGGCATTGCCATCAGGATGGACAGCTCCATATTTCTGCTGATGGTGCTCTGGATCAGGTTAGTGAAGCTCCACGATTTCCTTGTGATTAGGCCAGTACGGCCAGTACGTGTGCTCTACTCAGCACCTAGTCATGGCTAGGTTACTATACGAGGACTTCTAGACAATCCCACTACTCTGGGAAAGAAGGTATACGTATTTCAGCAATTAGTACTAGACAGAAGATTAATTTCTCCAATTTTTCCAATCTTCTTCTGAGGCATTTTCCTTCTGCAGAGCACCTTTCCACAAATAACCAAACATAAATATTATTGCATTTATCTGATCCGATTTTGCAAGGTTAGCATGAAATGTATCCCTTACTCAATCTCCCAATAAAGTCACTCACCAATAATGTGCATTAGTTTTTGAGACTATCACACCCTTGTATTTCATTCTTAGAGTGAACACAATACGTTCATCATTCAGCTGCTGTTAACACTGACCACAAACTCTAAAATCCCCCTTCGTTTTCTCAATTTTACACAGAGCCACTTAAAAGAAGCAAATGTATATATTTTTATTAGAAATATACGTATACATCAGACCAGCCTTTTGTAATTAAACATAATGATCTCAAAGTGAAAGATTCATTACAATACACATCTACAGTTGGTCACCATTTATATTAGTTGGTTCCATGAGTAGTGGGTATTTGTTTTGAAAAAGCACACCTTACAGGTTTCTGCGGTAAACAGAAGACAATGGTCACATTCCAATTCCTTGTAATTCCCAATGTGGTGCCTCACATTCACTTTGTTGTCATTGCCTTTCTTCAAAGTTGTAGACTAGACTTAAAGGCTACCAAGAGACACCTGGCAAATTATCACCACTTCAAAGTACTGATGAACAAGACTATCTTACAATTGAACTGAACTGATCTGAGGAGGCAAGCTGTTCCAGTAAAGCAAACAAATCATGTAAGAAACTGCACACTCACTTGCCCAGAGTTCAGCTTAGTGTTTTAAATTGTACAAACACTGTCTCTTCAAATAGGGCAGAAATTCCATTTAAGAGCACTTCTTTAAAGCTGCAGATTTAGCCTATGTTGCAATGTTTATCGCTATAACTTTTTTCTTTTTTATTTGAGTATTGCACCCTTTCCCCAAACTAACCAATGTTTTATATGTGTTTAATACACTTCTGCTTTTCTTTAAAAAATTACTTTTAGAAAAAGTAGTTTGTGCTCAAACTAAAGAAAAAATGCATTGCCTTCTCCTACATTGAAGTTTTTTCATTTTTTTAAATGTAAAGCACGGCATTACCTGAGACAAATCAAGTATTTGACAAACTCACAAGTAAATTCGAGCAGAGATAAAGGTCAGCAGATGGACTACAAGCATTTAACTAGGGCAATCGATCGCCACGTTACTGATGAATTCTCCTTCACAATGTTTTGCTAATCACCGGTACAGGCAAACGTAAATCACTTCTGAACGTTTCAAGTTTATCTCATTAGAATGTTCCTGTTCAGTTATGAGCCATATCGATCCTGCAAAAGAAAAGAAAATTGTCTCCTTTCTCCGCTCTTCTCCTGAAGATACCAAATCTTGTTGGGGTATGGCTTCCTTTAGCACATATATATATATATATATATATACACACACACACACCTATGTTGCTTAATACACTTCTGTTTTTCTTTAAAAACTTAATTTTAGAAAAAGTAGTGTGTACTCAAACATAGTGAAAGACAGCAAAATATCGTCAAGCCGTACGATTATGGAGCATTATCGCAACAGAGCCCAGATCCTGACTTCGCATGCAATTCTTTCCAGCCAGAATTACTCATAGCAATCAGGTTTCCTGGCAGACCTTTTCTCTCTCGGATCATCCTGATGAACTAAATAGGTTGGTAGCCATGGGCTGGAGTATGCCTGGGTTAGGAGATTCCTTAACGGTGATTTGATGTATTTTTTAAAAGAAACAGAAATCCAGAGCAATGAGACTAACCCGACTGAACCTCTACGCACATTTCTGAGGTACAACAGATTAAGAAGCTAAAGATTTCTATTTTGATTTAGATTTTTTAAAAGCAATTATGGGTCAACTTGAAGTTTCTGATTTTGATTAAGATCTAATGGTCACAAGTCACCATAAAATGTATTGAAAGACGAAATATTTTGAATGCGCTGACCTGAATGGAAGTCATCACTCCATTGGCAAGAACAGACAGCTTCCCAGCCACAGACCGAAATCCTTGCTTAACCTGTGCCATGTCAGGAGCTGAAGGGAGCACATTGCTCAGAGACGGATTTACTTCAGGGAAAACAAAATCCCAATTATACATTTCTGACAAGAGCTAACAATAAAAAAAATGAAAATCTTCAGAAAGTAATGGACCCTCAATGCGCATCACCGTTGATGTTTTGCTCGGCTGGTTACTTACAGGGTTGCTTCCTATCGTCCTCAAACAGGTCAGCTGAACTGATGGATGAACTTCCCGCAAAACGTTCCAGTCGAGTTTTGGCTTCATACTGCAGGCAAAACCCATTCGTTAATATGATAATAAATAATAATAATCCTTGCATTTGATATAGCGCTTTTCACGTCTTCTCGACGTCTCAAAGCGCTTCGCAGAAATAGACTGTAAAGTAAATTGACTGTATATTTGTGGGCGAAAAAATCCTTCTCTTCATACAAAGTAAACATAAAACTAATTGTTAACGCAAAAAAGATGCATTTTACACCAGCAACTCATTTTATATTTATGTGTATCTGGCACTTAATATTTGAAAATGAAATGTTAAAATATTCAGGTCAAATGTTATTGTTAGACAAGATTTAAACAGTTGAAATCCCCTGTGTGAAGAGCACTATATAAATACAAGTTGTTGTTGCTTGGAACTTAGACCATTGACACCTCGCTGTACTCTGAAGTCTGATAGGGGAACTGAGGGAACTACTGTTTACAGAGGGCTCTACAGGTCACTGGTTGTGGAATTAACAATGACAACAATTTCTTCACTCCATAATTAGCCAGGCTCAGTTGGTAGCACTCTCGCTTCAGAGCCAGAAGGTTGTGGGTTCAGGCCCCATGTCGAGAATTGGAACCATATAGACTTTGCTGACATTCCAATGCAGTGCTGAGCGTGTGCTGCTTTGACGGTGATGCCATCAAACCCAGATCCTGACTGATGTCTAGGTACAGATTAAAGATTCTGCGTCATTATTAGAAGAGAAAGGAGTTTATTCTGGTGTCCTGGCCAACAATCCTCCAAATAAAATTGGGTCACTCACTCTGCGACTGTTTGTGTAACAATGCTGTGTGCAATTTACCTACCGTGCTTATCTAGAAAATAAACAGTCACTACAGTTTACATTTTGTGAAAAGCTTTGAGACAGCTCAACTATGTGATAAGGCTCTATATCAAATGCAAGGATTATTATCTATTTTTATTGTTAGTGAAGCCCCAGTCACCACACTAAACCACAGCCTCAGAAGAACACCAGCTCCTCTTCAATGTGATATTTCCATTTCCCACATTCGCTATCCTGTACCCTCTCATGAAATGCCTGATGTGTTCATGGACACCAGTGTACTTTTCTCTTCTCCTCAGCAGAAACTAAAATTAACCACCTTAAGTAACAGATTTATTTTTTCATCACCAAACTGCTCGATATAGTTACAAGTTGAAAAAGGATAGATTTAAGCCAATTTCTTACCAATCCCTCTTAAAAACATAACATATAGGAGCAGGAGTAGGTCATTCGGTCCTTCGAGCCTGCCCCACCATTCAATCAATGCTGATCTTCTAATCTAACTCCAGCTAATAACCTAACCCTGCCTTATCCCCATATTCCTTAATCCCTTTTGCAATAAGAAATCTATCTATCTCAGTCTTGAATATGTTCAAGGACTGAGCGTCAACAGCCCTTTGGGGTAGTCAGTTCCATACATTCACCACCCTTTGAGTGAAGAAGTTCTTCCTCAACTCAGTGCGAAAGGGTTGGCCACTGATTTTAAGGTTGTGACCCCTGGTTTTAGTTTCTCCAACCAGGGGAAACAATCTCCACTATCTACTCTATCATGCTCTTTGATGATCTTATAGGTTTCTATGAGATCCCCTCTTAATTCTTCTATATTCTAGAGAATATAGGCCCAAATTGGTCAGCCTATCCTCGTATCTCATCCCCTTCATCCCTGGTACTAACCTAGTAAATCTACGCTGCACCCCCTCCAAGGCAAGTACATCCTTCCTTAAATAAGGAGACCAAAACTGCACACAGTATTCCAGGTGTGGTCTCACCAGAGCCCTATACAGTTGCAGCAAGACTTCCTACTCTTATACAAAGACACACCTTGTACAAAGACACCCGGGTCCCTCTGGACGCTAACACATTCCAATTTCGCCACTTCTAAAAAATAACACGCTCTACTGTTTTTTAAAAATAGTAATCATAAAACTAATCTTGTAAACCAGAGTTGCAACCATTATTTTTTTAAAAAACCAAAGGTATTAATGTAATAAAATGCATTGTGGAGACACTGTATTGCCACATAGCTATTGAATAAAACACACAATTCCAGGACACTGTTAATAATCCTTGTATTTGATATAGCGCCTTATCACGTGTTCAAGACATCTCAAAGCGCTTCATTAAATATACTGTAAAGTGAATTGACTGCATATTTTGCGGGTGAAAAGTGGCAGCCAATTATGCACATGAGTGTCCTACAAACAGTCGTAGAGTGAGTCACCAAATTTTTAAAAAAAAAACATTTTTAAAAAAAGGGAAAAGTCCCCCGGAAAAACATCCGCCAATTGGCTAACAACTGGGGTACTAATTACTGCTAGGTAAACAGAGTAGTAGTGGAGTAAGGAAACATGCCTTACGGTTCGCCCTGCCCAGGAATCGAACCCAGGTCCCCTCGCTTGCGAGGTGATTGCTCTAACCACCAAGCTACAGGACTCCAAATGACAGCAAACCCTGCCTTGCTCATTGGCAGGACTTGGAAGGGCACACAAGTCACTGGGGGCAGGAAGTCATCCCATTCAGCTCCTGTTATCCCTTGTAAACCTAGCCATAACGGGTAGGTGGTCCTACCCGAACAATCAGTGGGAAAGCTTGCCAGGCAGCGATATCATACGAACCTGCTGGGTGAAAAAAGACCAAAGTCCATCTAGATCACCATCCACCATCTGGGAAGTCGCTTGACATGTCTTGTCCCAAACTATATACTGTATCCTGAGATATTCATTTCTAGCAGAAATCTATCTAATTTATTCTTGAAACAAACAACATTTTCTGCTTCCACTGTCTCTCTAGGGAGCCTATTCCACAAGTTCACTATTCGCTCACTGAAGTAGTATCTCCACAGATTTGTTCTGAATTTACCCCCTTCAATCGCAGACTGTGTACTCTGCTTCTACTGTTTAGTGCAATAAAAAATAATAGGTTTATATGTTTAGATAAAGATGGAACACTTACCTCTGCTGATTCTTGTTTCCCAAAGTACATATCTGATGAAATGGCCTTGGCATTGCCAAACTTCTTCTGTGCTTCCTCAGATCCAAGTGAATAATCCAATTCTGGTTTCCGACGTGCAGGCCTGCAACAAGGGAAGAAAGGGAGAAAATAGGAGATTATATTCAAATGTGGACAACATGAACAGGATTCAATATATTAAAGCCAGCTTTCTATGTAAATATTTCAATAGTTTCTCTTCCACATGTTAAGCGATAAAGGTTATTCGAACTTGAGGCAAACAGTTTACACAATATCCAGCTATTGAAGAGCAATTTCTAAAGTTCTGCAGGTGCTAAGATTATAATCTCCTGTTTATCCTCCACACATGCTGGCAAAAGGCAGGCTTGGGTCTCATTCAGCTTTAAAGGTCCACAATAAATGCAGCATGAGATGCATCAAAAATGGCTCTTATATTCTTATTGAGGAAAGCGAGGGGTTTGATTATTGATACCGGTCATTTAGTGATGAAATCTTTGAAGTAAATATAGCTTCAGGCACTCTAGTACTGCGTTCAGTCTTCCAAAAGGGATCAATATTATCTTCCCACTTTGAATATCCACTTCCTATATCCAGCGGATCATCAAAATATCTAAAGAAGAAGAAAAAAGAACCACAATATTAAACTCTCAATTTGGTTACCAAGTTGCATATTCAATGAATAATGAACTCAGTCATACAAACCAACGAGGTTGAAACGTAACACACTTGGGCTGTGTTAATACGTATTTCTGCTTCAAGGTACAATGGTCAAAGTACACTTCTAATTTGTGTACATTAGCAGAAACATGCCACTAATTTCCTTGTCCATTACCCAGGGTACTAAGGCCAATTGTAACATTTCAATTAAATTATCCCATTTCTAAGCTTTCGGAACTGCACGGTTCAGAGTGTGACTGAAGAAACACACTGAACAATTGAGAGAGAACCTTTCCGTACCTTTAACACAGGAATTTCTATCTGTAGGTGGCCGTGCATGCAACTGTTAGACTGGGTTGGAGACTCTTAAGCATAGTGTTGGGTTTCCGCACATATCGGACACCCAGCTGACCAAAAAAAACTTCACAGCTATTTTACTGTTTTTGCTGTTTGTACGTGAAGGGTAAACACACCGGCAGTGTGTAACAGTTTAACTCAACTAATGTAGTCAGTAACTACTACAATTTTTGCATTTAGCTGAGACACAGTGATGGCTTTTGCATTATTCAATGTCTTTTATATCACTTTCCCATAATTTTTGTCTTGTCAATAGGTGATGCTCTTTCCTTCAGGAAACACTTTACTTGCCTGGAATGAGAAGTAAATGTAGGTTCATCATCGTCATCATATTTTCTGCGAGAAGATTTCCCCACACTGGGCGTCTCTTGCTCTATGGTTTGCATGTCTGAGAGGACAGAATGAGAAACTCCACTGTATGGAATAAAAGAGCAGAACATTAAAGATCAGCAACAACAACTTGCATTTATATAGCGCCCTTCGCGCGAGGCAGTGTCCCGGAGCGCTAAATCACTAAAATTGAGTCCTACTTTATTGTGAACTAAACCAAAATTTCTTCCTTCACACAAAAAAATCAAGATGCAACAACAAAGTTCTACAAATTCAGACATGGTAACAGAAGTAGTAGTGGCCGTTCAGCCATAGCTTATTGGATTGTAGTAATTGTTTTCTTCGGTTTCCTCACATATTGTCCAAAAATATTATTAAACTATATCATGAGGAATGATAGTATCATATTGGGAGCTTCATTCAATCCATCTGATGTGATGCCCCATTCAACTTCCCCTATCTTCCCATTTGAAAATGATCCCGCTAATAATTATTATTGTATTTGATTATGGCCCCTTTCACTTCAGGAGAATGTTTCACAGGAATAACCATAAAGTGTAGAGACTGTATTTAGTAAGCAAATATGGTAGCCAATCTGAGCACACCAATGGTACACAAGCAGCCATGAAGTGAATTATCAGGACACTGAGTGAAACTTCTTTCTCATTTCACTTAGAGACGAGAGTGCTGCCAAGTGAACCAGGCTGACACCTTGCCACATGGTGGACTGTCAGTCTGTGGCCAGTGTAATTCAGTGACATGATTACAACATCCGGCTCCAATGTTAGTTCTCTACTTCCCTATCCAATCTTAATTCTGTTTCTCTCAGCCCATATCAATGCAGTATTAGTTACTTACGATCTGCTGCCAAATCCCATGCCCAGTCGCTCAGCCTGCTCCTTCTTTTTCCCTTCCAGGTGATTTAATTTCTCATTTTCTCTCTTCTCTGGATTTCCAGGTCCTGGTATGCAAGTCGGAGAGATGACACTCTGTGCGTGGTAAAGGGAATACAGCTATTTTTATTCGCAATAAGCAATTTTTAAATGTGGAGACTGAATATCTCATGCCTTGTGGACTATGTATAATCAATCGCTGATTTGCTATATTGTCTGTTTAAAATAAACACAATTGGGATCTTCCATACTATTCAACTTGCTAAGAGGACAGGTTTGAGTTCTATTCTTAAGTTTCTTACAATGCTAGAGCCTGCATTTACTATTAAGACCCCAGTTAATTGAAGCGTTTTGAAAGCACGAGCTTGTTCAGCTCTCAAGTACCTCGGCACTTTGCACAGCTCAGACAGGAAATGTGTAGGGCATCTTGGAAAATTTGGGAAATTTGTGCCGTTCGCACACTGCTGACATCAATGGACGCAGTAACACCATATCTCCAATCACAAAGTGTGCCGGACTTTATGTATGGGATTAAAAGCTATTGCACCTTTTTTTCTTCAAATCGCTATGTGTACAGGTTGCTGAAACATGATCTTGGTCCATCTGGCCTATCTGATACATATCTCATTGTTCTGACAAACTCAAACCTATATCTGGAACTTAGACACACCAGTGTAGAGCTGTCATTTTAAAGGGACCATAACTGTAAAAGTCGTTGTACTTACACAGATTCTTCGTTCTCAGATTTCTTCTTGCTGCTCAGCTCTTGCTCTTTCATTCGGTCGACAGCCTGGGCTTGTTTCTCAATCTCACTGAAGCTGTGGCTGGCTACTTTCTGCGCTCCCAAGCCACCCTTCTTACCACCCAGCTGTTTAAAAAGAGCCAGAGTAAATGTGCAATTCAGCTACTGATAGTTGTAACCAGCTGTAACCAGCTAGCTCTCTCTTTGTCAAATGAAAGTCTGCCTTCAGAGTTTGTAGATGGGAAAATTCAGACTTTCAATGCAATTGCGATCTTTGCCAAACAGGGACAAAAAGATTCACTCCAGAGGGATGCTTTTTTTGATTTTTACAGGTTTGGCGGAATTACAGACATTGTAGCCCCGTGATATATTATCATTGCAGCAGTTTGACATACGAATAATAATCCTTGCATTGGATATAGCATCTTATCACGTCATTGAGAGGTCTCATAGGAACATAGGAATTAGGAGTAAGCTATTCGGCCCCTCGAGCCTGCCCCGCCATTCAATAAGATCATGGCTAATCTTCTAACCTCACTCCATCTGCCCGCCTTATCCCCATATCCCTTAGTCCCTCTATCCTTTAGAAATCTATGAATCTCAGTCTTGAATATGTTCAAGGACTGAGCATCTACAGCCTTCTGGGGTAGAGAATGCCATAAATTCAGTATTTACTGAGTGTTTCCTCAACTCTGTTCGAAAGGGCTGACCCTTAATCTTAAGACTGTGACCCTAGTTATAGATTCTCCTACCAGGGGAAAACAGTCTCACACTGTCAAACCCCATAATAATCTTATGTGTTTCTATAAGATCACTCCTAATTCTTTTACATTCTAGAGAATATAGGCCTAGTTTACTCAACCTATCCTCACAGCTCATCTCAAAGCAAATCAAAGAATATATTGTAAAGTGAATTGACTGTATATATTATGGGCAAAATGTGGCAGCCAATTGCGCACAGCAGTGTCCCACAAAACGTCATGAATTGAGTATCCATATAATTATTCTTTTAATGAATTATTATCCCAGAAAGCGATCCGTCGCCAATTGACTAACAACCAGATTCCTGCTTACTGCTAAGTAAATAGAAATGTGTGGAATAAGCAAAGTTGCCTAAGGTTTTGCTCTGCCCAGCAATCGAACCCGGGTCCTCTCCCTTGCGAGGCGAGTGTTCTAACCAATACCCTACAGAACTCCACAAATAATAGGTTAAGACATTTCCAATTAGTATTCGTAAGGAAAAGCACTTCAGTAACTCATTTGTCCTCAGGAATCAAAGATGTTTTTTTTAAAAAAAGTGTAAAAGAAATATTTTGAAAAATAATACATATATTTTAATGTCACAAAATGGCTATATATAAAATATGTTCCGGTTGATTTGGACTGTATTGAAAGTTATTTCACCATTAATAATCACTTCCACCCCAATGAATTAACAATCAGACAGTACCAAATCTATCACTGGAACCAAAGAATTTCAGATACAGTTCTATCTTTCAATATAATTAGGAACAGATACAGTTCTATGCTTCATTATAATTAGGAACCATTCTTACACATGTGTAAACATCAAGTAATGCAGCTGTTTTCATTAAAACAGTGATATAAATCTAAAGTTTAAAGTTATTTCTATTTAGAAATAAAGCTTTTAGTACATACCGATTTCTTAGCTGCTGAAGGCTTCTTTTTTGTTATAATAGACGACTTGAGATCTGTTAACAAACAGTGAAATCAGCACATTTCTCCGTCGAGGTATCACTTCAGGAAAGCGTTGGAATTCATAAGATTATGCCAAACTACACAAAAAATTATATATTTTTGAAATTAAACAAATTGATGCTAGAATAATATTTCCATGTAATTGCAACAGTTGTATTACATGTAATATTCCAACATATAGCTCTAAATTATAGACTTGCAAAATGACAATCAGTAATAGCACAGTGTACTTTTTCAAAGCTACGAAAAATAACGAGGTAATTTGAGGATTGAGCATTTAAAAAAAATTAAACATTCAAATGAACTAATAATAAATTCAACAGTTAGTTTTTTTGGGAACAGAGGGTCGTAAAAATAAGTTAATCCTTTCCAGACACTTTTGAAAGGAAGTTCAGCTTACAATTGCAGCAGTAGAGTCCTTTCATGGACACTTTCCAATTTTGCTGTGTAAAATGGGTGAGGCTTTTCTGCCATCATGTCATTAATGAATTAAGGACACAAATTCAAAATATGAAAAAATGCCAGAAAATGGCTATTCAAAATTGACAAGACAAAGACAGAATAGAAAAAGAGAAATACACAGAGTCAGACTGGATGAGAGGTACAGGGAGCCTACATAGGAGGAGGGGGAAGACAGAGAGCCTGATGTGGACTGGTTTGTGCAAAGATTCACTGTAAAGTGCAGTGACTACATTTTTAGGCCAAGAGGGCAGCCAATTTGCACACAGCAACATCCCACAAGCAGTCATGAAGTGAATGCCCAATTTTATCTGATGGATTGTTAGCCAGGACACCGGGGAGAGGCTCCTTTCTCTTTTTGAGTAATGCCATGCACTCTTTAATGTCTACCCGAACAGGCAGACAGGACCTTGGCTTTGCATCTCATCTGAAGGATGGGACCTCCTTGAATGCTCCATGAATGTCCAGCATTACATTGGAGTGTCAGCCTGGACTGTGAGCTCAAAGTCCTGACTGAGAACTTTCATATACATATTTAGACATAGTGAGCAACTGAGAGAGAAAAACGTACACAGGTAAACAGATACTATATAGAGAGGCAAAGAAAAAGAGAGATGTACATAACATGCACGCACAAGCAAAGAAACATGCAAATCCATCTGCCAAATATTCACAAGCAATGATGAAATTCAATAAGGTTAGAAATTAATTTCAGGCCGGAAAGAGTTAAAAATAATCAGTCGACTGGTTCAAAAGGTTTACAAATAAAAGGAAAAGCAGTGCAAACTGAAGTTCAATTAAAGCATTTCATCTGTATGGTGGTTAACAGCTGTTCTCCCCCAATTCCTGGAATTGTGATCGTGTTCATTTTGACTCAGAAAACTGAGGCAGCCAATAGCAATTCACAAACATCATAAAAGTCACCTTTGTTAGGTGTGACTCCTGCAGAAACTAAACTCATGGAGTCAGCTAAAATAGGGAAAAACAAAAGAATTTCTGAGTATCAGCCAGTAAAATTGTTGCTTTTTATGTATGATTTGCCTTATGCTCTAAACAGAGGATTTAAAACAACAAATTAAAAATCTACTGGTAAATTAACTTTAAAAAGTGATGCACCGTAAAGATCTATACAACAAAGCTTTTTTACCCCTAAATTGCTACTTTAAACCCAATCTTTATCAATTTCAGTGCCTGGACAAAGAGGTTTGTTTCACTGCAGATTTCAGTGTTGAAGCACTGGATTGTTTTTTAAAAGTTTAAAGTCAATATAGTTAATCATAATAATCCCTATAAATCACGTGCAATCACGGTATTGACAGCTCTCGTTTCTTTTTACAGCATTTGCTGAATGTGGAACATCCAATTATTTCAATGTTCCATCATCCAATGCTTAAGCTCGAGTTGTGGATTTCTGTGGGTGTGCCACAAAATTAAACAATTTTATACATTTACACCAACAACAACAAATGACATTTGTATAGTGCCTTTTACGTCAGGAGGACAGTTAGGGATCCGCACCCATCCCCTGGTGGTTGGGATCAGGAGTGGTGGTGGGCGGGAAGGTAGTGGTAGGAGGATGACCGAAGACACGGTCCAAGAGGAGGGTTTGAGACAAATCTTGAAGGAGGCAAGGGAGGGGGCGAGGCAGAGGGACTGCAGGATGGAGTTCCAGAAGGTGAGGGCAGAGAGGCTGAAAGCCTGCCTGCCAAGGGAGCGAACAGGTTGATAGGGCCTTAGCAAGTCACAGAGGTAAGGAGGCAAGGCCGTGGAGGGTTTTGAAGGTAAGGACCAGAATCTTGAACTGTATCCTCTGAGTGATGGGGAGCCATTGAAGCAACGTGCAATGATACACTGTAAAATAGAACAAATTGAAAGACAAGTACCTAATGCTTCTTTAGGTGAGACGCTGAGGACATCAATGTTCGGTCCATGGTCATCTGAAAAGCACAATATTTTTTAATTAAAAAGTATTTGTGTTTTTTTTTGAAAGATGTTTGTAAGTGGTTGTAAAACACTTTTCCCTGTGACCACACACTCACATTTGTACTTTGACCAAACAAAAAAACAGTAACAGGTGGCTTTAAGATTAAAATTGATGTTCCCCCTGGGTCTTCCAAGCTTTACCTGCTTCTGATTCACGAGCAAAATCGGTAAAAGCCGATTAGCATTGTTGAAGGCCATTCAGCAGGCAACTTCCCCACACTCTCTTTAAGCAGCAACTAAAATTGGGTTTGAAGGCTCTGTTGGGATGGAGCAGAGGGGAGCTGGCAATGGGACTGACTATAAGACATTGTTCGTGTATCCAGGTGCCTTGTATGTTTGATTCCTCAACAATGATGTCCCTCACTCTACCAATTTCAGGTTTTGGTGAATCCCAAACAAGGGGCAAAGGTCAGGGACAGCTCTCTCATCTTAGTTTCTCCTTCCTCACTGGCCCCTCTGCTCCCCAAACCTTACCAAGATTGCCCTCTTGCTGTATTTTTTCAGACGAGAGCTGTAGAGGAGCTGACACAGCGGTTTGCTCTGTTGACCAGGTGCTAGTTGGCTGGAAATGGAAACAAAATATGGTCAAGAAAATCACAACCTTAGAAATTTCACCTCAATGTATTGCAATTTTCCTTTTTTGTAAGCACTTTGGCCTGTTTTCATCGTTTTTTTGTTCCATTATAAGCCCAAACTTTTATGTTAATTTCCATAAAAACAATATCCCATATCCAACATTCCAAGGCACTAACTTTATCACATTCTGAGGTTCTCACACCTGGCTCAAACTATAGCAAAGCGATCTGAAGGCGCAGAGTATGAACTGTTGAATATTTTATCTGTAAATGTACACATGAAAACTACAGTGCGATTATCAGGCAAATTAGATCTGGTTCACAGTCTTCACTGATAGCGAATAGAGTGTAGATATTGGAGATACATCTAGACTGCAGAGGTCCAAAGTAATTGATGCCTGATGTTTGAGGAGTACAGTAAGAACCTGTCATAATAAATTTGAAAATAGAGAGGCAGATACTGTCAAAGTGCATTGCAAGTTTTTATCAACTGCTGAAACATGACAAGCTGATCCTCAAAGGATTTCATTGATTTATTTCTCATATCAGATACCGTCCATGTACCTCAGCTATTTCAATTAGGGCTTAAAGCTGACACAGGCTCACACACATGTTAAGAAATACTGTTGTTATTGCAATGGGAAGATATCAGAATGAGTATTCTGGAAGGGATGAGATCAAATGGGTGATGGAACTTATTATATCCAAATCTGTTATGATCGCGTGATCTTATGGTTTCCAGGACATGGTACAACAGTGACACCAGCAGGAGGTTCATTTTACTACAGGTTGCTCAATTGTACCAACACCCTCTGGTGGCACCATGTTTAACACATGCCACCTTTCTTAACACCATTAACAGGCACTGCCAGAACAAAATACTGCATCACCGTACTGGAGACTAACTGATTGAGTGTTGTTGGTCACCAAGCTTGATGAAAGGAAGAAAGCAGCAAATTGCTCTGTAGTTTTCCTGAACTATCCTCATCAACTATCTTTTCTATCCCACATCTACGCCATGACTCGCTCTACCTTCCCCCACCTCTGCAAAATCGCCCAGCTCCGCCACTGTCTCTCACCGCAGGCTGCCAGAACCCTCATACATGCTTTCATTACATCAAGGCTTGACTATGCAAACTTATTGCTTGTTAGCCTCCCCAACTACTCCCTCCATAGGCTGTAGATAATAATAATAATCCTTGCATTTGATTTAGCGCTTTTCACGTCAGGAGGACGTCCCAAAGCGCTTCACAGAATATACTGTAAAGTGAATTGACTGTATATTTGATCACCCAGAACTCTTTGGCCCACGTCCTCTCTCGCATCAGGCGTGTCCCTATCACCCCCATCCTCACCCGATTCCACTGGCTTCCCATCACACAAGGACAGTTCAAGATTCTGGTCCTCACCTTCAAAGCCCTCCATGGTCTTGCTGCCCCTACCTCTGCGAACTCCTAAGCCCCTACCAACCTGCTCAACCTATCAACCTACCACCATTGGCCGGAGAGCCTTCAGCCACTTTGCCCACAACTTCTGGAGAGGCGGAGTCACCCCCCAATGACTCCGCCTCTCCCCCTCCTTAGCCTCCTTCAAATCCCGCCTCAAAACCTTCCTCTTCGACCATGCCATCAGTCAATCCCTTCCCCTCCTCTCCCTCCCTCCCTAACCACAGCTCAGGTCTGAAATGCTGTACACTATCCAGCGCCTTGGGATGTCCTCCCTACATGAAAGGTGCTATACAAATCTAATCTTGTTGTTGTTGCTCACTCCGTCCGCTCAGTGGGCTCCAGCCTGCTTCACGTCCCATACCTCGCTCGCCCCACTACGGCAGGCAGATCTTGTGCCACTCTGCCACCACGCTCTAGAACTCGACCCCTCCCTTGCCTTCTTCAAGACCCATCTCAAGAGCCTCCACTTCAACCGTACCTTCGATCTCCCTGCTTTCCCCCCTGCCCTCCAACCTCCCTGATCCCGACCCCCACCTCGGGTCCGAAGCTCTGTCTGTCCAGCGCCTTTGGACGTCCTCCCGACGTGAAAGGCACTATACAAATTTAATTTTGTAGTTGTTGTAGTAGTTAGTTATAATGAACTGAAATAATGCTAGCTGCTGCAAGTGAAATCTAATACCATGAGCAGTGAAGGCATTGTGGAGTCCTGTAGCTTAGTAGTTAAAGAGCACTCGCCTCACAAGCGAGAGGACCTGGGATTCCCAGCAGGGTGAAATGTTGGGCAAGTTTCCTTACTCCACACACCTGTTTACCTAGCAGTAATTAGGAATCCTGTTGTTAGTCGATTGGCGGATCGCTTTTTCGAAGATAATAATCCCTTCAAAAAAAATTTTTAGAAATGATAATTTGACTGTTTGTGGGACACTACTGTGTGCAATTGGCTGCCATGTTTTGCCCACTTTACAGTATATTCTGTGAAGTGTCTCGAAGGCATGATAAGGTGCGATATCAAATGCAAGGATTATTATTATTCTTTGGAAACAAGTAGCCACAGTTTGAGAGCACTTAAAGCCCTTTCTTAGATTCTTTTTTGTCTGAAGGAGCATCAAATTCAACAATAATCTAACATTTACCAACATTACCACTTTGAAGCATTAAATTTACTTTGATGAGTTAATAAGGCTAAAGTATCCCCATGATTTAATCTCCACAATGTTCTCTATCACTTACTTCCCACAGTAATGCATTAGGAAGAAAGATTCAAACTCCTCCAAAGATCAAGTCAGTGGAGGCATCACCAAACTAAACAGAACAGGTTTTACTCTCAAATAGTACTACCTTATCTTATCTCACCCATAATCACAGGTGGCAGGGTAGCTAGGGCCCCCAAATCCAACTTGTCTCCAGTTTTGACAAATAGGATGTTGTGTCCGGAGAGGGACGCTGCTTTCCACAGTGTGCAATGGGACGTGAAGTAAAGCGAGCGTGGCAGTCAGAGTTGAGTGAGCTGGAGTTGCATCCAGTGCCAGGGCACACACACGCACGCACTCCGCAGCCCCCCCCAAAAGTATTTTCACCTGTCACCTATGCCCATGATTGACTTGTTTGTCTGTGAGTTATGGAGGGAGTAAGGGGGAAATAAATCAGCCAAGGGTCTCAGTGCTGATCACAATCTCGTGCTCCTGTTAGAAAATGATCATGTGCACACATCAGACAAGGACAGCATCAGGCTTGGTTATTATCTAGGCCAATAGAAAAGTGGTATCGCACCTTTTCCGCGGAATCCGCTATAAACGACTCTTCACTACAAACAGCCCTTTCTCTACTAACCTGTGCACACAGTGTGCTAGGCCCCGGGCCTCTGCGCGCTGTTTGCTCGACGCTGCTACTTTGGGCGGAGCGGCTCCAGTCATTACTTCTTTGAAGCGTTAAATTCACTTTGATGAGATAATAAGGCTAAGACGCAGCGCAGGGAGTGTTGGGATTGTAGAAGTGACGCGAGCAGGAAATCGGCTTCTCCCGGTGCCCGACCTAACCTGAGCTCCTGCGACCAATTCTTGGTAAGTGCTGTACTGTTCAAATTAACATTTTTGGTATTTTAAACATTACTATAGGTTTAGGAAATTTACGCCTATAGTTTTAATCCAGGTTGTTTCACAAAATGAGTCTCTCAATAGTACCAACCAACCCTCCATAATTTCCCGGAAAATTTACCAAATACCTCCGCACTTTCCTGCAAAATCTGTCAAACGCCCTGCAATTTTTGACAAATATTTCAAGGTTATTACACATTCACAGTGACTGAGAGCTGCCAACACATGTGAAGGCCATGGGGGTAAGGAACTGGAGAACTGCTGGAAGCTGTGGAAGTTTACCCGGCCACAAGTCAGCACTTACCTTTAGGAGAACTGGAAGGAAGGAAGAAAAGGGAAAAATTGGCAAACCAAAACCTTACCACAGAATGAGAGGCAAAGAAGTCTTCCTCTTTAGCTTGAGGGGACAACGGTGGATTTCCAGACTCAGTAATCCACAGCTAAACATACAAAGCAAAACATAGAACCAGATTAGCATCAAATCCCCGCATTGGATTCAGCCTCCTGTTTGACTTGATCCATTTTTTTTTTTGAGTTTCTATTCTCTCCCCCTGTCTAAAAAAAAGGATAATTGGTGTAATAATAATACTTACATTTGATATAGCACTTTTCATGTCTTCTAGACGTCTCAAAACGCTTCATAGAATATGCCGTAAAGTGAATTGACTAAATTTGTGGGCGAAACGCGGCAGCCAATTGCGCACAGCAGTGTCCCACAAACAGTCGTGGATTGAAAATGACCAATTTATTATTGTTTTGTTTTTTGGAGGGATTATTATCAGGTGAGTAAGGAAACTTGCCCAAAGTTTCGCCTTGCCTAGACTTGAACTCAGGTGTCTCGCTTGCAAGGCGAGTGCCCTAACCACTGAGCTATAGGACTCCAAGGATTACAGGTAATACAGGATTCTTGCAATCAAAAGCCTGTAGGAAATCAGAAAATCAGTAACCTTTCTGAATTGAGAATAAATGAACAATATTCTTTGTTTAAACAAAGCTACTTTGTGAGATAACGAGAGCTGGCGACCTTAATAGGGCAGTAACAGAGTCCAACCATGTGAGAGAAATTAAGACTAGCAGATAGAGATTATGAGGGAGGCTTAAATGATCTAGTTGCTTAAAACCATGGGCGTCAATTCAACTCCTTCGCAGTCAAGTAAGTAAGAAAATCACCAACTGTATCACAATATCCAGAAAGTGGGAAAAAGCAAACTAGATGCTCATAAGTTGATCATAATTCTGAAAGCACAAGCTCCTCAATGTCTGATTGCTTTAAAAATGTAGAAGAGTTAAAACACCCAGTAAATGGTAATATTGTTTACCACATTAACTAAGTAATTAAATTTTTCTACCAATACACAACAACATTTCAAACCTTCTCTGGAGCCTACCAACACTGTCTGTGTTCTATATGAACACAAAGTCCTGTACATTCCTGTGTTTAAGCGCTGAGAAGCTACTCTATGTGGAGGGCCCTTATATAACTGCAAGTTGTTGTTGTTTCGTTTCTAATTAAGATTAGTAAAATCTATTCAAAGTAATTTAGCAGAGTGGTCTATATGCACTGTATATGAGCCATACTTATACAGATAGTACTGAAGTAGAGAACAAAGTATTTACATGAGCACCGACTGACTGTACGTGGAGTGAATCCTGGATTATCTACCACAAAGGAAGCAATCTTACACTTATTCACACTTACTTCAGTTCCATATTTTCTGGTTGCAGCAACTGCTAAAGATCTGAGCTTCTCTCTATAAAGCAGGGCAGCACGACTGTTGTATTTGGCATTACTGTCATTAGTGTCACATCCATGTTGTCGGAAAAACGCCAGCTAAGGAAGGAAGGGAATGGCAAAAGTTACTTCTGCTGTTGGATCACTCACACAAATTTGAGATTAGCCAAAAAGGAAAAGTATAGACTTCATAGTAGAACAATGATTTAAGTCACTGTGACTGGCATCGTGCCAGCCTTGCCACAATACTTGTAGCATTACCTGAGTCCTGAATTGGTACTGAGCACCATTGTCCTTGTTAAAGAAAATGTTGATTCAAGTTATTTAAAACACTTCCAAGAGCTGCAGGACTCAATAATGACAGGAATAAATCATGCAGATTTATAAAGGTGACAGAGCAATTGTGTATTCTTCACGTGATTTAAATTCAATGATTCAACTGCAGGCTACACAGATAATTGAATTTAGTTTATTACTGAGAATTGAAGAGGGTCTATAACTAGCTGTTAACTTTTACATTCAACTTGATCTACACAATGGTAAAGAAACCCTTCATGACAGGAGTATTTCACACAGCAATGCATTCCTTTTAGATTAAGAAAGTAAACATAATCTCGATCAGGACTCTGCCCTTTCCACCTGACTCAGGAGCTTTTGTTGACATTGCCAAGTGTCTTGCTGGCACTGTTGCCCTCACTGACATCCAGACAATATGCTTTACAACAGTGTCAATAGACATTTTCCCCTTCCTTACACCAAGGTCAGTGAGGCAAACTATCATTTTAACTGTTGCACAACCTGAGATCACAATACTCCACAGATTTAAGATTAAACCTGTGAAGTTCTGGACTTCAATCCTTCAGTTTCATCACAGACACTAGCGCTTAACAAGTTAGCTACTGGAAGAGATCAGGATCTCTATTCTTGTAGCTTTTATCCCAACGTCCAAAAGAGACAAATCTTGTCACTTTCTACAAAGTGAAAATCAGAGGCACAGAACACAAACGCAAGACTGGAATGACTGAAGGGGTCTGGGAGTCCTTCAAACCTTTAAGAAACGTTTCTACTCACAGCATTAGCATTGCCGCCAAGCTGCATACATCTCAGCTGAAACCAGGTCCAATTTGAATCCAGTTCTGTAGACCTAGAACAACCAATAACAAACAAATTTGCAAAACAGATGAGAATGAGCATTCAGTTAGGCAATATGAAAGTTGCGAGTTCAAAATCCACGTCAGGACTTTGAACTCACAATCTAGACTGACATTCAAGTGTAGTATTGCGAGAATGCTGCATTATCAGAAGGGCTGTTTTTTGGATGAGATGTTCGGATAGATATTAAAGATCCCGTGACATTACTTGAAAAGAAAAGGGAAGTTTTTTTTCTGGTATCCGAGCCAACAAAATTCCAGAAAACAACAATAACTTGCACTTATATAGGACCCTCAACGCAGTGTCTCAGAGAGCCCTTGACCCCGAATCAGGGGTGGGGGTGGGGGGGGGGTGGGGGAGGTGATCGTAAGCATGATCGAAAAGGAAGGTTTTCAGGCAGGAGTTGAAAAAGGGGAGAAGGGACAAGGTGGAGGGATTGAGGGAGAGTGTTCTTGAGTTTCGGGGGGAAGTGGCTGAATGTACGACCTCCAATGGTGAGCGGAGAGCACGGGGGATAAGCAGGAAGCTGGTGCCAGTCGAGCAGAGGCACCGGGTGGTGGATTGGGGAGTGAGGAGGTTGGAGAGGTAGGGAGGTGCCAGGGAGTGAAGGGATTTGAACACGAGTGTGAGGATCTTGAAGTTGATCCGTTCGTTGACGGAGAGCCAGTGGAGCCTGGGCAGAACTGGTGAGATGTGGGTATGGAGTTTGATCCGGGTAAGTCTGTGAGCGGCAGAGTTTTGAATAAGCTGGATTTTTGGAATAGTGGAGCTGGGGAGCCCGGCAAGGAGTGCATTTTGAGTAACCCAGGCGGGAGCTGACAAATCATGCACAAGAGTTTTGGACGCATTTGGGGTAAGGTACGGTGAAAGGCAGGCAATGTGGCGGAGATGGAAGAAGTGGTCCTGGTCAAGGACCAGATGTGGGAGAGGAAGGAAAGTTGGGGGTCGAACCAGACGCAAACTGCAAACTGGTTGCAGTGAGTCTGAGGGAGAGCCCAGGAAGGTTGAGAAGTTCAGATCCGCAGAAGTGAACACTTCGAAGAAAGCCAAGGATTATGACTTCCGTCGTATCCACATTCAGCTGCAGGAAGTCTAATCCAGGCCCTGATGTCTGCCAGACAAGCTGATAGAACATTGACGGACCTGAAGTCGATATTGGAGGAGACGAAGTGTGTCATCCACACACACATGGAAGTTTACCCCATGTCTGTGGATGACATCACCCAGAGGGAGCATATAGATGAAGAAGAGGGCCAAGGATGGAGCCCTGGGGTACCAAGCAGGTGACTGGGCTGGGGCAGGAGGAGAAACCATTTACCAAGATGAAGTGGTGGCGGTTAGTTAAGTAGCTAAACTGGTCATTCACTTCATGGCTGATTTTAGGATCTTGCTGTGCCCTAAATTCACTGCCAGATGTGCCCACAAATAGTCACAAATTTCCAAACCAGCACTCTGAGGAATTTCAAGATGATGGTACAAATGCAGTGATTAGTACTTAGCCAATAGCAACAACAAAATTACATTTGTATAGCGACTTTCACGTCGGGAGGACGTCCCAAGGTACTGGACAGTTAGTGTTTTGGACCTGAGCTAGGGGTCGGGATCGGGAAGGGTGGCGGGCTGGAGGGAGGGTGATCAAAAGCACGGTCAAAGAGGAGGATAGCCAAGGTAGGGTTTGTCAAATTATATCGGAATCAGTCCTGGTTGTTGCACTTTACCTCTGCAAATTCTAACACAAAGCTAATCGTCTTAAACTGCAAGTTTCAGCACATGTAATCCTATTAAAATATAAATTTTGAAATAATCTATAGCATTCTTTAGTTTTTTTCTTTTAACAAAAAATTGCAATTTCATTGATCAGAAAGTGTAAAATTCACTGCTTTTCAACACTCTTGGCAGATTGTAAGACATCGTATATGGACATCCATGAAAAATTTAGTCACTGTGAAATCGTTACCAAAAGTCAAAAAATGAAAAACTTCCAAAACAGTAAACAAAGCAAAACTACATCGATGCACTCAAATATAATGTTTAGAAGCGTTCAATGGAAAAATTTCACCCACAAAATATACTTTACAGTATATTCGATGAAGCACTTTGAGACACCTCAACTAAATCATTAGGCATTTTATCAAATGCAAGGATTATTATTATTGAATTTGATGGTTTGCAAAACATTGCAAAACATTGCTCTCAATTACTTCAACGTCATATACTGAGTCCTAGCTTGCTGTTGAGCAATTCATCTTATATTGCCTGTACACAAATTTACTCTGTAAAAACAGAATAACATTTTGCTCCATAACGTGAGTAATTGAAATATCCACTGGTTTTAACATGTTGAATAGGTTGGTGTACTTTCAGAAAGGCACTCACGTATTACTATGTTAAAAAAAATCCTGTTGGAAGCGTTTTGAGATGCCATCCTGACGTGAAAGGCGCAACGCAGAATGTATTTTGTAGCAATATATTTAAATGCAATGTATCCTGCATCCAAATATTGAAGGGGAAAGAAATCTGAATAAAAGTCACAATAGGAACAAATGTCATTCTATGTTCTTTACACAGCAAGGCTCAAAGTTACTTTACCTGATAAAACTCAAGTGAACACCAAGGGATCGATGTGTCCCAGAGCAGTCAATGCAGAGAAAGACGCCATACGTTATACTGGCCCAGGTGGGGTTCTTGGTACAGCAATCAAAACAGGCCTGAAACAACAGATTTTCAAAGGACATCAGCAGGCAACGCTCATTCAGTCTGGAACAACTTTTAGACAGTCAGGCAAAGCTGAAAATTCTGCTATGGCAACACTCTCTGAAAGCATAAAATACAAAAACTTCAAGCTGCTGTCTAGTGTTTTGCTCAACAGCACATTTATTATTACGAAAAGAGTTCAAAGAAAAAAAGCACAGGAATCACTTGTTAAGAAAATCTATAAAGCAGCCACAATTTTTTTAGAAGACATATTTTCCTGTTTTTTTCAAGATTCTACCCATGTGCGGCATCACTTCCAAACACTGAAGACACAATTATAATTTGCGTCTACCTGTCCCAGGCAGGGTGAAACTTTAAGCAAGTTTCCTTACTCCACACACCTCTGTTTAAGCCTAGCATTAGTAGGAACCCACTTGTTAGTTGATTGGCGGATGGCTTTCCGGGGATAATAATCCCTTCAAAAAAACAATTTATCACTCATTCCATGACTGTTTGTGGGTCATTGCTGTGCACATTTGGCTGCCGCATTTCGCCTCGCAAAATATACAGTCAATCCACGCTTTGACATGTCTCAACGATTTGATAAGGCGCTATATCAAATTAGAGGATTATTATTATTTTTATTATTTTCCAACAAGTGAAAATTGCTAGGTTTGTTCATTAGTATAAAAATTTAAAAGCACCATGGCTATTTGTGGAACTTGGCTGGTTGTGTTTGCCTACAAAACCAGTCACTTGCATTTAACACTCATTACCGTTTCAACACATTTCGATGTGATAAGACGGTATAAAATTGTGGGTTCAGTTAACTACAGTATAGGATATTTTATGCATTTAAGGAAGTTGACAAGTAAACAACAGTTTTAAAAGAAACTAGTAATATTACAATAAAATATAATGCTGACTGATGTATTCCATAAAAATAATGGATTGAAAATGAATCAATCAGCCTGGTGCAATAGTAGCACTCACGCCTCTAAGTCAGAAAGTTTCTGAATTCAAGCCCCGCGTCAGGACACAGAATCACATAGTCTAACATTCCAATGCAGTGCTGGGGGTGTGTAGCATTGTCGGAGGTGCTATCCTTCGATGAAATGTTAAACTGAGGTCCCATCTGTCTGTTCAAGTGAGTAGCACAATTCAAAAAGAGAGTGGAGTTTCTTCTGGTATCCTGACTAACAATCCCTCCAAATAAAATTGGTTAGTTCATTCCATGGCTGTTTGTGGGACAATGCTGTGCACATCTGGCTGCCGCATTTCGCAAACAAAATACAGGCAATCCACTTTACAGTACATCCTGTGAGGTGCTTTGAGACATTCTCAACAACGTGATAAGGCGCTATATCAATTGCAAGGTTTGATATCAAAATGTACATGGGCAATTTTCATTGGTTTCATTTGGTCAAGTATTTCCTGGAATAATCTGACTAACACCTTCCACACCTAGTTTTTTATTGTAATGGCAGAGGAAGGAGTTTCACTAAAAATAAGAAGTGTGGACTTTTCATACAATCAGCAGGAACAGTACAACCAAATACATCCTGTTTCACCAGGATACTCGCTGGTACAGAATTTAGTAAACACTTCAAAATGTAATTCAGAGATCTGGAAACCCTAAGAATTTAAGTGGGCAATTTTAAGAATTAAGAATAATATAGCATTGCCTTCCAAGATTAACAGAGCTAAGTGGGAAGAATTTCTTCTCCCAGTGAATCTCGTCCACAGTTGATTCTAAATCAATCGTGGACAGAGGAACCAAACCCGAGCACATTAACGGAAGTAGATTCTGGATGTTAAAGCACCGACTTTTCAGATGCGTATAATTGGTTTCCAGCATAAAAAGCATATCCAGTTGTATCCTAGGACAAGAGAACATTTAGGAAGAGAAAACAACTACAACAAATTACACTTGTATTGCGTCCTTCACATTGGAAAGACGTGCCAGGGCACTGAACAATTAGGGGTTTTGGATCCGAGCTGGGATTTGGGGTCAGAAGGGCAGGGGAGTGAGGGTGGGACAGTGGCCAAATGCATGATCAAAGAGGAAGGTCTTTAGACAGGTCTTGAACGAGGCAAGAGAGGGAGTGAGGTGGAGGGATTACGGGATAGAGTTCCAAAGTGTGAGGGCAGAGATGCCAAATGCCCGACCGCCAATGGTGGGCCGGGAATTGCGGGGGAACTGTAGCAGGCCGGTGTCCACCAAGCGGAGGGAGTGGACAGGCTGTTATGGAGTTAGGAGGTTATAGAGGTAAGGGGGGAGCAAGACCGTGGAGGGTTCTGAAGGTTAGAACGAGGGTTTTGAACTCAATTCTCTGAGGGATGGGAGCCAGTGATGCTGGGACTCAGGTGAATGTACGACTCAGGCAATTATACGATTTATAAAGATAAGACTTCAGTGAATTTTACTGTTACATGTACCTAAACAGTAAGCATCGCACCTCACAAAGAATTTGGTCAGATGGGCAAGGATGGGGGTGATCAGTTCAAAAATGCCATTAGGCCAAATAAGTCTGTTCCTATCCAACTGAACTCACAATGGATAACCTACTGGAGCCTGTCTGCCTCAGTCCCAACATCAATGTTTTACACAAAATATAAGGCAAAATATCTTGCCTGCAAAACATAGTCATTACACTTTACAGTAAATCCTGTGAAGCACTTTAAGACATCCTCCAGACGTGAAAGGCTTATATTAAGCACAAGGACTATTATTATCATTATAGAGTAATGAACTGTATGCTTTGGACATCACATCTGTGGAATGTTATAATAATAATCCTTGCATTTGATATAGCGCTTTTCATGTCGGGAGGACGTCCGAAAGCGCTTCACAGAACACACTGTAAAGTGAATTGACTGTATTTTTTGGGGGCGAATGCGGCAGCCAATTGCGCACAGCAATGTCCCACAAACAGTCGTAGATTGAAAATGACCAATTTATTATCGTTTTTGGTTTTGGAGGGATTATTATTAGGCTCTGTGTGGAGTAAGGAAACTTGCCCAAGGTTTCGCCCTGCCGGGAGTTGAACTCAGGTCTCTCGCTTGCAAAGCGAGTGCTCTAACCACTGAGCTACACGACTCCAATGTTATGGACATTGGGTGTCAGCCTAGTTCAGTTGGTATCATTCTCACCTCAGAGTCAGAAGGTTCAAATCCCAGGTCAGGACACGGAACCCTTTTAGTCTATGCTGCAATGGTGGGATTGTACCACATTGTCATTGGTGCCGTCCTTCAGATGAGGTTGTGCGAAGAAATCAAAGTGGTTGTGATAGGAAACTGAATGGGACTCAGGTGAATGTACGACTGAGGCAATTATACGATTTATAAAGATAAGACTTCAGTGAATTTTACTGTTACATGTACCTAAATAGCAAGCATCGCACCTCACAAAGAATTTGGTCAGATTTGTAAATTAGATTGGCTTGTATTTGAAAATTCAATCTTTCATATGGTTCTCATTCACAACCTTCTGGCACGCTGAATACACTGTGTATTTGGGTCGATTTGCGGATCACTTTCCAGGGGTAATAGTCCCTTCCAAAAAAACAGCGGTCACTCAATCCACGTCTATTTGTGGGACACAGTTGTGCACAATTGGCTGCCACATTTTGCCCACAAAATACACGGTCACTACACTTTACAATAGATCCTGTGAAGTGCTTTGAGACATTTCAACGACTTGATAAGATGCTTTATCAAAAGCAAGGACTATTATTATTATTACGGCTGGTACACAAAATACACAGTCACTACATTTTTTTTTAAAAAATCATCTTCCGAATAAAACTTTACTGGAGCTTCCTCAAGGGGAAATCCTTTGGTTAACATTCAGAAAGCTCTTCAGACTGACTTTCCTGACCCTCCACAGTTACCCGATGAACTGCACCGAGGCTCACCTTTATTTGTAAACATTGGTATTTCAACAGTAACAACAGCCACAGCGTCAGGGACCTGGAGAGGCCACAATCACACACACACATACACACACACCCACACTCACATACAGACACCCACACAGACAGACACACAGACAGACACCCCCACACAGACACCCACACACAGACAGAAAACACACACCCACACACAACCCCCACACACCCACACAGACACACACAGAAACCCCCACAAACACCCACCCACACCCACACAGACACCCCCACAAACACCCACACACACACCCACACACCGACACAGTGACAGCCCGATCCCCGACCACAGCCTCCAGCTCCCGGCTCCCACCTCACGTCCTCTCTCCCCGGGCTCCTCACCCCCAATCTTCTTGTCTCTCCCCTCTCCCCCCCGGGCTCCCCCTCTGCCGGTCTCTCCTCTCCCCATCTCCCGTCCCCCGGTCTCCCCCTCCCCGGTCTCCCTCCCCCGGTCTCCCCCTCCCCCGGTCTCCCCCTCTGCCGGTCTCTCCTCTCCCCATCTCCCGTCCCCCCGGTCTCCCCCTCCCCCGGTCTCTCCTCTCCCCCGGTCTCCCCTCCCCGGTCTCCCCCTCTGCCGGTCTCCTCTCCCTCTCCCCCCGGTCTCCCTCCCCGGTCTCTCCTCTCCCCCGGTCTCCCCTCCCCCGGTCTCCCCCGGTCTCTCCTCTCCCCCGGTCTGCCCCGGTCTCCCCCCTCTGCCGGTCTCCCCTCCCCCGGTCTCCCCCGGTCTCCCTCCCCCGGTCTCCCCTCCCCGGTCTCCCCCTCCCCCCGGTCTCCCCCCGGTCTCCCCCGGTCTCCCCTCCCCCGGTCTCCCCTCTGCCGGTCTCCCCCGGTCTCTCCTCTCCCCGGTCTCCCCCCGGTCTCCCCTCCCCCGGTCTCCCCCTCCCCCGGTCTCCCCCGGTCTCCCCCTCCCCCCGGGGCCCGCGGCCTATCCGCACTGTGCGACGTGTCACTCGAGCCGCCGCTTCGGATGTCTGACCGGCCGCGGCCCCGGGGGAGCGAGAGAGCCGCGGCCCCTCCCCTCCCCCGGGCCGCCGGGGCCCCGCTGGCCGCCTCCCCGCCGACCGTCAGGCCGCTCACCTTGTTGGTGGAGACGGAGCGTAACCGTTTGAAGATGGAGCCGATCTCCTGTTTATTGGCCTCCGACATCTTGGCAGAAGCGGCGGCGGCGGCGGCGTCAGCGGCTGGAGAGCACTTCCGGGGTCAGAGGGTGGAGAGCACTTCCGGGGTCAGAGGGGAGAGTGTGAGCCTCACTCACTCACTCACTCACTGCTGTCCTGGGGCTGAGGGTTCAATCCCCGCCCCTCCCTCCCTCCCTCCCTCCCTCCACACTGTCAGCTCTTAACACCAAGTGTTTTGTGTGTGTTGTTTTCCTCAGTGAGGTTAGCTCTCTGGCCTCGAGTCACAAAACTCTCCGGACTTTCCTCTCCGACAGCGCCTTCGGTTATCCTGACCCACCGCCAACAGCCCCCCCCCCCCCCCCCACCCCGGGATCCGTGACTGTGAAGCGCTCTGAGACGCCGTCCGGCGTGGAGGGCGCTGTATAAATCCAAGTTGTTGTGCGTGTCCCCTCCCACCTTTGCCCTCCACCCCTCTGGCTCCAGCCCTCCAGCTCCTCCACTGTCCCAGCGCCCTGGGACATTCTCCCGCCGCGAAAGGCGCTGTGTCAATTTTGTTCATATCGCTGTAGTATTTCCCCCACAAATACGCGGTCGCTCCACTTCACAATATAACTCCTGTGAAGCGCTTTGAGGCATCACAACAACATGATAAAGTACCTCCCATCAAATGCAAGGATTGGAATTATTATAAATGCAATGTCTTGTTGTTTTGCACTCATCATTCAGACTGATAACCACTGGCTCAATTGGTAGCACTCTTAGCCACAGACTTTGGGCTCATGTAGACGAGGCTGACACTACAATACAGGGGCAACTCTGCAGTCTCAGAGGGCCTTCCAAAGCACATTAAACCAATTTGTGAATTCTCCAGGATCAACAATTCCTCCAGATTAAAAGAGCGATCATTAATAAATAATCATTGTATTTGAATAATGTATCTTTGACAGTGGGGGGACATCTCAAGCACTTCACGGGATTTGCTGTGAGCTACTTCATATGCAAATGCAGCAACCAATTTGCACACAATAATGTCCAAACATCCACAAAGCTACCAATTTAATTTAGAGGGACGGTTAGCCAGGACACTTGGATCTTTAACCCATGGCAAGCTTTGTCTGTCCATCTGAGAAGGCAGACAACAACAACAACAAATTACATTTGTATAGTGCCTCTCATGTTGGAAGGACATCCTCAGGCAGTGGGACTTCATGGTCACGGTTTAATGCCTCAACTGTACAGCGCACCTCAAACACTGTATTGGAGCATCAGCCTGGACTGTATGAGTTCAAAGTCCTGAGCGGGCATGTCTATTTGCCAAAGCCATACAAATGAGGACCTGGATTAAGCAGCTGGTGCTGAGTAAGTCTGGTACATGGCATTGGACGTGCACCTCAAGAACATCAAGGTATCTGGCACGTCACAAGCTGAACCTCAAAGGTTCGCACACCACGCTGAAGGCAGATGTCCGGCAGATGGCTGATGAGGAAACTCTGAGGCTTGGGGCAACAGCTGCTGGAAGGCGTTACCTTGAGACCGAGTTTGTGACACACATTCGTATATCCAGCGTTTGGAATCCACCTTGATTGTCCTGCAGAGATGCAAGCAGCTGAACTCCGCACCTCCAATGGTGAAACCATCACTCAATGGGAAGGGATATGTGCCCGAGCTGCGGACAAGAAGATGGTGGCAAAGATCTCATTTCATGCTGAAATACGTTGCAAACCGGAAAGCTTGCAGGGAGTTCCTTGTACCTACTGTCCACCTAGTGAGGCTCAAATCCGTGCTTGTCGGATGTCAAATGACCAATGACAGTGCTCCTTGTGGAGAGGTAAGCGGGGTCTCCTTGGAGCTGAACTGGCACTAAGGTGTTACATGGCTGGTAACAGAATGTCAGAATCGGGCCTGCCCTCTGACGGTCTCGGTAGTCCAGTTCCTGAGCCAGGCAGATCCGCAGTATTCCAGGGCACTGCTGATGACAGCACAACCAGCCTGGAAGGGCAGACCAGTCACTGGGGGCAGGGAGTCCGACAAGCATGGGTTTGAGCCTTCACTAGGTGGATGGTTGGTACCAGGTAGGTACTGTGAGCTTCCTGGTGGGCAACAAAGCTCATATTGCCTCGAGCCTCAAAGTTTCCTCATCAGCTATCTGGCAGACATCTGCCTTCAGTGTGGTGGGAAGACCTTTACAGGACAGCTTGTGATAGCCTCCTTGATGTCCTCGAGGTCCAAATCCAATGTACCAGGATTACTCAGCACCAGCTGCTTAATCCAAGTCCTCATGCAAGGGGCCTTGATAAATAGACGTGCCCACTATGAAGCCGTCTGCTCCTCCAGAGTACTTAGTAACAGGCTATATAAATCCAAGTTGTTGCTATCATCGTCGTCAGTGTAGCCTGGATCCCTCCTTCCTCGCAACCAATTCCCACATTAAAAGTCCTTTAAAAGAACACGGTAAGCCACAAAGATATCAGGTGTCTAAGTTATCCATCAGTACCTAGGGTCGCTATGTATTAGAAATAAGTAGGAACTATTTCACTCAAAGTAAATATGATATATATTCAACAAGTTATCAGGTCATTTATGCATATAATGTAAATTAGTTTAAGAGACAACTAGTTATGTTAGAGAAGAAAAATTGAGATATGAGGTGAGCTAGCAGGAAGTAGAGCTAAGATAAAAGAGACAGCAAGCCTTTTCCTGCTCCCAGAATTTCCAAAATACTAATAAAATCCTTGTCTTTGATATCACACCAAAATGTCTCAATGTGCTTCACAGAATTGTGAAGTGTAGTGATCATATTTTCAGGCAAATACAGCAGCCATTTTGTGCAAGCCAATGTCCAATTTGTATTTTTTTATCTGAGGGATTGTTAACCAGGACACAGGGAGAAATTCTTTTCTCTTTTTGAATAATACATGGATTTTTAATATCCATATGAACAGGCAAACAGGACCCTTAATTTAACATCTGCAGCACAGTCATGGAGTGTCTGACTGGACTAGGAGCTAAAATACCATGTTCCACGGAAGATAAATGCTAGAATGTTCATCTATTGAGTTTAAAGGTTTTCCATTATTTAGCTGGAAAAAATAATTTCTGCAAATATTTGCTTCAAATGAAATATTTATTATTAAATGTGCAAAAACAAGATCTGTTTTGCAGATATATTTTAAGGTGAAATTCATACCTGTCCAAAACTGGATTACCAGACACAGAAATGTAAAACTCTCCTTCACCATTTCACAGTTTCCTTCAAATAAACATTATGCCAAAATTCTCTTCAAGCAAAACAAACATCTAACATTGATTTTTTTATTTGTAAGAGCTCCTGTTGCTTCTTTACTCTGATTATTTTAACTTTTATTTTCTCTTGACTTTTAAATTATTTTCCCTTCTGTTGTTGCTTGATTTAGCAGAAAAGCCACTTAGGCGACTCAATGCATGTGTTATGCAGATGAAAGTATTGGCAAAAGTGGATTTGGGACACTTAGGCTGCCGGACTCTCGGTGGGTGTAAAGTCAAGACATAAAGGCTTTGTGCTGCCGATTACATGATGTTAATGTCCCTGCAGCAGGCTAGGTAAACAAACTCAACTCAAAGAAGAAGACTTATCGTGAAGCCGCTTTCATCTCAATGGCAAGTTGGTTGTTTTGGGATTACCATCCTCTCCATCCTTTATTACCACCCCATACTCACTGAAGATATAACAGTTTAAGAACAGCCTCGGACAAATGGCAATGCAAGAAGCTGTTGCAGGGCCTTAAAGTATTGTCGAGGAATTGTTTTACTTAATCCAATTCCCCGGCAAATACAAAGTGTGCTGGTGGAAATACCATGGTAACACATTGAGTTAAAGTGGTGACAAAGGTCAGTGCATTTTAAATGAAGAATGTTCTGAAGTTTGTTACTTAGCACCAAGATGCTCGATTGCACAGCCTAAGACGCTTTAGGTGGCCATGGGCTCCTGATTTCACATTGCACAATGAAAGTATTCCCTGCAAATAATGAGAGCAGGGAGCACGGGTCATTAAATACAGAGGCTAAACACTGGGCAAGCTTTGCTATGGTCCACGTCCACAGTGGTTGATCAGATGATCAGGGTCCACTGCAAGGAGAAAGACCAAGATGGACTATGATGTGGCAGAATCTGGAAACTTTGGGGAAATCCTCCCAAAACAGATTGAAGCTTTGACTGATACAAAGGCAAGTGGGTGCTTCCCTCCTTCTGTTCCTAATTCAACATTATCCACTTTTCCCCGGGGAAACCAAAGTCCTTTGCACTGGTCACATTTTAACGTACTACAATCCAGGGAGCAGGAATCTGTGCAGGACACTTCAGCTGGTAGCATGGCCAGTCTGTTCCCTGGATCATCGTACCTGGTACAAGATGTTCTGTGCAAACCTCTGGAATACAGCACATTCCATCCCCAGGGACCTGAGTACATGGATGTAGACACTGAGACATTGCTGGAACAGATTCAGTCCTTGTTACTTCGAGAAGTTTGCAAAGAGATCCAGACTGCTTGTCGACTGCTGAACATATCACCAGGTAATGAGCAGAAACTCAGCCAGGCCAGAGCTCTAAAGCTCATGTTTACAGAAACCAAAAATCCAAACGTTGTCAGTATAAAATTTGTAAAAGTTTGATCTGTGTGATATAAAGTAATGATATACAGTGTAAGGTGTGTATCTGTGAGTTGTTAGATAATTTGAGAAGATATTATTGAATTTTAGAAATGTGCCCACTTTTTTAATATTTGCCCCAGAGCTTCTGTTTGCACCTGTATTAATACAAACACTTACTGTGTTGATCTGTTGAATCAAGGTTGAAACAGTTTGTGAGAAAATAAATAGTTGAGGTTTCATTTGATTCGGGTAAAAATGGATTTCCAATAAATATTAACATAAATCCTTAGACAACTGTTATGATAGCACTCATATTGAGGGCAATTGAATAAACAGATGTAAACGATTTCAATAATCATTTACTGACCAGAGTCAAGAGACTGAAATCATAGAAAAATAATTAAACAATGCTCTGTCCAACGATTAAATACCCTGGCTTCAGTGCGTAAATAGCTGCTGAAATGAAACAAAGCTAGCAACAGCACTTAATTAAATGTATTAATTAATTCCACAGCCGATTGCGAAACAGGGAATTACAACATAAAAAACTAAGTTGAATTGACTCCTACAATTAACCCCGCTGACAAATGTTGATGACTGAGCTGGATAACACACAACGTACCATGTGGTTGAATAAATTAGCAACATAAACTGTTCACTCACTAAATCAATCAACTGAAGAAACTCTGATTATTTCGGATATTGACTGGAACATGTTCTTGTCAATAATTTGTGTTGATTTCATCCGCAACAACTCCTTTCTTCCTAAGCTGGAAGGATGAAATCAGGTGGGCCGAAAGGCCTACTTTACCCGAAACTTTCTTGCAATCTTGTGAAGCACACTGAGCGGGAAGATCCTCTTATCTCACCCTGGCTGCTCTGTGTCCTCTGTAGACCACCGACCTAGTTCTTCATTTGACCCTTGACAAGTTTGGCCAAAGAAATTGCCCTGTTAACAGTTGTGTTCCTTCAAACCAAAAATGAAGGGCTGGTGACTGCAACAGAAATGGTTGTATTTATAGTACATAGAACTCTCATCTTCTCAGGAGCCTCTAAATCTTTCACAAAGGTATTGTCCAATAAAATCATGTCCAAAGGAAAACAATTCTTCTGATCTACTTAACTCATTGCTTTAAACTCTTTAAAGATCCCACGGAATGGAGTGCAGACAATGTTGGCAAATGGATTCTATGGACAGAACACCAATACAAACTGCCCAACATTGGGAAGAAAGGTTTCTTGAATCTGAGTGGAAGAGAGATGTGCTATCTAACGGTGGAGCAGTTTAAAGAGAGAGCAGCAACCGGTGGGGATGTGCTTCATGCACATCTGGATATATGGAAATCAGGTACCCGTACCGCTCTTCATTTCAATGTGGAAGGAAAATATCAAGACGTAATGAGTTCATTTAACTTGAAATGGTTTGATCATTGTTAAAAGGTCAAATTTACTTCGATATATATTCGCATTGAAGAAAGTCACTGGGGCTGATAATCTTCCCATTCAACTCCTGATAGCCATGCAGACTAAAGCCCTAACAAATAGAGTGGTGCTAATGGATAGCTGGACAAGTAGCAAGAAGCTTGAAGCAGAAGAAGTGCTCTGTAATGTAAGGCTGTGTGTTTCTAGCTGCTCAAGACCCTGGATTTCTCGATCCACTCTCTGGGGTCCGCAGAGAGCCTTGGCACTTGTCAAGTTGTAGCAAAATTATTTGGGATTCGGGAACCAGGGTGACCATCTCTGGGGAGAAAGTGTACACTCCATTCTAGGCAAATAGAAATCATACATATGTGGATCTTTCAATGATTGGCTTGGAGAATTTTCAGCATGGTGGTGGATTTCCACGCATCAGGCAGCTGCTTGATCAGAAATAATTAATAATCCTTGTGTTTGGTACGGTGATTTGTTAAAACATTTCAAGGCACTTCAAAGGATATATTGTAAAGTGTAGTGACTTTGTATTTTGTAGGCGAATGCGGCAGGCAATTTGCGGACAACAGTGTCCCACAAACAGCTGAGAAGCGAATGATTACTTTCATTATTTGGGGAAATTGTTGGCTTGGACACCAGGAGAAACTCCCTTCTCCTTTCAATTAGTGCCATGGGATCTTTAGCATCCACCTGAACAGGCCGGCAGGCCCTTGGTTGAATGACTAATCCAGAAGACGGCACCTTCAACAATGTAACGTACCAGTATTCTCAGGGTGGGTCTTGAATACCACAATTTTGCGTGCCAAGCACGCAAGCAGCTGAGCATCTAAACTCCTGAAATTAAGTTAAAAATATATATGGAATTAGTTTTATTATTTAACAGTGAATGATATATTGAACTGGAATGTTGTAGATTTCCTTACAGTCTGAAAATAATGATGGATTTCTGTTATGATAAAAGATCATATGAGGTTCGTTAATTCTTTTACATCAATATTGAACACAGCAATTTTAAAGTGGCCACTTGCTGCGATCAAAGTATCCGTTAAATTAAAAAAGGTAGTGAACAGGTGGCAGAGGAAGTCACCCACACCAAGGGCTCAACAAACCATTTACTTTTTCCTTTCATTAAATCTCTCAACTGGTCAGCGTATTGTGATGCCCTCTCACCTATCTGGAGTTGATCGTTAATTTGGATATTTGGGACTGACAGCCCATAGTCCAGGCTGTCACTGCAGTCAGCATTGTCACGGGTGTCATCCTTCAGATAAATCATTAAACCAAGGTCCTCTTTGCCTGATCAAATGGACATTAATGATCCTGTGGTATAAATCAGAAAGAAAAGAGTTTTCCCTGGTGCTTTGGTGAATAATCCCCCAGATTTGAATGCTAGGTTTGCTTACAAATACAGTCACAAACGTTACAATAATCCTGTGAAGAGCACTGAAACATTTTGACAATGTGATAATGTGCTATATTAAATATAAGGATTATTAATACTATTCTTTTGAGATCACAGACTGGGTGGTTATGATGCAACAGTTTGCAACAACAGATGGCTCTTTCTCTGTGAACTGCAGATATCTGCACTAGATATCTGCCTGAAGTTTGATTTGCATTAAGTGGGCCTGTTAAATTGCAACATAGCTAGCATATATGTGGTGGAACTTCATCCCCATTAAATTGTGAGAATGTTTAATTGAAGCTACTATTTGAAATTCACCAAAATTCTAGGAAGTTCAGCAGTTGCAATATCCAATTGTTTCAATCCATGTAAAGGTTTTGCTTTACAAGGAATCAATAGAATATTGGTTAGAGTAATTGCCTCGCAAGCGAAAAGACCTGGGTTCAGTTTCTGGGTGGGGCAAACCGTAAGGCAAGTTTCCTTACCGCACATGCCTGTTTACCTAGCAATAAGTAGGAATCCGGTTGTCAGTTGATTAGTGGATCACTTTTCCAGGGGTAATAAATCCCTTACAAAAAGAATGTTAAAAAAAGGAATAATTTAGTCACTCAATCCACGACTATATGTGGGACAGTGCTGTGCGCAATTGGATGCTACATTTGGTCCACAAAATATACAGTCAATTCACTTTAAATTATATTCTGTGGAGCACTTTGAGGCGTTAGGAAGACGTGATAAGGCGCTATATCAAATGCAAAGATTATTATTCTTATTAATCCAAATATTGGAGCAAATCAAACTACAGCCATATGCCAAGTACACAAGAGTTTGATGTATAAGTGCCCACCCAATGACTTATACCTGCAATATCTAGGCTGAGAATCAAGCATTCAGCATCTTGTGGTAGACTTCAGTTTTAACATTTAAGATAAAGGATTACTGCTTTCAGAACGTGGAATGTCAATCAGTTTTCGTAATGCCCTTTGATTTTTAAGTGCGGAGTCTGTCGTTGTTTAAAGTTTACAAACTAATTTTCATGTGTTCACAGTTGCAAGAATGATGTGCAGTGAAGCAGTAGAGGATAATACATGCAAAGGTACTTCCTTTAGACTATTTAATCAACTGAATTGTGAATTTTAAAATTGGGTTCAAAAAACACTGAAATTAATCGACCTTATTTATATTCATAGAATAATGGAATGTTACATCCCAGAAGCTGCCCATTAAATCTGTGCTGGTGTTTTTACTCCACACGTGAAACCTAACCTAATCCCACATAATTGCTTGCTCCTCACACCCTTTTATATTCTTCTTTCTCAGCGTCTATATCATTTCCTCTTAAGATAATTATTAATGGGCTCCACTGCATTGAATATTTGAGACAGAGAATTCCACATTCTAACCAAGTTACACGTCAAAGAGGCAAATGTGCCTGAATTATCATTGATTTTAAAAAATGGTCCCTTTTGCGATTTCATACGTGTACACGGTACTCAGAGACTAATGTACTGTAATGAGAGAACAGAGCTTAAAACAACTAGTAGACCTTAAGGAACAGATCCAGTGAAGATCATAGTTGACTAGTTTGATGTCTTTTTCCCCTGTCTTCCTCAAGGCTGACAATCCTGAGCTCTCTAAGGACAAACCCGCGCCAAGTTGTTGTTGTTTTCATGTGGTGCTAAGGGCTTTTCTTTTCAGTTCCAGATGAAGATCAGGTACAGAAGCCAAATGAAGCCAGCTTACGCTCAGATACTCAGCCAGTTCACCTCTGGCTGTTTTTGAAAGATCTCTTATTGAAACCACACAATTATGGAAGGTTTATCCGATGGTTAGATAAAGAGAAAGGTAATATGAATTCTGTTCTAATTTCATCGGCAAAATTCTGTTCATGCACAAAAACAGCAACGATTGAGCTGCTGGTTCAGGGCCAAACTGACAAACATTAATCTTCAATGGGAAGAAACTTGGCTTCATGTATTTTGTGCCTGATTCCAGCTACCTTACGCCTTACAAAAGAGTCCCAGAGATCTGGTGATGAGAGAGAGTTGTTGAAAATGGATAGGTATTGGGAGTGCAATGGACACTGCCAAGATCTACCCATTATGGTGGGAAAAGAATCTGTAACTCATTGTAACACTTTGCATGAGGTGGGCTCTGCAACATTGCTAGCTTTGGTAGTTGGTAACACATACTGCGGTTTACTTTCTTTTAAAAAAATCTAAACTTGCTGAGAGTTTTGAGATTAAGGTTGCAGGAGGTACATAAACCACACCAGTTCTGGGCTTGATAACTCGTCCGCCTGTTAGCATAACATTCACTTCCACCAAACATGCTGATGACAGGAAGGTTATTCACCAACAAAAAGCACACACCATCACTGCACTTTACAGTATATTCTGTGCAGCACTTTGGGATATCCTCCCGATGTGAAAGGCTAAATGTGAAGATTGTTATTATTCACCAGCAAGTAGCAGTCCTTATTAATTGACACAAAAATAACTATTTGTTCTACGTCTTATCTTTAAAACAGGCATATTTAAGATCGAGGATTCAGCACAAGTGGCTCGGCTGTGGGGGATTCGAAAGAACAGGCCAGCGATGAATTATGATAAACTCAGCCGTTCAATCCGGCAATATTACAAAAAGGGTATCATTAAGAAACCAGACATTGCGCAGCGACTAGTCTACCAATTTGTTCACCCACTGTGAAGCTGCTCCCAATACATATGGTATCATTGCTCCACCTTCATTTGCTCCTATTAACTGGTTTTGCATCTCATTTAGAAGTGCAGGGCAGGTTTTAGAATAATTTTATTATTGCAAGGAAATACCAAACTGACGAGGCTTCCTAACAATTTACTGGATTTAGTGCAAACTACTTAAGGGGAGGAAAACTTACATTGAACCGTCAGTATCTTATTCTGCTTAGGTCAGGTGTCAGCCCTTTGTATTTGTCTGACTTGCCGATAGGTGGTGTACAAGTGGGATGAGGTCGTTTTTTTTCATTCTGGAAGAAACATCGAAACGACGAAGACAAAATGGAATGAGAATGGTAATCATGATAATCATGCTATATAAATAATAATGCAACTTGTTGTTGTAGTAGTACACAACGCAGATGGTTGAATCAGACTACACTTAGGTTCATTTAGAATCAGCCTGAATTCTTACTCCTTGCTTGAAGGCAAAAATGGCGCGCAAACTTCCCAACGTCTTAATTCATTTGGTCAGATGTACATTATGGATACAGAACCTAGGCATGGGCTTCAAGGCAACAGGAACAGGTTTTTGGGATCCACACAACAGATGCTTACTGACCTTCACCCACCATGTCATCTGGAATTAATGGCTCAGAGCAGCCCAGTGTCTACTAATGAAAAAACAACACTTGTTACAATAGTACAAGAGCCTCGATAGAAATATTGGGTCATATATTAATTCTCATGTTATGGTTTAAGAGGATATAGCATAGGAACTTCTGTGTTGTAATCGCTTGTTCATATTTTGTGTTTGTGTAAATTTAGAGTTACAGATTGTAACATTTCGCCGACAGGTAAAAAGGGCTTTTCTACTTGGCTTCAAGTTTTCTCTCTTCTAAAGTCGCTTACACCATGTGGATTTCGAGAAACAAAACATCCATATACTAGTACCATCAGGTGGTCAACTATAGCAGTGAGAGACATTTCCAGCAAAATATATTCCAGTATCAAGTAGTATAATATGAATAGTGTAAGATATAAAACATAATACAAGACTGTTATGGAGATATGTGAAATGCCATCTATTTAATTCGTACAATCAGGGGATGAGAGTAGAACGGTGCTCCTTTCCTAATGGAGGGAATAAATAATTTACAAAGTGTTTCTGCATAAACAATATTGATATCACCGATTTCTACCAATAAAACACAAAATAAACCACAGTCGAAGAGGAAGATCTTGAAGGAGGGAATGGGAGGGGCAAGGTGGAGAGGCTCTGGAATGGACTTCCAGAGGGTGGGGCAGAAAGGCTGAAGGCCTGACCGCCAAAGGTGGGTTGGGCAGGGTACATGAAGCAGGCCAGTGCCCATTGAGCAGAGGGAGCGGGCAACAACAACAACTTGCACTTATATAGCGCACTCCATGCAAGGTAGCCGGGGAGGGGGGCAGTGGAGGTGGCCATAAGCACGAAGAGGAAAGTGTTCATGCAGGACTTCAGATATTACAGCGATTGAGAAGATACAGAAGCGGGCAACCAAAATGATTGAGGGGAGAGAGAGGGCAAGGCAGAGGGATTGAGGGAGAGTGTTTTCAGAGTTTTGGGGCTTAGTGGGTGAAAGCGAGACCTCTAATGGTGGGGCGGAGGGTGCGAGGGATGAGCAGGAGGCTGGTGCCAGTCAAGCAGAGGCACTGGGTGGTGGATTGGGGAGTGAATGGATTTGAACTCGGGTCAGTATGCGGGCAGCAGAGTTTTGAACGAGCTGGATCTTATGAATGGTGGAGCTGGTGATCTGGTGAGGAGAGCATTGGAGTAATCCAGGCGGGAAGTAACAAACGCATGCACGAGGATTTTGGCTGCATTTGGGGTGAGGTATGGTTGAAGGCGGAGGTGGAAGAAAGCGGTTCTGGTCAGGGACTGCATGTGGGGGAGGAAGGACAGTTGGGGGTCGAACCGGATGCCGAGATTGCACACTGGTTCGGTGTGCGTGAGGGAGAGCCCAGGGAGGTTGAGGAGTTTAGTTCCACAGGAGTGAAGACATTGACAGGAGCCAAGGAGTATGGCTTCCGTCTTGTCCATATTCAGTTGCAGGAAGTTTACACTCATCCAGGCCTTGATGTCTGCCAGACAAGCTGATAGAACATCAGCGGACATGAAGTCAATGCTGGAGGAGACAAAGTAGATTTGTGTGTCATCTGCATACATGTGGAAGTTTACCACATCTGTGGACAACATCGCCCAGAGGAAGCATATAGATAAGGAAAAGAAGAGGGCTAAGGATGGAGTCCTGGGGTTTCCCGCAGGTGACCGGGCGGGTCAGGTGGAGAAACCATTTGCCGAGATGTAATGGAGGCAGTTGGTTAAGTAGGACTCGAACTATGCGAGTGCAGTCCCACTACGGTGGATGAGGGAGGAGAGACGATGGAGGAGGATGGCGTGATCGACTGTGTCAAATGCAGCAGAGAGATCCGGAGTATGAGGAGGCAGAGGGAGCCCAGAGGGAGCAGGTTGGTAACATAAGCTGCAGAGCTCTGAATAATCCGCAGCTTCTGGAGGGAAGAGTTGGGAATCGGCGAGCAGGGGATTAGCATAGTCAAGCCCTAACAATTTGAAGCGGGTATTTGGGGCTAACCTTTCCCCTCCTTAGCTTTGTGAGGCAGAGGGGAAAATAAAGGAAATCTAGCATAAAGCTGCTCACACCTCAACTGATAAAAGTTTCTCTGTTTCTCCAAACACGGATGTTGGTGGTGAAACAGCCATGACTGATTTGGTACCAGTCAGTTCAGGTTTAGGAGGGAAGCCAGTCATGCCGGGCTTGGAAATCCAATGTTGCAGTTGATCTGTTCCAACAAAGCGATCAAAGGACACCCCGGTGTCTTTTAAAGTACACAGAAGGAAGACATTACAGTGTGCAAACCTTATGTGTCTGTTATTCTGAGTTTTTTTAACTGGCTTATCAAAAGAGTCGTTGCTTTTTGAAATTGAAATCTGCTGGAAGGTTTCAGGTTTCATGTTTTGCATATCCCTGGCCTTACAAATACTTAATATTGATGCATGGAAGTTTACAGCGCACTGCACCTGTTCAGCAAAATCAGCGGTCAGCAGAGTAATATTAGGGGTAGAGGCACAACCACCAGTTGCTTGATGACTATGCAGAGAGATGGAATCGTGTCCTTCAGCACTGGCTTGTGATATGCAAGTGGACTATTTTCCTCCACTTTGTACATTGACCCCACTTAATGCCAACAATGCCTTTTGCACCTTTCCTCTGTCCTCATGTATCCAGCACACTTAATTGAGGGATGAGTGAGGTAAAGTAGTGCAGGACTGAGTATTACTTGTTATCTATTTTTGAATACCAGCCAGATGGACATACTGTATTAACTTTTAAATACTGGAGAGATGATCTGCAATGCTCCCAGGCTTGTACATTTTTATTTTCCCATTGATAAAGAATCTAATCTCTTCTTTCAGTTGCCAAGCTGTTTTCCGCTTTTTGAACGCAAGACACCTGAAGTAATGCAGCTTCCAAAACAAGCATCAGAGGGACTATGATTCCAGTGCAATGAAACATTAATACATTTGGTCTAAAATTCTTTGTTTTTAACTGTATTCTGCTTTATGACCACTAGATGTTCTCTGTAGCCTGTGTTTTTCACTGAGGCTGAGAAGATAAGAGATGTTGAAGGGATGCAAGTGGATGAATAGGAGTCGATTATTTGAAATGCTTCGAGTCAGCAACACAATTAAAATAATCAGCAAAGGAATTACAGGGAAGATTGGAAAATAAATCATTACACAGAAGATAGTTGGAATGTGAATTGTTTACCGTAAACTTTTGCCAAAGCAGAGTCCATACATTTAAAAAGGAAATAGATCACTGAAAAGGGAAAAGGAGTTCTTTTCATTAGATGTCTCATGAGGATAAAAGTAACAGCATGTGCTTGATGGACTAAATGGCCTATTTCTGTTCTGCTAATATTCTATGATTAAAGAAGCAATATGGAGCCGAAATAGTGGGAATCCTACCACTTTATAAATTATTGGTGTAACCACACTTGGAATAATGTGTGCAGTTCTGGTCACTGCTATAATAATCCTTGCATTTGATATAGCGCCTTATCACGTCTTTGAGATGTCTCAATATAAAAAGTATATTGCAGCGATTGAGAAGATACAAGAGGGCAACCAAAATGATTGAGAGGATGGAGGAACCAGACTATGAGGAGCGATTAGTTAAAACTGGGCATGTTCACACTAGAGAAGGCTGCAGGGCCTTATCATTACGGTCTTTAAGATTCTGAAGGGAATAGATAAGCTGTTTTATCTTTTGTCTGTGGAACCAGAGGACAAGGCCTGCGATTGAAGGGGGGTAAATTCAGAACAAATCTCTGGAGCTCAACATATTGATCATTCACAAGATAAATGATTCCTTGTTCAGCAGTAAACTCCGAGATAGAGTTTGATGAAATATGCTCAACCAATTTCTCCAGCTCCGTAAAAACCAAACATTTTCCATCACCTTGGAATGGAAACACTGCTGGATATCAGCAGCACGTTTTGTGTTCCTATTTGAATAACCAACAATTCACTCTCATTACTAACAGCCCAGGAGGTTTTACATTTCTTGCAACGTTAGGCTTCTTTAGCAAAGGAAAAATAGTCTTACTGTATCCATCTCTACACTTAACCATACACCATTTACCATTCAGATTTATAATGAAGAGAATGCAAAAGTCCTCTGGAAGGAAAGGTCATAGTTTATTAGTTAAACCCAATGAAGATCATGAAATCATGCCTCTCTGTTGAATGATAGTTTGATCAGTAACATTTTTATTGTATATGGACAGGTTTCATAAGTTCTGAAGGTGCAACGTTTGAATAATTGTGCATTCTCATTAAACATCTATTTCAGTGCGAGTTGGACAATGCGATTGTTTTTCCATTTTACATTGTAAGGAGTGATTGGTAAGATCAATGATCAGTTCTGTTTCCATGATCCACATTTGACAAGATACTCCTGTGTTAAGTTTGCTTTTAAAGGCAAGCAGCTCCTCTCGTCATCATGTGCTCTCTTATATTGAGTTCAAGATCCTCATCCTCGCCTACAAGGCCATTCACGGCCTTGCTCCCTCCTACCTCTCCAACCTACTATCCCCCTATCTACCTGCTCATACCCTCCGTTCCTCTGGCTCCGGTCTGCTCCACATCCCCTGCCCCAACCGCCCTACCATTGGGGCCGGGCCTTCAGCCTCTCAGCCCCCAGGCTCTGGAACTCTATCCCCCAGTGCCTTCGCCGCTTCCTCCCTTTCCTCCTTCAAGGCCGGTCTCAAGACCTTTCTCTTTGACCGTGCCTTCAGCTCCCCTCTCAACTCTCTACCCCCTCGTCGCCCCCTCCCTTCCCTCCCCTCACCCTGACCATTTCCCCACCTCCTCACTCCCTCCCCTCACCCCCTGACCCAACTATCCAGCGCTTTGGGACGTCCTCCCGATGTGAAAGGCACTCTATAAATGGAATCTTGTTGTTGTTGTTCCTGCAGCTCACAGGCAATTATCCCCGACAGCTGTTTTTGCCTGTCGTACAATTTATACAATTAATATTCATACAATTTATATCCACATTTGGTGCAGAAAATACTGCAGTTAATTTCATATCGAACTATTGAAATAGACAGTTCTCACTCCTGGAGAGATGACAGATATCAAAATGTATTGTGTTTCAAATCAGTTCCTTGTAGAGAAAATTTAGTACTCAGAATTTTATTTTGAACAAAGTCAGTCAGCCACCAAACAGAAGAGGGGAGAAAAACATCCCAGTGAATGCCAGGCATGAATCTGGAGAGTTGTTCGGGGAAGAGAGCTTCCTTGCTTTCTCTTCTCCTCCCAACACCGCCCCCATTCCCCCCCAAAAAAATCAATTTTTCCTCCCTTTCATGTCATCTGAAGTGGACAACTACTTACAGCATTCAGCCTGCAGACTGTTTACATTGTGTGACCCCAGAGAAGTGATTGTGTGACTGGATGGAGGCATCATAACTGTTTCTGACAGACCCCAAACAGGCATTTGCAGCCAGGTTAACTGGTTTGCAATTGGGAACAATAATTACTTGCCAAACAGCCAATTTAGCCAGTAAATAATTTACAAACATAGTTAAACTATTGTTAAATAGTGAAATCTGCTACTAACTCGGCAAAGACCAGATAAAACTTGGGAACTCATTAGTCATTACCATTATGTAGCTCTGTTCAAAATTCATTTTGAAAAGCTTTCAGAGAGTTCAAAAGTCAGTGTGATTCTTGCAACATTGCAGGGAACAGCAGAATTGAGATATGAGATACCTTATTGCACTTGCTGCTGCTACAGGTCACAGGGACTAACTTCAGTGACCCTGTCTGGATAAACAGACATGTCCTCAAGTATCCCCTCATTGAGCACTTTGTTTATCTCCAGGTTTGCTGACAGTTTGCAACTCATTCAATGTACAGATAACAGATTAATAGGAAGAGGTTAAATTTTGCCACCTGGGTAAAGCCAAGGATATAAACCATGGATAGACAAGCACCCACCCCACACAGTATCCCGCACAACCTAGCCTGAGGTATGTGGGAGAGGTGAGAACATTCAGAGAGATTTGGATCAATGCTATGTCCACCATTTTAATGCGCATTAGAGTCAAGACAAGTATTAGAGGAAACCCTATTGGTCTAGGAAAGCTACTTACAAACACCAGCCAAACCATGGCAAAGACATTAATCTAAGCCTATTTTTTCAAAACTTGAATGTATGTTGCATTCATACATTCCTTGTGGTGTTAATGAGAGCGCAAAGAATGTCATTCATAAAAAAATTACCTTTATATTTAAGGTACTAAATAGTACCTGTAGTGGGAATAAGGAACGTCTCCTCAAGGCAGCTGAAGCAATGCATGGAGTCCTGACGCTGGGAGGCTGGAATGAAGAAGTTGAGGAGATACTACAGTTTCTCCTCACTCAAGTGACCAGTTGCCTCCCCCCCATCCCAATCAACACCACAGCCTTCTCCACTTCACAAGGCAATTTGCTCAGCACAACAAGGGCCATGTGTGTTGGTGACAGAATACTTGCCCCATTGTTGGTGCTCAGCATTGACAGCATCAAGTTCAAAGTGAAAATAATAGAATAAAGCCTAGTCACAGTGTTGCTGGAACAGGAACAGTCCCCATCACCTTTTAGCACCAACTGCACAAATACTAAATTAGTACATCTTCTTGCAAAGCAGGGATTTTGTGGCTTTTCCCACCATCCCCAATCAGTCTGTAATGCCAGAGGCCAATAGCACCTTTGAAACAACTCCAGAGATAATTTTATCTTAAAAGAAATAAAACATGAAAACTCTAAGCTACAGTTCTACAATTCCACAGCATTCAGTTCCCATTTAAGCTGCTTTCATCAACAGGCATTAAGTCTGAAAACCCCAGGCTCAGAAGCCTCCCCGGAAGAGAGAACAAAAGAAAGGCAGCAAATGAAAATATTTATCCTTCCAGTTATCTTAATCCGTGGGTTACTTATTCTGAAAGCCAGCAATTATCAATGTGTATTTCTACATCAACCAAAATGGAGTCCTGTCGCTCAGTGGTTAGAGCACTCGCCTCGCAAGCGAGACCTGGGTTCACTTCCCGGGCAGGGCGAAATGTTAGGCAAGTTTCCTTACTCTCACACACTTATGTTTACCTAGCAGTAAGTAGGAACCCGGTTGTTAGTCAATTGGAGGATCACTTTTCCAGGGGTAATAATTCCTTCAAAAAAGTATAATAAATTGTTCACTCATCCTATAACTGTTTGTGGGACACTGCTGTCCACAAAATATACAGTCAATTCACTTTACAGTCCATCTGTGAAGAGTTTTGAGATGTCTCGAAGATAAGGCACAATATCAAATGCAAGGATTATTATTATTATTTAAAACAAACCAGAGCCTAATTGTGACTCAATCTCCTCATGGCATTGGACACATTTTCAACAAGAACAAGATTACATTTGTATAGCGTAGCGCCTTTCACATCGGGAGGACGTCCCAAGGCGCTGGACAGAGTACAGCATTTCAGACCCGAGCTGGGGTTGGGGGGGTAAGGGAAGGGAGGGGTGGCCGATGGCATTCTTTCAGGGAAGAAGCTCCCTTTTGGGAGGAGGAGGGTCAAACCTTGGGAAAGAGGAATGAGTTGTTCAGTGAGATGCAAATCTAATTGATGCAAACTATTAGCAGGATGACACAAGCATTTAGTTCACATTGTATTACAAAATGTTCTATTAATGGCTAAATCGGCCCTGACTGCCATCAGGCATTGGGCCGTCTCCTACCTTAAGATATAAAATGACCAGGAAATGGACTCCAAATATGGGTGGGTTTGAATTCCTGTTTTAATAATAATCCTTGCATTTGATATAGCGCCTTATCACGTCTTCGAGACGTCTCAAGTGCTTCACAGAATATACTGTAAAGTGAACTGACTGTATACTTTATGGGAGAAACGCGGCAGCCAATTGGCACAGTAATGTCCCACAACAGTCATGGATTGAGGGACAAAATTATTAATTTTTTTTGAAGAGCTTATTACCTCCAGAAAAGCAATCTATCAATCAACTAACACCCAGGTTCCTACTTACTGCTCGGTAAACAAAGTTGTGTGGAGTAAGGAAACTTGCCTAATATTTCGCCCTTCCCGGGAATCAAACCTAGTCCTCTCGCTTGCGAGCTGAGTGCTCTAACCACTACACTACAGGCTCCACATCGAATTGGAAGCAGTTTGCTGCCTGAAGCCACAGCTGAAATTCATGGCAAACAGGTGTCGGCTGTGACTGTTCCAGGCACAGGGAGAATAAATGAAGAATGAGACAAGAAAACTCTTAAACATCAGACTCATTCATTCTAATGAATCATTAAGTCGCTGATTTCTGTGACATCTTTGCCTGATCAGTGTTTTGTCTGTTTGAATTTAGAAACACACAATTATAGACTTAATTTTCCATGTTCTGTCATAGTATTTTTTGGTCCAAAGTATGCATTGGAGACAGCAGATTTGCACAAAATTTGCAAAGAATGAACATGATTTGCAAATATTTGTACCTTGATATCCAACATTGCCACATCTCCCCTTCTGACCAGGCTTCTTCAGCTGAGGTGGGAAAAGGCTGCCTGTGGGAACACAAGGCTGCTGACCTGTCACCATGCTGTATCATTACATTTCTAATGTTAATAATATTCCTTGCATTTGATATAGCGCTTTTCACATCTTCTAGATGTCTCAAAACGCTTCACAGAATATACTGTAAAGTGAATTGACTGTATATTTTGTGGGCGAAACGCGGCAGCCAATTGCGCACAGCAGTGTCCCACAAACCGTCGTCGATTGAGTGCCCAAATTATTATTACTTTTTCTTGAGGTATTATTATCAGGCATGTGGAGTAAAGAAACTTGCCCAAGGTTTCGCCCTGCCGGGAATCAAACCCAGGTGTCTCGCTTGCGAGGCGATTCTAAAAGAGCGACAAACAAATATCAACATATTTGGCTTTTTCCTGCTCTCTGGAACTCCATCCCTTTATCTCTCTAACCATATTATCGATCTTATATACACGCCCACAAAATATGCAGTCAATTCACTTTACAGGATATTCTGTGAAGCGCTTTGAGACGTCTTGAAGAAGTGAAAAGCTCTAAATCAAATGCAAGGATTATTATTAATATTATTATCATCTTTCCCCTTCCCTCACCTCCAATCCCCAGCTCAAGTGCCCATCCAGCATTATGTGCTTTGAGACTTCCTAATGATACCAGTGCCTTGGGACTTCCTCCTGATATGAAAAGCGCTCTACAAATGTAATTTGTTGTTGTTGTTAATGTGAAAGGTGCTATATAATTGTAAAATGTATTGTAAATCAGTAACGCAAGTTTGGTTTCTGGGATGATTCTGGGGATGAGTGGTTTGGGCTACGACCACAGACTGGAGGAACTGAGATTTTTTTCTGCTGGTTGATGAGTCACCTGACAGAGAAAATTATGAGGATTTTTTTTTGACAGTGCCAATAGGAGAAATTATTTTCAGTGGTCAGTGAGTCAGTAACTAGAGGACATCAATTTCACAGAAATCATAGAATTATACAGCACAGAAGGAGGCCATTCGTTGTTGGTGCCAGTTCTTTGAAAAGAGCTATCCAAATCAATCCCACTCCCATGCTCTCTCCCCATAGCCCTGCAAACTTGTCCTCCCCAAATAATTATCTACTTCACTCTTAAATGTTGTTATTGAATCGGCCTCCAATTTAAGAGTTTAACTTAAGAGTTAGTAAACAACAACAACTTGTATTTATATAGCACCCCTCATGCAGGGTATCCTATCAGAGAGCTTCGTAGTGGCGGAGCATGATGCTGAGCTGGAGGGAGGGTGGAGGTAACCTTAAGCACGGTTGAAGAGGAAGATCTGAAGATGGGGACGGAGAGGAAAAGGCGGAGGGATTTAGAGAGAATGTTCCAAAATTTCAGGGTGTGGTGGTTGAAAGCGCAGCTGCCGATGGTGGGAATGGAGGTCACAAGGGACATGGAAGAGGCCAAAGCCAGTCGAGCAGAGGCGACGAGTAGTGGACTGGGGAGGGCTTGAAGGGATTTGAAGATGAGTGTGAGGTTTTTGAAATCAATCAGTTTGTTGATAGGGAGCCAGTGGAGCCTGGCTAGAACTCGTATGATGGGGGTACAGAGTTTAGTGTGATTAAGTATGTGGGTGGAAAAGTTCTGGATTAACTGGATTTTGTGGATAGTGGAGCTGGGGAGACTGCTGAGGAGGGCATTGGAGTAGCCGAGATGCGAGTTGACAAACACATGAACCAGGGTTTCGGCTGCGTTTGGGGTAAAGTATGGTCAGAGTTGGGCAATGTGACATAGGTTGAGGAAAGTGGTCCTGGTCAGGGACTGGATGTGGGGGAGGATGGAGAGTTGTGGGTCGAACCTGACGCCTAGTTCTGCATCGGTTCGGTAAGTCTGAGAGATAGGCCGGGGAGGTTGAAGAGGTCAGAGCCATAGGAGAGAAGATGTTGATGGGAACCAAGGAGCATGGCTTCCATCTTGTCAACATTCAGCTACAGGAAGTTTGCACTCATCCAGGCCCGTGTCTGCCATCAAACTGACAGGACATCAGAGGACCTTGAGTCACAGCTGGAGAAGTAGATTTGGGTGTCATCTGCATACATGTGGAAGGTGACCCCATTTCTGCAGATGATATCAAAAAAAAGGGAGCATGAGGTACTGAAGAGAAGAGGGTCAGGGGGCTGGAAGCGGATCAGGGGGCTGGAAGCGGGTCAGAGGGCTGGAAGCGGGTTAGGGGCCTGGAAGATTGTCCAGGAGCTGGAAGCGGGTCAGGGGGCTGGAAGCCGGTCCGGGTGCTGGAAGCGGGTCCGGGTGCAGGAAGCCGGTCAGGGGGCTGCAAGCGGGTCCATGGGCTGGAAGTGTGTCCGGGGCCTGGAAGCGGGTCCGGGTGCAGGAAGCCGGTCAGGGGGCTGCAAGCGGGTGCATGGGCTGGAAGTGTGTCCGGGGCCTGGAAGCTGGGCCAGGGGCTTGAAGCATGTCCGGAGGCTGCAATCGGGTCCTGGGGCTGGAAGCGGGTCCGTGGGATAGAAGCGGTTCCGAAGCTCGAAGCGCATCCGGGGGCTGCAAGCGTGACCGAAGGATGGAAGCGGATGCTAGGCCTAGAAGCGGGTCCGGGGGCTGCAAGAGGGTCCGGGGGCTGGAAGCCGGTCCGGGGGCTAGAAGCTGGTCTGGGGGTTGGAAATGGGTCCGGGAGCCTGAGTAATGCTGCATGAGATGGTGCAGGGGCTGGAGGAGAAACCGTTTGTGGAGACGGTGGGAAAGGTAAGATTTGAACCAGGCAAGGGCAGGACTATGAAGATTCAGCTGAGAGGAGAGGCCAGCGGAGGAGGGTAGAATTGTTGACAATGTCGAAGGTGGAAGAGAGGTCAAAGAGGACAAGGAGACAGAGGGAGTTCTGGTCACAGGTGAACAAAATGTAATTTGTTACTTTGACCAAGGCTGTTCCTATGCTGTGGGAAGAGAGAAGTAGACAAATACCTTAAAAGAATCAACAACAGGGGTATAAGGAAGGTAAATAGGTCTGACTTGAGGGAGCCGGCAAACACAATGAGCCAAATGGGCTTCTTCTGTGCCATAAATGTCCATGGTTCTGTGACACTTGGTATGCATGAAATACTGAACAAGATATTCAGAAATATAGCCAGCCATTTAGCTGGTACCTCCTCCTTTGACCTCCCCTTTGGTCACTGAGTGACTGACATTGGCTCTGACCACAGAACAGTAAATATAGGTTCTCACAGTTTCCGCCTGTTAAATGTCAGTGTGTGAGATTATATGAATCCAAATTGTTGCTGTTGCTGTCAAGTGTAATGACTGTATACTCACTATATACTCATCAGTTGGAACGTAACCAATTTTCCCACAATAACATCAGACAAGCAACCATGAATTCAAAAGCCCAATTTATCTGCAGGATGTTGGTCAGGACACCAAGAAAACCTCCCTTCTTTTTTTAACTAGTGCAATGAGATCTTCATCATCCACCCGAACAGACAGACGGGACCTTGGTTTAAGGTCTCATCAGAAGCACGGCACCTTGAATCTCCCAGCACCGCAACGGAATGTGAACCTAGAATCAAAGTCCCTATACAGGGTTTGAACCCACCACCTCAGGACCCAGAGTGGAATGTGCTATCTACTATGATGATCCGTGGTCCGTGAGCGTGCTGGCCTCTATCCTGGCATTGGTGTGCTCACGAGAAGCTGGACTTCTCCTCTCATCAAGGAAATCCCCAATAACTGGGAGCAGTTCGAGAGGAGCAAAGTAAAGTCCCCCTGTACATCAATGTCAGCTCAATGTGGTTATGATATGGTGTAAGGAGTTAATGTGTGGAACACTCTTTCTTGTGTGAAAAATGTCCTAGTTGCATGATTAACTCGGTGCTAACAGACGGTGGAGGAGACATAAATAAAGTCACAGGGGCCAGAAGTGCCTAGGTGCAGGTCAATGGGTTGAATAGGCAGGTCATGTGTGAGAAAGGCTAACAGTGTAGTTCAATTTCAACTCTTTGGTGGAGGATTATTTGGAGTCAAGGGAACGGTTCAGATTGTGGAATAGTTCTTATTGGAGGGTCATTAGTAGTTTGAGGTGTTGGGACTGAGTTTTTCTGTGGTTAATGCTGAGACTTTTGAACAGTCAGGTAGCAAATGCTGAAATAGTTTGAGCATGGAGATCTCATGCATGTTTGGTGACTGAAAAGTGGCTGCACTGATGGCTGTTCCGTGTTGAGGAAGTGTGAGGAAATTACATGTCTAAGAGAAAATTTAAATGGCTGGTGATAAAAGCAACATTCGACTGTATTTATAAAAGCTGATAGTGGCAGCAATATTGAATTCTTCAGTTAGTAAGTGTTCTTGATGTTCTACAGACATGAAAGATGTTCTGTAAGTTGTTGTATCCATTGGAGTAGGGTTAGCAGGCCGATGATTTTTCAATTTATTTTAAAACCTTCCCTGGACCTATCCCTCCTCTCCAGCGACTGCCTCTAACCTCCCATTCCTCTCCAAGGTCCTGGAATGAGTCGTCGCGTCCCAGCTCCGCTCCTTTCTTTCTCTCTTTGAACCCCTCCAATCCGGCTTCTGTGCTGCCCATAGCACAGAAACAGCCCTGGTCAAAGTCACTAATGACATTCTGAATATCTGTGATCAGGGCTCCCTCCGCCTCCTTGTCCTCCTCGACCTCTCTGCCACCTTCGACACTGTCGACCGCTCCAACCTCATACACCGCCTCTCCTCTTTACTTAAATCTTCACGGGTCTGCCCTTGCCTGGATCAAATCCTATCTCTCTCACCATCGCCACTTTGTTGCCTCTAAGTTTCCCCTCTAGCCCCCACACTGTCACATCTAGCGTCCCCCAGGGCTCTGTCCTTGGCCCTCTCCTCTTTAATATCTACATGCTCCCCCTTGGTGACATCAACTGCAGACATGGGTCAACTTCCATATGTATGTGGATGACACCAACTCTTAACTTTCTGCCCCCACCCTCAACTCCAGGACCACTGCTGTCCTGACAGACTGCCTGACAGACATCAAGTCCTGGATGAGGGCAAATTTCCTACAGTTGAATGTGAACAAGACTGAGGCCCTCCTGATTGGCTCGCGCCAGCGCCTCAGCACCTCAGGCTCTGGCAGCATCAACCCCCATGGTTGCACACTACAACTCACCAAACCAGTCAGCGACCCCGGTGTCTTGTTCGACCCTCAACTGTCTTTTCTCCCCCACATCCAAGCCATGACCCGCTCTGCCTTCCCTCACCTCTGTAACATTGCCCGACTCCGCCACTACCTCACCCCTCAGGCCTCTGAATCTCTTGTTCATGCCTTCATCACCTCCAGGCTCGACTATACAAATCCCCTGCTTGTCAGCCTTCCCAACTCCTCCCTCCACAGGCTGCAGATAATCCAGAACTCTGCAGCCCGTGTCCTCTCACCAAACTCCGTGACCCCATCTCCCCCTTTCTTGTCCGACTCCATTGGCTCCCTATCCTTCAGAGGATCCAGTTCAAGATCCTGGTTCTCACCTACAAAGCCCTCCATGGCCTCCCCACCCCACCTCTGCGACCTCCTAACCCCCTACCAATCCGCCCGCGCTCTCCGCTCAGCTGCCTCCGGCCTGCTTCATGTCCCCCGACTCACCCACCCCACCATTGAAATGCTGTACACTGTCCAGCGCCTTGGGATGTCCTCCCGATGTGAAAGGCGCTATACAAATGGAATCTTGTTGTTTATTCACAACTTGAGAACCTTGTATTGAAATTTATTCAGCTTTTTTAATGGGTGGGTGGGGGGGGGGGGGGGGGGAGATTAGGAGCATTTTAACACCCCACAAAACTCTAAATTTGATGTTAGTTGGGATTTTTGTTTTGAAAAGAAGATTCCTAAACCCACCTGGCTGTACGGCCAGTTCCACCCACCTTCCATTACTGAGCAGCTGGCTGTGCAGCCAGGTGAGTTGGGATGAAGGAGGCACGGCTACAATTGACTCTCACATGCGAAGCTGACGGTGCTTATTCTGAACCAATTCCAAAATGTGGTGAGGAAATTGGATCCAAGAACAAAACATTCTCCAACAAGAATTGTTGGCTCATATTCTGAAGTGGACCTCGGAACAAGAGAAATTATCCAAATCCAGGGTTGCTGAAGCCAATCGTTGTGCTCTGCCTATAATCTACAGACTCAGCACAAACCTGGAAATCTCAAGGTCTGGATGGTTTATACAATTTGTAACAACTCAGGTTTGTCACCCCCTGACCAGGTAGGTCACTTCTGATCAACTAAAACCACAAATCTTTGTAAATCGTGAAACTCCAAACCTGCCTGCTGTTGTTCCTCAGAGGAAATCACTTAGTGTCATCTATGGAGATGTCACCTGGTTCTGGGACTTTGATGAGAAAAGGAGGTGGCTAACTTTAGGCAGACTGTATCCCAGTGATGACAATCCCAACAACTCGTTGGTTTCTGAGATGTTCAAGCCTCTGGGACTCCGATCGGTAAAAACAATGTGAAGAAAGCTGAGCGGATCTCATCTTAGATAAATACAAATTGTTGTTTTATAAAGTGTCTGTCTCAGTCAGAATGTTTCAGTTTGCAAACTGACTGTCTGACCCGTTGAAGCTTGAGGACACAAGTGCGAGAGAACTCGGACTTGAGAAACGTGGAGCAGCAGCTCATGAAGTGACTTTTCATTATGTCTGACAACCTTCAAATATCTTAGGATGTGTCAGATTGAGTGCTTCCTCTTGCTTGTGATTGTATGAGGGTGTTGAGGTTTGCTGGAAATGGGAGGTCCTGACACACTTTCTCTCATTGGTGCTGGTGAAAGGGCCAAAGTGCAGGGAAACCAACTGAAGATGATTTGAGCATTTGGGCACATGACCCGTCATGAACTCACTGGTATTAATTTTATACTTTTTTTTATTGTTCAAAGGGGTTCATATTTATGTACTTCACATTTGAATCTGTTGAACAGCCACTAGACTGCAATACGCCGCCAGTTAACGTGAAACTAATTGTCCACATTCCCCTTTTCTGCATGTCTGAAGTGGGCGCAGGCCTGTGAGATACTGTTGTGTGCAACTCACATGCAAGAGGATCTGGGTTCAATTCCTGACCACGATTCTTGAACAGAGCGAAATGTTGCGCAACTTTGCTTACTCTACATGCCTGTTTACCTACTAGTAAGTAGGACCCTGGTTGTTAGTTGATTGGCGGATCGCTTTTCCAGGGGTTATAGTTCCTTTTTAAAAGAAAATGTGGTCACTCAATCCATAACTGTTTGTGGAACACCGCTGTGTGCAATTGGCTGCCCCGTTTCACCCACATTACAGTATATTCTGTGAAGCGCCTTAAGACGTCTCAAAGACGTGATCTCAAATGCAAGGATTATTATTATCCACACTCCCTTCTTTTCATCTATTCCCAATTAATACCGTCTCCATCCCTATCTTATCTGTCAATCAGACTACTTGTCAAATGCCTCCATGCCAGGCTCCCAGCGGCTCCTCACCCACAGATCCCTTGCAATCTTCTGCACCCTTTCCATGGGTAAAGTTAACTTTGCAAGGATGATTTATTCACAATTCAGTCTTGTTTCTTTAAATTCTACTGATCCATGAATGAAATGTTTTAGGCCTAATGCCTTTGTTCACTGAATTTATTTTTTGATCACTTGAGTGCAGAGCGGGTGAGCAGGGGAATCTGAGATTTAACTTGTACAGAAACAGATGTCCAGCGCTTGATCTCATTTCCAAAGTGGAAGGCATAGAGAGGTGGTAAATGGAAGCTTTGGGAGATTTTTTTTTGTATTAAAATATCTCTTTAAAGCAGGATTGTCTATAGAAACTCATCTTGTTCAGGTTACTGGGTGAAAATGTTCTGAATTTGTTAAAGCAGGTGAAGATTTTACATGTTAGCGAAATTCATCAATAGCTGGGGTTTTACTTTTCAGTCTAAAAAGCCGTAATTCTAAATGAAGTGGACAACAGCTGCGTTGTCATTGAATTGACCTTTTCACATCCTTGTTACAGCTTTTTAACTGTAGCAACAATTTATGGTCTCCCATTGCACAAGGCGAGTACTCAAGTTTCCTTTTCAGCTTCAGGCATCATTCTGTGGACTTGGACCACTTGAGTGCAAGCAATCTCAACTGCAAGACATTCTGTGTATAGAGAATGAAAATAAAATTCAGATTTTCAATTCTAAAGTTTAAATAAAACTGAGAACAGGCTTCATGGCCAGTATTTTTGTGTGAGCCAAATGAATCAATTCTTAACTGGTTTTACTTGAAAAAATGAATATACTACATAAGCACCTCATACCATTATTGAAAATACCCATGAGTGCAACACAGCGTTTGAATAGTTACATAGTCTTACACTGCAGGCACACCAACATTTTGGTAATTCCATTTTTTTATTTATTGGAGTCCAGTAAAGTATTGGTTAGAACACTCGCCTTGCAAGCAAGAGGACCTGTGTTTGATTCCCAGGCGGGGCAAAACGTTGGGCAAGTTTTCTCACGCCTCTGTTCACTTAGCAGTAAGTAGTCGATTGGCGGATCACTTTTCCGGGGAAAATAATACCTTTAAAAAATAATAAGTTGGTCACTCAATCCACGAATATTTGTGGACACACCTCCCACGTTTTGCCCACAAAATATACAGTCAATTCACTTTACTGTGAAGTGCTTTGGGACATCTCAAAGACATTGTAAGGTGCTAGATCAAATGCAACATTATTATTATTTAAAAGATGAGTGCAAATTTTTTTTCTACTCAGTCTTAAACTTCTGAAATATTCCAACAAACAGCAGGGTTTCTGCTGTCTCAAGCTGACTTTGTGTCCTCCCACAGACAAGCACTGCTGTAGGGATGAAAGAAACACAATGCTACCTCAAGAGAACTTTATTCAGAAACAAGTCATATTTGAATCAGGTTATCCTCACAGAAATAAATGAAAACATTCTTTCAACTTCAGAATTCTCTTGCTTCATCATCCTCTAGTAGAAAAAGACAGAGGCAACGGTTTCAAAGCTCTCAGACCCTTCCACCTACAAGAAAAAAAATCAATAACTTGCCAACAAACCTCTGGATACAACATATTTTAGATACCTAAAACCACAAGGAAGCAATAATACAAGCAATTTAATCATTCAACTCTTTTTCCTAACTGTGGTTCAATCTTTTGGCTACAGAGGGCCACATTTGAGAAACATTTACAGACCACAATATCTATGCGTTTCCCTTCCAGAAACAAACTATGAGAATCGTAGAAATCCTGTTTAACTGCATTTACTTAATAATTTCACAATACAAATTTTAATTTACAACCCAAAACAGGTCTCCTATTACCAATTTAAAAGTGATTGACAGGTTTTGCTCCTGACCACCATGCTGAAATATGCTCTGGCCTTGTCCCCTGCAATTAACACAAAAAATGACAATAATTTTGCGAAGAAACGTTGGCATGCAATATATTTTAGACAACTAAAACCACAAGGAAGTAACATGACTATCAGACTAAATAAACTTGCTTCTTGCTCTCAATTTTCCTCCTGTCCAGCTTTTCCTCTGCAATAAAACAAACCCCAAGAAACCTCTGGATGTCAGACACCTTACACGTAAAACAAAAAAGTAACATTACAAAAGCTGTCAAAACTATTTCTTTTTCCCTCCTAAGTCAGCGCAGGCATATTTTGCAATTGAACTAACCTAAATCTTAAACAAAAATACTCCCACATCAAAACAGTGAAACTCTTTATTCCCATTTTGTCAGTTTTTCCAACTAAACTCAAAACATCCCTATTCTCATGCCTTCCATTCTACCATCTGGAGATACCTTTCACACCTCTTTATTGGTTGAAGTTGCCTGGGGTCCTTCTTGGACTTCTCGTATTCCAAACCAACTCAGGTTTGTCACCCCTGATCAGGTAGGTTACTTCTGATCAACTAAAACCACAATGTCTCGAAACCCAGCTGTCTGCTAAACTAAGTTCACTCCATGAAAAAAAACATAGCTATGGGCGGTTCCCCTTCTCCTACAGTCTCCTGGGAGTCCAATCTGATAGACATCACTCATCGTCACATCAGGTCACTCTCAGGCAAAAGGACCCTTTGGCTGAGAAGAAAACTATAGATTCCCAATCCAAAGCACAGGGTGCTAAGAACTTTCTTTATTCTCAACTCCAAACCACAGACTGCAACCAAATCAATTTATCCCATTCCCAGTGTCCTTTTTGTACTTCCTGTCTTTATCTCATGGCTCTTTCCTAATTGCCTCTTACTTCTTAAAGGGATATCCTACAAAAATCGTGTTTTTAAAGAAAACAGGAAGGGAATCGAGAGAAACCCAAACAGGACACAGCAGCGGATTCAAAACACCAAAAAAGTATCTCAATATTATAATAGTAAGAGAAACAGGAGTGTGATTTGATCCATTTAACCTAATCTGCGCCAAGTCTCTGATAATTACATTTCCTCCCTCTTCCCATACACAGTGCAATAATATCTAATATGAACCAAACATTCTGGACTCTCTTTTCACAACTTTAGCTTCAATGATAAGGTTTGCCTCTTTTGTTTTGGTCAGCTGGGTGTCTGACACATACAGAAACCCAAAGCCATGCTTAACAGCATCCAAGTCAAATAGAGTTCCATGCATCCCGCCTAAACATGTAAATTCCTGAGATATTTGTTGGGATGGAATGTGCATTCTCTCTCTGGAGGGATGCAGCTTGCTTATCTAATTCCAGAAAGTATTAGGAGCAAGTTGGCAAAAACCAAGGCTTCGGGACCCTTCTTATCCCTCTGCAAATCAATCAAGGTGGATTCCAGGCACTGGACATCCGAACGTGGATTCACGAACTTGCACTCCAGGTAATGCCTTCCAGCAGCTGTCATCCAAGCCTCAGCATTTTCTCATCAGCTATCTGGCAGGTATCTGCTTTCAGTGTGATGCGAAGACCTTTACAGGACAACTTGTGACAGGCTGGCTACCTTGATGTTCTCGAGGTCCAAGTCCAATGCTGCGTAGCAGGGTTACTCAGCACCAGTTGCTTAATCAGACCCTCATGTCAGAGGCCTTGGCAAATAGACGTGCCCGCTGTGAAGGTGCTCCAGAGTGCTCAGCGACGGATCAGTGCAGGCCGGTGGCCTCTCTCCCTGCAGCCTCTTCCAATGTTTCCCACAAATCCACCTGACTGCTTGACCCTGGACTTTGCAAATGAGCCGGAGGGAGCTTGGATCCATAAAGGACTGTTTGCACACGGGTCTTATCTGCTGCAAGCTTCACCTGCATCGCGACCTCACTTTCTTTGAAAAGAGATGAGCACAACTAGATTACCCCTTGTTCATTTCTCAGTGCAGTCAGAACAGTATCCACGAGTTACCAATATGGATCAACAATTGATCACATAACTGGCCCTTAAAGAAATAGGTGGGCTAATTTATCTTTTCTAAAAGCATTTTCAAATGTTGTCATTCAAATGTTTTAAAACATTTTAAAAGATCGGAAAAGGACCTGTGATACTTCACCTTGAAATGTGTCAATCTGCTTCAGTTCTCGACAAGGAACCACTTTTATTCAGAGGAAGAATCTGGAGAAAAAGCTACTCTGTAAACTTTAAAGCGGTTGGATCCATTTATTTGAAGCAGTTATTTTCGTACCAAAATGACAGAAAAGCGAACAAGCTAAACGTTATTTGTTTCCTTCGCTCGCTCCTTTCCCCTTCTCTCATCTCCACCAGTGAGAGAACATGGCTTATGCCAGTATTGTAGCCAGCAGCTAAAATGAGGAGTATTAGAGCTGGTAAAAATCCTCAGCTGTTTCTTGTTCAATCAAGAGAAGTCTCTACTCCATGGCAGAGCTGTGTGAGTGAAAAAAAGATTGACACATTTGACATATAAGACTGTCCCTTCCCAATGGATTTGATAGCATTCCACAGTCACACTCTGGAGGAAGGTGTTCTTTAGTGACCAAGAAAGAGAAGATACTCGATCTTTTGCGGAAAATGAAAGCCACAAAGATACACAACAATGACATTAAAGTGCAAGGGGCAGTTTCAGACGAGCACCTTTAAATATAAATCTAATACATAAGAAAATATTGATTTCTATGCAGAAGAACTGGAAAATGGAATAAAACGTAGAGAGATATGGAGAAAGAATTGGAAATAGAATTAACAGAAAGGTAGTTTAGCAACTCAGGTAGCTGTGGCACATGCTCAAAGTGTTGAAAATTTCTGTTTCTCCTGAAGGCGGCATCATGCCCTCGCAGTACAAACAACACACACATGCAACCACCTGCTGCCCCATCCAACAGTCATTATTGATAGATGGGTCCTGCGAGGAAATCAGTCGAGCATAACCCTGTCTGTGCTCAGTGACACGTGTACCAGCAGAATTCAGTGGAGAAAAATTTGAATTTGGTATTGGAACCAGCTTTTCCCATTTTTATATTTTTTTCAATTTTTATAATTAGGAGTTGAGGTATAGATCAGCTATGATCTAATAAAATGGTGGAACAGGATCGAGGGGCTGAATATATATATATAATAGTTTTAGAATCCTGAGTACATAACAACAAAATTACATTTGTATAGCACCTTTCACGTCAGGAGGACGTCCCAAGGCGCTATACGGTGAGCGCTGTGCTGAAGGGCTCTGAAACATTAATTATCACACCAGTGTCAAACCTCCGAATTCAGTCACAAGTGGACATAACCTTAAAATTAGTACAAAAGCAGCTTCCGAACAAGATAGGGAAGAATTTCTTCTTAAAGAATCTGGCACAAGCTGCCCCAAAGTCAGAGAATTGTGGATTTAAAATAGAGATTGATAAGTTACTCAGAAAATAAAAACTTAATATAACAGAAAGGCATGAAGGTGGTATCCAGTAAGATTATTGTAAACAGCCCACGGAATGATCTACGGCAGAGGTTTGATGGACAGAAAGCCCTTCTCTCATTGCTAATTTTCTACCATGCAGGACTGTCTTACCAGAGATTTAAACCGAGATGAACGTCCACAGGATGCGATCATTTCTGCGCTGCTGGAGCGAGGGGTGGGATGGGGACGAAGACACGGGTTGTCCACTCAAGAGAAGTCAATTAGGGTTGAATAGTAAAGATGAGTGTTGTCAGTTTATGCTCAATAACATTTTGGAATCAGGGAATATCTATACAGAAAGGCCACCACCAGGCAGATTGGGCGGGTTCAATGATAGGGCTCGAGTGAAATACTTGTTTGTTGGGCTGAATGGTCTTTACCCATCCAAAGGCCGTTTGTCCTCTTCTTCCTCGACTCATCTCTTTCAATCTGCACTCTTACTGTGGTGGGGGGTTACAGAACATGTACAGATTTCCGTGACTCAATCTCCTCATCCAATTCTTCAAAAGGGGAAAGTGCATATTTCATTACAAATAAAAATAATCCTCGCATTCAAAGGCCAAATATGGGCCAAAAAATGTGGTGCAAATGAACTGAGGGATGATACACAGAATGTTTCAGCCAAAAGTCGCTTTTCTCAATTCCCCAACTATATACAAGGAGGTGTTTGTTAATGTGGCGCGATCAATTATGCTTCTCAATTTATGAGGAAGTGCATTTCTCTCTCGGACAAGACACTCAGCAGATTTCTTGGCATTGTCAGCAAGTTATTAGGCTAATTATTGCGATTGACCTAGATCAGTAAACATCCCAATGAAAATAAACATCTTGCACACTACCAGAATATTTTTTTACAATAATAATCCTTACATTCAGTCTATCGTCTTTCATATTAGGAGGACATCCCAAAGCGCTTTGCAGGATATATTGTAAAGTGCAGTGACTGTGTGTTTTGAAACAAACACGAGAGCCATTTTGTGCACAGCCACGTCTCACAAACAGCTATGGGGTGAATGATCGATGTGAAAAAAATTAATTAGGAAACAAATTGCAAATGTAGCATATTGGATCGTCTTTCATATTAGGAGGACATCCCAAAGCGCTTTGCAGGATATACTGTAGAGTGCAGTGACTGTGTGTTTTGAAACAAACACGAGAGCCATTTTGTGCACAGCCACGTCTCACAAACAGCTATGGGGTGAATGATCGATGTGAAAAAAATTAATTAGGAAACAAATTGCAAATGTAGCATATTGGAGACAAGAACTTAAAGGAGTAACTTTTATGAAACATTTGGGGGAACCATTTTAGCAAAACGTATGGCAAATTTTTTTAATGACATCTGTGTTTACACGATATGAATACTCAAGTGAACATTTTTGGGAAAGTGAGAAAGAAGGAATCGAGACTTTTTTAAAACCAAACTTTTGAATATATTTGCGTTTCAAGTTTAGCTTGATTACAATACACTTTAATGCTGAGAAGTTAACCTACTTACCTGACATTGTAAAGTATGTATATGCCCGTTGCACAGCGCGGATTGTCCGGTTTTGCATTTTAACATGTTTACATCACGTTACTACACGCAGAGTTTAATTCTAGTGGTGCACAAGATTGCTTGGAAGGTTTTGCAGAACATGCATTCCCTGGAAAGACTATTGCTCATTTAAAGGTGTCATACAATTCACCCACAATTACAGAGTGATCACAGGCTGCTTTTACCAATATATATATATATATGTATGTATTTATAACGCAATCATTTGAATCACAGAATACTTTTCTGACACATTGATAAAGTAAGGTTAAGTATGCAATATGTAACATTCAGATTCACCTTTTAATTTAACAGTCTTCAGATTGGATACAGCAACAATGTAGTGCACATGCTTGTTTATCAATCATCTTTTATTCGTGTTGAATTTTCATTACGTACAAGGAGTATTTAGTCTCTGCCGTAAAGGGCGCTTACGATCCAATGAACATTAGCATTCCAGTTGGTAATCTAGTGCAGATATTCCAAACCTTTCACGAGCCGGCTCCTCCGGTTACTCGAGAAATCATGGGTCTCGAGTGACAGGAGTTAACAACGAGACACAAATGGTGAACACTCTGATCAACGTCCTCAGTTTTCGGTTGCTCCTCAATTAGTTTTTCTGCCCTCCCCCTCCCCTATATAACCCTTCTGAACATTGTAGCACTTAAGTCAAAAAATACAGAAATATATTTTTGTATCCACAATAAAATCCACGGATCTTAGAATACAGAATAGTCTTGCTTCCACAGCATATTCAATATTTCTACTGCAACAGACAATCTTTGTAGCAGTATTAAACTAGAAACCCTTCCCAGTGTTTTACTGACGTGCTTAGTGCATGCATTTAGGCTCTATATAGTTCAGGAAGCACAATGAAGCTGCACAAGATCTTGAAATAAGGGTAAGTGCCAACGTCTGAACAAACATGCACCATATGGTGGTGGGGGAGGAGGGGGGGTGCGGGAGTGGGGTTAATTGGATGGGGGTAAGAAATGGGAGAAATTAAAGCATGGTATGGAGTTCCCCAGATAACACCTTATTCACATCAAAAGGAATGAGTATTTCTAACAGGGAGCTACTGTGACAAAATAAAACTAAAATGGAATAAAGGCAAAGTCCTATTTTTTTAAAAAAAAACTAGAAATCTGATCATGAGGACAAGATCACTTGAAACCTAAAAAGATGTCACTTAAATAATACACATCCTGGCTGAAATAAGGCATGGATCTTGTCACAAACATTAAAAAAAATTAGCATGTAGAGTGTCACACCAGGTAAATTATTAGATCAATTTTTACAATCCTTTCGTCTACGAGCTGCCTCAGCCATGACTGTGGCAGATAACCGTTACAACCGATGTCACCAGTGTGCCCCGGCCGCTAAGCTTCAGCTGGGATACAAGGCGGACCTTGTCTCAATGCACTTTTTGTTGCCCTGTTTGGATGAAGGCAGCGAGAAAAAAAACCTCAAAGAGTAGACCCCTCTTGTCCTAGCTCGCAAAGCATCACCACAAAGTGAAGATACCGAAAAACCATAATGCCTGACATAACGAATATGTACATTCTCTACACCAATACGTCATTTGCATTTTAAATTGATGTAACTGTACACTGAAATGCCAATTTGCTGCACTTCTTCTTGGGGTGCACCCTACATCACAGGATGATTTCAACGTAATTGGCGGGATACAAGCCCACTTGCCCGCTGTCCAGACGTCCCTTACACCAGCCCTGCTCGTCTTCATCTTCTATCTTCGTCAGTTCGTCCCCTGTCATTGAAAAGACCCAGAATGTTTAGTTGGGATCAGGATAATAATTGTCTTCACATGTGGTAAGTCAAGAGGACGTGCCAAAGCAGTTCACGGGATTTACTGAAAGGGTTTTTATTGTGCATTTTGGGAGTGAAGTAAGTCTTCAGTTGAATGGAAAAACCAAAAAAAAAACACTCTTCAATCTACGGCATACTCACATAAAGGGTCCAATTTGTTAACTAGTCTCCTTGATAAAGAATCAAGAATGCAAAAATAGGGACTTCTGAAATGCGCCGTACCGATTGATCCACAGGAATCTTGGAAAGCACTATTATTTGAACGGAAAGAAATTAATATGTATGGAAATCAAAAAGGACCTGGGGGTCCTGATTGACAATAAATTGAAGCTCTTCCAACAATGCTCTGTGGCAGTGAGTAAAGCAAACCAGATGTTGGGATGTATCAAAAGATCAATAGCAAAGTGGGGTAATCCTGCCACTGTATAAATCATTAGTGAGACCATACCCTTAAGAGTCCTGTGTACAGTTTTGGTCGCCGCAGTACAAAAATAATATTGGAGAAATCGAGAAGATACAGAGGAGGGCAACCAAAATGATTGAGGGAATGGAAGGATTGGACTATGAGGAGGAACTAAGTAAATTGGGCATGTTCACGCTGGAAAAGAGAAGATTGAGAGGCGACATGATTGCTGTCTTTTAAGATTCTAGAGGGGCAAAACAATATAGATCATGACAGTCTGTTTCAACTTGTCCAGAATAGTAAAACCAGAGGACACGGCCTGCGATTGAAGGAGGTAAATTCAGAACAAATCTACACAAACAATATTTCAGTGAGCGAATAGTGAACCTATGGAACAGGCTCACTAGGGAGATGTTTGAAGCAGGAAGTGTTGATTCTTTCAAACACAGATTAGCTAGTTTTTTAGGAAGTAACATTATGGGATAAAATACATAGGTAGTTTGGGACATATGTGCATGTGACCGCCAGAAAGGTGGAAAAGGCGAACTAGGTAGTTTTTCGTCTAGAATTTCTTATGTTCTTATGTTATGTGAATCCCTCTAAACATACTGCACTTTAGACCACAATATCTTTATGATTTAAAAAAGCAATCGTCTGAAGGTACATCCATAGCACCCAATAACTTGCTCAGGACACTCATCAGTTCGTTCGTCACCTCCAGACTCACCTTTTCAAAAACCCTCCTGGCTAGGCTCCCGAGCTCCACTGTCCAGCCCACCTCCGCTACCCACCAGCCACAACTCATCTAGACCTCTACTTCCTTTAAACTTACCCACACTAAACTTCGCCTGCTCTACACCCCCGTCTTCGCCAGGCTCCACTGTGTCCGACGCTCACAGCAATAGATCGACTTCAAGATCCACATCCTCACCTAAAAATCTCTTTACACCCTCAAACCTCCCAACAAAGAATCACACAGCATCTTCAGCACAACACAAGGACAATTCGTCCCAATTAGTATGTACTACATGAGGCTCCGCTCATCCTGATCCCCTCTGTTCTCTTCTTCGTGTGTATAACCTTTGCCATCTTATTCAACTTCAGTATTCTGCTTGTTATTCCACTCAGCAAACTCTCTGGAACCCCCAACCCTGTACCCTTCCATCATTCTCCTTCTCTGTCTGTTTCCAAACTCAGTCTAAAATGTGAGCTGGTTGACTGTGACTCAAGTCTCCTCCCTTCCCTCTTGCCTACAGCAATGTCCACCACTGTCTACAAAGCACTCCGTGAAAGGTTACACAAATGAAAGTTAGTATTTTTTGGAAACATGAACACTCACCTGCTTTGAAACTAAGCTCATCGTGTTCTTGCCCTTCGTAATCATACAGTGCTCGCACTCGGACCTCCAAGCCTGTTGGGTGGTCCTCATCGAAAGGATTATTATCCCCATTTGTATCGTTGGTGTTGAAGGGATTGTTGGTCTCGTCGTCTGACCATTCCGTGTAGTTTTGGTTCTTTTCATAGCTGCTAACACTGTTAGCAAAACAATAAAAGATGTTAGCGAACTCCATGACCCAACTATTAAGCATTCTCAAGGCTGTCGAAGGTACAATGTCAAAATTCCCTTCAGGGCAAGTTTTAAAAAACAAAATTAGCCTGTCTGCCGATCGATTAAAAATCCTGAACTGACTTGAAATTAATACTGATCTCTGGTTCACATCAGCTCTGGGTAGAGTGGTTCACATACACATGAGGTGGCCATTATCTGCAATATTCTCAGCTAAGTATCAAAGGAATTGTACAATCCAACTCGGACCAAGTATAAAGACGATAATGGAACTCAGCGAGATCCAACACGCTTAAATACGCTTTTGTGATTTATACAACGTTACCCTCATGTATCCTTTTGGTTAAAGTGCTAAATATTCTGGTTAAAGGATAGATGGCCCAGCCAATTGTATTATTGGCCTTTGGAGTCACTGATCCTGACAAAGTGAGCAGGCCAGATCAACGGATAGGAAGCGTTGCAGTTTTTTGCTTTTAATGTTAATTCGGACTTACGCACAGATAGAGCAATGATGTCAAGCCAATTTCCTCCTATGAGGTCACTGTCTCTCATTGCTTAATCCAAAAATAGTCCTAAAACTCACACAACAATGACAAAAAACATATACAGAGACCAGAGAGAATGGAAATAGTTCAATTATCTCTTATTCTGTTTTCATTTTGCACGTATTGACGTAAAGCTGAGGGCATTTAAAGCAGCAATACCAATGGCTAGCTCTCATTGCTTGTACTACAGTGAAGGGGGCAAAACAGAGCTCCACAGAAAATGCCAGATACTGGCCGGTCTCCGATTGTGCAATGGTCAGTGGAAATCAAAAGCAAAATACAAACAAAATCAAGACTATAAGAACAAAGCCTGCAAAAAGAACAAAATCTTCGTACAACTGCAACGTAGCAACGCATTGCCCACTCTTCTCCAGTTCCCACTAATAAATCAAAGTGCAAAAAATACATTAAAAATTTCAAACTGCTTTCATTCTTCCAAACCGCAAACCACACAACCCCTCTGAATTACTAACTTCCCTCGAGAAACATAAATAGTGCATTGACAAAAGTGAAAGAATTGTAGGAATCAGTGCAAATACCTAACAACGTTAAACCAAGTGGTTCAACAATGTGTAGAAAACAGACAGACAAGCACAAAGACAGCAAACTCTGGAAAACAAAGTTTTAGAAAAGGAGGAAGGAACATATTAGGATTATGTGGCTCACACAGCTCCAGTGCACAAATCCATGCATTAGCCAGCATCTCAACTTGGCAGAACCTGAAGTAAGAAAACATCAAGAAGTCTGAAAGTGTGAAGTTCATCAAAAACAATCTTTCACCAACTTTTGGGTTATAGAGTTCTCCTTTTCATCAACAGGATTGCCATTCTCCTCTTCTTCAAACGGGTTACAATTCGAGCGTATCGTGCTAGTGGTACTCCGGACACTAGGACTGTCATTTAGGAAATAAAATTGTTACAAGGGAACTCCTCTTACAGTGATATTTAATAAATAGTACTTTTGCTGGTAAGACGATATAAATAAAGCTCCAATGTTGTTGACCGACAGAAGCAATTGGCAAATAAGTAAACATTTGTGGTGACTTTTCTGAACTGCAGAAATAACCCCCCACCTTGTCTCACAGCATTGCGTAAGTACGGGAAAACGGCGAGGGGAAATCCCCAGGTATGAGAGGAAAACTTTAGAGGTCCAACTGATGGGCTGGTGACATTTCAAGTTCAATCACCTCGGACAATTTCACATTTGTAGCTTTGAATTTGTCCTCCAGCCTCAATGAGAGCATCACCGTAACAGCAACAGCTCATTTAATCCAAATGGCTGCTGCTGTGAGCAAAGCCTTCCCATCAACAGCCACTCAAGACTGTTGGTTAGGTGTTAGGGTAACCATGTTATGTCAAATTGAAATACATATAAGTAAAGGACTGCAGAGTGTCAATGTGTGACATGACAAACTTTACTGCACGCAGGTCTCTCCACACTGTGGTGGAAAGCAGGGTCTGCCCTCTGTGCTGCAGTGAGGTGAGGGCGAAGAGGCTCTAATAATAATAATAATCCTTGCATTTGATATAGCGCCTTATCACATTGTTGAGACATCTCAAAGCGCTTCACGGAATATATTGTAAAGTAAATTGACTGTATTTTGGGGTGAAATGTGGCAACCAATTGTGCACAGCAGGGTCCCAAAAGCAGGCATGGATTGAGTGACCAAATTATTATCATTTATCTTTTGGAGGGGGCTTATTACCCCCAGTAAAGCGATCCGCCCATTAATTAACAGTCGGATTCCTACTTACTGTTAGGTAAACAGAGGTGTGTGGAATAAGGAAACTTGCCAAAAGTTTCACCCTGTACAGGAAACGAACCTGGGTCCTCTCGCTTAAGAAGCGAGCCTGCTAACCACTACACTTCGGGACTACAAGCGTTCACCCACTGAGTGCACAGGGACAATTACAAGTCACCTGGATGACATCTTGTGGAGTCCTGTAGCTCAGTGGTTAGGGCACTCTCAAGCGAGAGGACCTGGGTTCGATTCCCGGCAGGGCAAAATGTTGGGCAAGTTTTCTTACTCCACACGCCTCTGTTTACCAAGCAGTTTAAGTAAGAACCCAGTTGTCAGTCGATTGGCAGATTGCTTTTCTGGGGTTAATAAGTACTTCAAAAAATAACAACAATTTGGTCACTTAATTCACGACTGTTTGTTGGACACTGTTTGTGCACAATTGGCTGTCGTGTTTCGTCCACAAAACAATCAATTAACTTTGCATTATATTCTGTGAAGCACTCTGAGATGTCTAGAAGACGTGATAAGGCACTATATCAAATGCAAAGATAATTATTATCATTATCTTCAAAGGGTCATTATACGCACAGGGTTGGGCACTCCCTTGACCCCAAGGTGGTGCATAACCAAGAAATGTGAATCCTGGGGAGTGAATGCCTCAGTGGCACAGCACACTGTCTTTGCTTCTGTGACCTGGGCTGGAAGCCAGACGTCACCTGGAAGACAAATGCTTCCTCTTGGAACTCACTGAAAGAAAGACATCGCCCTTCTCTCCACCTCCATTATTTACAGTAATGTTACTGTGGAAAGTAAAGAATAGAACTGATCCAGTACCTTAGATAGTTTTGTAGAGTTTTTACCTGCATTTTCTACAGATGTATAATGAGCCTGCACATGGAGTAAGCCAAGGCAAGTTCATTTTAAGAGCTTGTGGAGAACATGCAGTACTGTATTACTAATAATGTATAACATTTGCAACACTTAGGAGTGCAAAATGCTCTAAGAAGCATGCTGTACAAATTCGTAACCGCAGCTATTATCGTTCACTGTAGGTTTCACAAATATACTTATTGGCACAATTTACTGCCATTAATTTAAATATAGTTATAAGAGCCTCAGTTTATAAATAATATGGCTGAGATGCAGGACAAAACATATTTGGGGGACAAATTTGGAAAATGACTATTGTGTCATTGACGATGACTACAAATGCACATGGTGTCATTGTGTCGAAACCTATTGGGGTAAGCTGCAAAAACTGGTTTAGGCTATAGCTTGAATTTTTTTNCTAAAATACTGAATTCACAAGCATTGCAATATTTGGTACAAACATCCACAGTAATTTCACTTTACCACAAATGTATAGAATCTCAAAACACCTTCCAAGCCATTGAAATCCTGGCCTGAAAAGGTTTGGCAATGTCACGCATATTTTTGTCCTAATTCTTCTGTGAAGTTTAGAGCAGTAAGGAGGTTTTGGAAAGTCTTACCTGCTGTGCTTGGTTCGCTGAGATGCCGGATCCCCTGTCTGACTGATGTTAGTCAGCATTACTCCATCCGCAGCCTTTTTAGGCTTTTCCCTCCTACTGAGTGTGCGGTTCAGGTCAGCTGACCATTCCTATTTTAAAGAAGATGAATATTAAAAAAAATATAAACCGACTTGTCCTTCGCAATGCAAATAATCTTTAGTGAAATGATGATGCAAACTATATCCAGAACAATGGGAGTTAAGGGTCGCAAGAACAAGTAAAATAATAATAAAATTATATTTGTACAGCGCCTTTTACATTGGGAGGACATCCCAAGGCTCTGGACAGTCAAGGATTTGGATCTAAGCTTGGCTTTGTGATCAGGAGGGATGGCGGGCAGGGAGGGTGGAGGTAGGAGGGTGGGGGTAGGAGGGTTTCTGAAGGAGCGATTAAAGGAGGGTCTAGAGACAGACCTTGAAAGGGGCAAGGGACAGAGCGAGGTGAAGGGTCTGTGGGATGGAGTTCCAAAGGGTGCGGGCAGGGAGACTGAAAGTCCAACCGCCGATAGTGGGGCAGGCAGGGCAGGAATATGGAGCAGGCTGGAGCCCGTTGATCGAAGGGAGCATGAAGTATGAATATGAATATAAAACAATTCAGATCAGTGTATTTGATCTGTGAAGTGGCAGTCAAAACAAAGGCCCTAAATATTGATATGTACAAACAGCACAGGAGAGCAGATAAATATTTTTCTTTCAACCGATAACTGTAGATAATGTTGAAAAACTCGAATAAAGGTCTGAATGACTCGGAGACAGTCAGCAATATTGACAGTAGATTGAAGACGTGTATTTGCAAAACGTAACAACCTTTGTTACGGTTACAGATATATTTTAAGAATAAAGAAACCAAAAGGAATGCTTTAACACATTAATTTATTTTCTGATCTGTGATATGGTGAAAGTAATGATCTTAACATGAGTAGACGAAAGAAACACTTACTTCATCCTGATAAACATGTCGGCCAGAAAAAAGTTTTGGGGAAAAAAAGTTACAAAATATTACACTGTCTTTACTATTGCCACAATACTCCTGAAACGTTTTTTTCTAGAATACCAAATTATTGTGATTCAAAAATAAGGTTTACTGCATTGTTTTGATAAGTGGGACATCTTCTTTAGCATTCTTAACATATAACACCCTCTTCAAACAGTACAGATTAAAGATCAAACAATAGGTCATGCCAGGTCAAACCGTTGATGAACCCAACTAAGTAATTACTATTCTTGAACATATCACACACACTCACACGCCCACAATTATTGCTGCCAGCAGATTGCAAGATGATTAAACTGAAAAATATCCATCCAGGTTTGACAATCTTTGTTTGCATTAATTCATCATGCACAGATCTTGGATGCGATGTTACAAGAACAAGTTGCATTTATATAACGCCTTTTACGTCGAGAGGACGTCCGCCCAAGGCACTGCACAGTCAAGGGTTTGCACATGAGCTTCGGCATTTATTTTGAGGAGAATTGTAAATTTTGTAAAATTTACATTTGAGAATAACTAAAATTCTTTGTGTGGTTTGTCTGGGACAAAGAATGCTAATCATCGCAGAGTCCCAGGGGATGATTACTGACAGTTCTTGGGCAAATGCCAAGCATCTTTTACGTCACGTGATATTACCCCTCAATATTTCAGGGGGAAACAGGGATTAAAAGATCATCTCAGCAAACACAGCTTTAGATATGCTAAAACATTTTAGTATGTTCATAGAACTTATGTTTTGCACTAAAATGTTGCTTTACAAAACCTTTGGTCGGTGTTCAGTGCTGCACCATAGCAAACAAATATTCTCCATTGGATCAGCAGAACAGGCTCGAGGTCTAGAATGTTGCACTCCTGTTCCTATAAATATCACTGAGTACAGATAGAGAGTTCTTTTTATCCCAAAAAACATTTTTTCCAAGTTTTTTTTTTATAGGCTAACTTGGAATTTCTAAAAGTGCCTGGGAATGGGAAGCGGTGAGTGGTCTAAAGCAACAACGACTTTCCACTAAAAACTTGGTGGTGCTTAACACAGTGAAATGTCCAATTCCAAAGCATTTCATGCAGCACAGCAATTCAGAAACCAAGAAGCATGCATTCACTTGGCAGTGCTTCCCAAACACAATCCACGGCTGAAATCAGCCCAACCACTGCAACCTTACACTGATCGAGACAGCATGCTTTGACAAAACACAATCTTCAGAAACCACAGGCATGTTGAAAAGCACAAATGTAGATGAATACAGCATTAAAAAGCACAAAACTCTTACATTTGTCTCCAGCTTCAGTCCCACTCGTAACTTAGGGTTTCTGCTGTTAAAAATCCTACTGTAGTGACCGAGGACAGATTTAAAGTTTTGTAGGGCACATTATAATAGGACCTCAATGTTCCGTCAAAGCTGTACATGACCAATTGCTTGCGACACCAAAGCAATTTATACAGAAAGATTTTTTTTGAACAAATAAGTGTCACTGCAAACAAACTCGAGAGAAAACAATATCCGGAAAGCAAGCAGCAACTGTGCAAAGTGCTGCATAAAGAGAAATCATTGAAGCTGAAATATTTCAATCCCCTTTATGTAACCTGCCCTCTCTCTGTCTAATCACAAAGCACTCGTCTATCTGTTTTTGCTCATCAAACGGGGTGATGTCCCGATGCGATGCTCAGCATTGCACCACTTTACATGGCAATGGAATGGCCGTCTCCTCGTAAACGGTGCCTGTTTACACCAAATGGGGTGGCAGTAGATACCAACCCCAAGAGCAGAGCTGCCGGGGGCAGAATATTTACACAAATGGCAAGATGAGCTTTGGTGGGTTAGTTTGAATTTAAGGAAAAAATTAACAGCAGCTTCTGTACGTAGCACATTTCAAAAGCGATTGCAGAATCGTTCCATTTTAGTAACGGTCTAACTCGTTGATCGTGTTACAGCTTTATTGTAGATTGAGTGCGTTCAGCAACTCGGGTCCTGTCGTGCAGACAGTATAAATTCGGTGTTAGTGCACACCAGAGGGTGCTGGAAATTCACAACAGGTTAATCAGCATCTGAAACTGAGGGTTGGCTAATGTTCCAGGTATGCCCTTCATTGGAATTCCCCACAATATAATCAGAATCCTTGCATTCAATGTTGTTGAGATGTCTTGAAGTGTTTGACAGGATGTACTGTAAAGCGGATTGACTGTGTATTTTGTGGGCAAAATGTGGCGCTATATCAAATGCAAGGATTATTATTACTATTAAATACATCTGGGCAAAAGAGCATTGCGCAGTGCTTTTTCAAGGATTAAGAAGGAAATCACAGAACGAAAAGCATTCCAATAGAATTACTAGCACTGATCTCAGCAACTCTTTGAAGACACTTATTAGCAACTGAGGTGGTTCTCATTGTATACTCATTTCTGTTCAAGTGCTAACCTGATAAGGAAATGGAAGAAGAACGGACAGACTTTCACGACAGCCAGGTATCAAAGGCAGTCTTTGCATGGAGTCAAAAATAAAGGTGGAACCAAAACAGATCAAGAACCGTGCGGTTGCACTCGCTTCACGTCTCATACCTCAAACTGCGGCCAGTTCATGGGCATTCCCGGACCGTGTGTACATTTAAACCATTTGAGGTCCTCCTGGGCATCTGCTGACTTTATACTGTGGTCTAGCTCTCGATATATATTGCCATAGCTGCGAAAGAAGAAAGAAAAACAAATGCCCTGGTCAAACGACAGGAGATTTAACAAGACTTTAACATAAGAGAAGACGAAGCAGACACTATATCAATGCAAATTTGTAATTTTTTATTTGTAAATCAAGGATGAGAAAAAGAGCCAATAGGTCCACTGAAACTCATCCCTCTGGGGGACAAATATAGCTTCAAAGTATATTTTGAATAAGATAAAGGTTTTGGTGCCTTGCCTCGCCAGGCAGATTGTTGTCTACATTTCTGCCGCTTCAACACATGGGCCACTATCAATACAATACACAGCTCTTTACAAAAACAACTTGCATTTATATAGCACTCTTCAGTGTCCTCGCAGAACTGTTTTTATGCATACTTCATTTATAGCTTGTATTTAGGCAATTTTCTCCGCCCCCTTCCTCCCACGCCCCCCCACCCCAACTCTGTTAGCTGGTAACCAGTTTTGGGTGTGGGTCTTGAGCCTCATAGTTACATTGCATTGCTGATTCTCAAAGTTCAGGCTCACGCACGCAGAACATCTTTGAAATAGGGCTACTTCTGCACCTGAGACTGCATACCAGTAAACAGAGTCAGCACAATGAGTGGAGGGGGGGAAGAAAATTACACAAACTCAAGCTACGAATAGATGTGCAGAAATCAACCAATCTGAGCTTAAATAAGAGAAGCCGACACTGAATACTAAATAAATCCTCCCCATCCCGCTGCCTCCTGTGGTATAATCTTCATCACAACTAAAGGCTAATGAGCGGGCTAATGCAGAGGCACAGCCACAGCTATAAAATTTGGAAACAAGAAGATCAATGGAGAAACGAGAGCAGACCTGGCGCTATGCCACACTACGGCAATGTCTCCTTGAAGTAACCAAAGTCTCCAACTGTGCTGCACGAATGGTCAACAAGTAAACACCCAGAGTAGACATGCTGTCTGAGTGCTCCCACAAAGCTGCAAGGTGACTGCACTAACCACTACGCTCCAGGACTCCACAAATTCCCCCCCTGTACAGATCATTCACTTTAGAGATTTCCGGTTGTTCCCATATTTCGTTGCTATCCAGTGTTTGGCATCATTAAGCACATTCCTGAACTCAAACACTCTAATTTGCTCAGGTGCAAGCAAGTATGATATGATAGCAAACCATCTGTTCCTGCTTACTTTGCAGCTTACAAATGAAGGAGAAGCTGTTCAATGGTACAAATTGTGCCTGAATGATGCATGTACCTCGATTTATTAAAACAGCAGCAGAAGACCAACCGATGACAACCTACAAAATCTATTCCGTTGTACCAGCCCTACGTTCTGCAAGGTTATATTCAGACTCAATCCCCTGCAGTGGTACCAGTCATTTGTGAGATATGAATACATCCTCTCAAATGGTTTAATACCTACAAACGAGAACTGAAAAATATACTTTAAGATCTTTTAAATCAATAGACGTCAACATGGGAGCGCAGCAGCAGAGTAACGAGAATCACTGATGTCTTGCGAGCAACTCCTTCCATTATTAAAAACCGCTAAGGCTCAAACACAGGAAAAAAGGAACGATAAACAAAAGCACTTGCAGAATACCAGCTCAGCATCATCTGCCCTTTCTGTGTGGTCACCTAAGCACAGCTACCAATTCACAGCGGTTGCTAATATTTACAATAATAATAATCCTTGCATTTGATACAGCCCCTTATCTCATCGTTGAGACGTCTCAAAGCGCTTCACAAAATATACTGTAAAGTGGATTGACTGTATTTTGTGGGCGAAACGCATCAGCCAATTGTGCACAGAAGCCCCACAAACAATTGTGGATTGAGTGACCACATTTTAGGGAGGGATTATCATCCCTGGAAAGCCACCTGCCAATCGACTAACAACCAGATTCCTATTTACTGCTCAGTAAAGAGAGGCATATGGAGTAGGGCAACTTACTTAATGTTTCGCCCAGCCCGGGAATCTAACCCAGGTTCTCTCGCTTGCGAGGCGCGTACGCTAACCATTACGCTACGGGACTTTGTTCCTTATTCCTTCCCAAATCCTTCTGTTGCCCTCTCCCTTGTGTGAATCTCTGTCTGATTCAACTACCATTTCACGCTGCAAGTTCCACTATCTAATGCCCTCTACGTGAAATAATTCTTCCTAAATTCTCCTATAGATCCCCAAATCGTGATCTGATCTAATATTTGTGTCCCCCCAGTTATGGACTCCCCAACCAGTGGAAAGAGCATTAAGTCAGGCCGTTGTTTACCTGGTGCTGTTTGAAAGGTCAAGATGCCGCTTGACCTCAAGAAGAACATCTCGAAAAAAGCATAGCCGTTTATCCTCAAACACTTGGCACTGCTCGAAGACTTGCTCCATGTTCTCCATGTACTGAGGTGTGGACTTGTTCAGCTCCTCTAGGGACTTCTCATACTTCTCTTTTGTCTGAAAAGGGAACAAAAAAAAGGGGGTTTACAATCTGCGCCTCTGTAGGTGCAGCTCACTTGCTCGAAACATCCTCGAAGATGAAAAAGAACCAGATGGGGTATGGTGTTTCCTGTTAAGGTACAGATTGTTGTTGTAAACAAGAAGACGACAGGACAAGCCAGCTGGAAGGATGGGATCAAATGGTCTGAAGGCTTTTCATCTGTAACCTAACTTACGATATACAGTAAACTCCTGATAACTCATTATTCCACGACAGCACAATGGCTGACGTGCTCGTGACAAATTAAGCTTGGGTCAAGTTATTAGAAGTTTACTGGAGTGCATTTCTATTGGAAAGGTAAAAAGAAAAACAACCGGTATCTACTTTGTTTCATTCAATACATTAGATAAGATTAACAAATCAACCCTGGTTTTTGCAATTTCAAGTCAACTCAAGTGTACTCAACTCAAAATTGCCCAAGTGTTTTTCTTTGGAAAGAGGAAGGTCTTCAGGTGGGACCTGGAAATGGGGAAGGAGGGGCAAGGCAGATGGATAGAGGAAGAGTGTTCCAGAGTGGAATGGCGTAGTGGCTGAAAGCATGGCCACCAATGGTGGAACGGAAGGTACGAAGGACAAGCAGGAGCCCGGAGCCAGTCGAGCGGAGGTAGTGGGTAGTGGAGTTTGCAGGTTGGAGAGGTACATAGGTGTCAGGGCACGAAGGGATTTGAAGACGAGTATCAGGATCTTGAAATCGATTCTTTCGATGATAGGGAGCCAGTGGAGCCTGGCTAGAACTGGTGCAATGGGAGCTGGAGTTTAGTGCGGGTGAGTATGCAGAGTTTGGGATCAGCTAGATTTTGTATACGGTGGAGCTGCGGAGTCTGGCAAGGAGGGCATTTGAATAGTTGAGGATCAATGGTTATGTCGTTCAGCAGTGACATCCGCAAAATAAATTTAAACTCTGCTCGCTGGGTGTTTTTTGTATTCAATGTCAATCTATTTGGCCACCTGACAGCAGTTTACGTGTCCGTCAACACTTCCTACCTTTTGCATGTCCTGCTTGGATTTTTCCACTTTATCCTGCAGTTTCTTCATCTGTTCCTGATTCATGTTTGGGTCATTCTTGCTGGTCGATTCCCTGGAGGTTGCAAACTTCTCTTCTTTACAGGCAGCATGGTACGCCTTCTTGGCAGCGTCCACCTTGAAAAACAGGTTCATCAATTGGCCAGTGGATCAACCAACAAACGTACAGGAGCTTTACAAAGTTGGCGAGAAAGGGCAAGGCTGGAGGAATTAATAATAATCCTTGAATTTGAAATATTGCCTTGGCACATCGTGGAGAAGTCTCAAAGCTTTTCACAGAATATATTGTGAAGTGGATTGACTGTGTATTTTGTGCGCGAAACAACAGCCAATTGCTCACAGCAATTCTTTAATCAAAGGTTTAATATTTTGTGCTATGAATCTAGTGTTGGTTTGCTCCAGAAAAAGGTTTTCTTTTACATCAAGAGTTAACGTGTAAGCAAGTGGTAAGACTTTATTTTTAAATCGGAAGAAATTTTCTCCCTCATCCCATCTGAAGTCTCTTTCTACCTGTGTCTTTCTGGATAAGAGGCAGTAAATGAGAGGCAAATAGGAATGATGGGGGCTCGTGTAGAGTAAAAATAAGGGCATGCACTAGTTGGATCAAATAGTCTTGTTTCCATGCTGGAGCGTTCAACGTAATTCTATTTACTCTTACCCGCCACATCCCTCCCCTCATCACCAGCTGTATACCTGAGAGAATGGGTAAGTTTTGCAAACTTACTTTGAAACTGGCTGCGAGGATATACGCAAGAACAAGTACAAGATGAATTTGATTAGATTCTTCACACAATCTCGACTTCAGTTCACTAAGCCATCACCTGAGCCCCCAAATATTTTAGTTTCTAAACAAATAACTTATTTCAGAACTTATGGGGCTGCTGTAGATGGGGCAGAACAAATTCACTTCGGGTTTGAAACCTTTTGTTCAGAAAGAATGAGCGCAGCAGAAAAGAATGATCTAATTTTACAAGGAAATGTCACAAGTCACTCGTCCATACCTCCTTTAGTTTTTTAGCCCAAGGTTTCTGTGCCTTACGGAATCCATCATCTGCCTCCTTGGTTTCTTTGAACCCTGCCATCATTTGTTTGTGGTACGCCTCCTTCTGCCAGTTCTTGACTTTCTCAAAATCCTCGCCCATCAAAGCTCCCTTCACCTCCAGATGCAGCTCACTGACCTTTTCGGCCTCAGTCATTACAGATATCCAGGCCTTTTCCACGGTTCCATACTGTGGTCCTGTGGAGACCACAAAGCACATACGTTGGTAATAATAATTATCCTTACATTTGTTACAGTCATTCATGTCAGCAAACGTCTGGAAGTGCTTCACAGGATATGCTGTCAAGTGTGTTTTGTGGGCCAATGTTCAACCACTTATATGAATTACACACAGCTTATCCCAGGCGACTCTTATAATGCGCCATTGAGCGCATTTAATTTGCATATCTCATTCAATCCAAGACTATCATTTCATGAAAACTCTACGGCAGCAGATATGGAATAAACAGAAAGGGTGCTAAATTTGCAGAGAAATCTATGGTGGAGTCCACACAAGGAGAGCAATAGAAGAATAGTTTTTCACAATGATATGTCTTTTGTTCACAGATTCATTTTTTCCAGCTTTGAAAAGATATGCATTTTGTCACCTTACTATTGGAGTTTCAATCATAATAATAATCCTTGTATTTGATATAGCGCCTTATCATGTCTTCGAGACGTCTCAAAGTGCTTCACAGAATATACTGTAAATTGAAGTCTCAAGGCTGGAACCCATGTTACTGGGCTGGAGAATACAGCTGTTTGATCAACAAGGAATCCTCAGCATGGACCCCACAACTTTCCCAGTCCGAGAGCAGCCAACGGCTTCAGCATTTGGAAGGGATCAAGCCTTGGTGGAGGTTGGGGAGAGTCCCAGACATCCCCCTCCCCCTTCCTCTCTCTGAAACTGACAGAGTTTGAAGCAAAAAAAGTTGAAGTATTAAGGGGGTTAATGAACTCCATGGATACCAATTCAAGTTCTCACAATGTAGCTCTGTCAAGGCATGCAGAACAAGGCCAACAGCCTTACCCACAGTTCATATAAAGTAGGTCGGAAATGGCCAGCAGTGATTGGCTCAGCAGGAGATTTGGAACGCGAGGCTTGAGGACAACAGGGATACTGTTGAACTTTTCTCGATCTCCTTTGAGGATTGGGGAGTATTTATATTGATTGACATGCAGGGATGGAGTCCAGGATTGGGTAGATTGTACAGAGTCAGTAGAAAGAGAGGGTTTGATGTCCTGATCGGTCTCTTTTCACTTCACGCCTTATATTCTAATCAAGGATTCAGAATTGGGACTTCTAAACAATCCTTCCAAATACCCAGGCTGCCTACTCATAATCATAATCATCATCATCCTTACACTTGATATAGTGTCTTTCACATCAGGAAGATGTCTCAAAGCACTTCACTGGAATTATTGTAAAATGCAGCAACTGTATTTTGTGGGTGAAGGCAGCAGCAAAGTTGTGCAGAGCAATGCCCACCAACAGCCATGGTGGGAGTGACCGATTTTATTTGGGAGATTTTTAGCTAGGACACGAGAAAAACTCCCTCTCTTTTCAAATAGTGGTGTGGGATCAGGCAGGTAGGATATAAAATACAGATACAGAAAATACTAGTTGTGACATTTCGGTCAATCAAATTTGAGAATGCTTCTAGATATATACATAAAAACCCTCAATGAAAATACAAAGTACGGACACTATAAAAAGTTCCCACATTGGTATTCAATCCGGCAAATCGATCCATTTGGTAATATTCTCAATATATTTCAGCAAAGCAATTGCTGAATGGTCTTGTCCACATAAAACAGGGGCAACTGAACAGCAGCTTAAAACTGACATGTATCCTTACAAGTGTTGAAATGCCTCCACCGTTAAATCTCACTGTGTAACGTCTTATGAAAGTTATGAAAACAAAAAACAGTATTGAAACAATCTCAGCCCCAAATTCCCTTCACAGACCATTTACATTGCTTTGAGGGAGTTGAAGGGCAACCAGAACAGTCACTATATCGTCAACATCATTGTCCTTCTGCCCTCTGTAAGAATGGAATAAACTGAGAAGTGAATCCTTTTCAGGGTTTCTCACTGACGTAATTGCAAAGCAAACAAATGCAACCTTACCTTTCTCGATGAGCTGCTTCCACCTCTTGGCCCATTCCGTCAGCTGCTGAGAGTATGTTTTCTCTATCCGAGCACGCTCATGGATACAGTTCATTAGGTCACTGCACAGTCTGTGACCATCATCAACCCGTTTCACTGAACGCTTATAGTTTCCAACCTACACCGTCAGGATAGAAGAAAAAAGAAATCGGTGGAGATCGTCAGTCTAGGATCAGTGCCTTTTCATTGGACCTAAAAACAATCAACTGCTGTGAAAATAAATGGTTAATTACGTAGATTCAGTGCTGAGCAATGGTGCATTGCATTCAGAAACAAGTGAACGAATACAAAACACTGAGTTATGGACTTGGATTCCTGTCCACAGATGGCACTCACGTCTGTCAGATGGCACTCATGCCTGTCGGATGGCACTCATGTCTGTCAGATGGTTCTCATGTCTGTCAGATGGCACTGATGCCTGTCAAATGGTTCTCATGTCTGTCAGATGGCACTCATGTTTGTCAGGTGGCTCTCATGTCTGTCAGATGGCACTCATGTCTGTCAGATGGTTCTCATGTCTGTCAGATGGCACTCATGTCTGTCAGATGGCACTCATGTCTGTCAGATGGCACTCGTGTCTGTCAGATGGTTCTCATGTCTGTCAGATGGCGCTCATATCTGTCAGATGGCGCTCATGTCTGTCAGATGGCTCTCGTGTCTGTCAGATGGCACTGATGTCTGTCAGATGGTACTTGTGTTTGTCAGATGGCTCTCATGTCTGTCAGATGGTTCTCATGTCTGTCAGATGGTTCTCATGTTTGTCAGGTGGCACTCATGCCTGTCAGATGGCACTCATGTCTGTCAGATGGATCTCATGTCTGTCAGATGGTTCTCATGTCTGTCAGATGGCACTCATGTCTGTCAGATGGCACTCATGTCTGTCAGAGGGCACTCGTGCCTGTCAAATGGTTCTCATGTCTGTCAGATGGCACTCATGTTTGTCAGATGGTTCTCATGTCTGTCAGATGGTTCTCATGTCTGTCAGATCGCACTCATATCTGTCAGATGGCTCTCGTGTCTGTCAGATGGCACTGATGTCTGTCAGATGGTACTTGTGTTTGTCAGATGGCTCTCATGTCTGTCAAATGGTTCTCATGTCTGTCAAATGGTTCTCATGTCTGTCAGATGGCACTCATGCCTGTCAGATGGCACTCATGTCTGTCAGATGGCACTCATGCCTGTCAGATGGCACTCATGTCTGTCAGATGGATCTCATGTCTGTCAGATGGTTCTCATGTCTGTCAGATGGCACTCATGTCTGTCAGAGGGCACTCGTGCCTGTCAAATGGTTCTCATGTCTGTCAGATGGCACTCATGTTTGTCAGATGGTTCTCATGTCTGTCAGATGGCATTCATGTCTGTGGTCACACGTTTTACGCTCTTTTGTATTCACAAATAATGCACTGAATTAGTCCTGACTGAGAGGCTCCAGGAAGTCACCACCTCTTGCCTCTTGTGCACAGACACAGAGGCACACACTCGCAGACACAGGGACATACACACAGTTACGACACAGAGAGAGAGAGACCACACACACACACACTCACTGACACCTAGAGAAACACACACACACATAAACAGACAGAGGGAGATACACACAGACATTCTGCAACACCGGGGTCTTGGGGTGAGGGAAGCCCATTTCCTTCTCATCCAGAGCCTCTCCGCCCACAGTAGTCACGACGAGAAGACAACAACAAACAACTTGCATTTATATAGCGCTGGGTAGCATCCCACAACGCTTCACAGCTGGCAGCAGCACGCAGAAGCCTCGAGGTTACTGTGTTTGTACAGGTGTGTAGCGGACCAGGTCGTTTGTAGCGGATTCTGCAGAAAAATTGTGGCCTCACTTTAAAGCCATCCATGGCCTTGCCCCCTCCTACCGCTCTGACCTCCTGACTCCCTACCAACCCGCCCGCTCCCTCCGTTCGTCGGACTCCGGGCTGCTCCGTGTCTCCCGCCCGACCGGCCCTACCATTGGTGGCCGGGCTTTCAGCCTCTCTGCCCCCACACTTTGGAACTCCATCCCATGGTTCCTTCACCTCGCTTCCTCCTTTGCCTCCTTCAAGGCCAGTCTCAAGACCCTTCTCTTCGACCGTGCCTTTGTCTCACTCCCACCTCTCTGCCTTCCCTCACCCCTACACCACCCCTCCCCCATGCTCGGACTCCCACACCTGACTGTTCAGCGCTTTGGGACGTGAAAGGCTCTCTATAAATGTAATTTTATTGTTGTTGTATTGGAGCTTTTTAGGTACTGAACCGAGATTGGTTTGTTTGAGAGATCAATCTACTGCTATGTTGCAGATTGCAAGTAGAATTTGAAAGTGTTACTGAAGCTAAGTGACCATCTTGCTATGTAGTGGACGGCATATTACAGATGACTGTGAAATCATTTTACAAAGTAACAATGATGCTACTTGTGCTGTTGGAAGTGAAGTGCTATTTCTTTCATCGGCAACAGAGCAACTGAAGAAGCTGGCTGGATTTAAGCCTCATCTTTTGGTCAATGGGAATGACTGGAGCTGAGAAAAAAAGCTCAGAACAAGCAGAACTAGAGAGCATGGGCAGCGTTCCACGGACAGGAATTAACATTTAACGAGCCAGTTGCTTTAATGATATTTTGGTGGCTTGTAGGTGATGAGCTTGAAGATACAGCTCTGGGTCTTGAACCCCCTCCTCCCCTCCCCCAACAGTAAACAGGTAAAGGCACCAACTACTCAAAAACTATGAGGTCATATAGACTGATCTGATCTCAATTGGGCTGAGACAATTTGCATTAACCGTCCTGGATTAGGGAGGGGAAAGCCGGCCAGACTTCCACCATGGCAGTTCTCTCTAGGCAAAATCCTGCAGTTTTTATCAGTGGCAATCAGATTGAGGTTTGTTTTACGTGTCACTCACGCAGAGATAAAAACTGCAGTATTTTGCCTGGAAAGAACAGCCTTGGTGGCGGCAGTGTAGTCCTTCCCCTCCCTAACTATTGCTTTAGTTTGCAGAACCATGTCCTTGTAGGTTATCGGAGAATTGCAAAACAAGATGACTGGAATAAAATGAGCAATTTATCCCCTTCCCACCCCTATCCAACAGTCCACAGGAAAAGACCCACATCACCTAAAGATAAGTTAAAGATCTAAGAGGTCACAGAGGCTCAGATAAATTACAGCCGTTTAAACATGTGGATTTGTAAATTACATTGGCTAGCTATCACAATAATTTACATTTATAGAGCGCCTTTGGCTTTAGGAGGATGTTTCAAAGTGCTTCACACAGCTGACTGGGAGCCCAAACTTGGGGGAGGGTGGTGGGAAAAGCGACTGAAGGCATAGTGGAAAAGATGGGTCTTAAGGCGGGCTGGATACAAGTTTGGTACTTGATATAACTGAATAGTCAGTTAGCAATGCATAGACTTTTAGGAATTCACATTGCAGTTAATTTAACACCAGTTTGAAAAGATAGATCACCTCACTTCACAAATGACACAACTACTGATTCGGGAAGTACAGAATATAGACATTTTACTTGCTGTATTTAAAATTGCTTGCTACCTTTAGAATGTTGAAGGCGCCTGTCCTTGCCCCCCCCGCACCCCCACCCAGTTTAACATCTCTGAAGTCTTGCCAAACACATAAGGAAATAATTTAACATTTTTTACGGGTCTACTATTTCCAGATGCTACAAGTTGTAAGATAAATTTAGCAAGCAAAGCCAAGGAAAATATTCTGAAAAGATATTATTCTGCAGGTTGTACAATATTGTTTCTCCTTCCTCGGGTCTTTGTCTTTTTACTAGGATATAGACACTCCTGGCTTTCCTCTGCTGCCTCAGTGATATCCAGCATTTTGGACACCGACCCATTAGGGAGTAATTCTTAAGCGTATGGTTTACAGGTTCCCAGATTGTAAGAGGAAAGGAAGGATTGTAGTTTTGAAATGCTGGGAAAGGTTGCTGAGTTTAAGTGCTGTGTTAAAGTCCTGAGTTGAAGTGCTGAGTTAGCGTAGTAGACTGGGCAATGAGTTTGGATTTTAACACAACGTACACAGTGAGCTTGTGAAGAATATGGAATCTGCAGGTTAATTGGGGTGGAGTGGGAGAAATAAGGAAATAGACACAACTGAGTGGAAACTTACAGCAAAGCTCAGGCATCTGACTCAGAGACAGAGTCAGACATAGAAAGAGAGAAAAGCAGGAATGTGTACATTGCAGCCACCCCACTGCCCACACAAAAATCGTTGAGTCTTAAGATCTCCTCAATCTGAAACACTGAATTCACAACATATGGCTTTGATATGTTGTATAAAGCAAAATATTTACACACAGCAGTTTTGCTTCGGTAGATTTGATTCAGAGACAATCTCCTTGGATTATCCATCTCCACCACACTGCAATGACACAATCACCGCAAACAGGTTGCTAGGGCAGTAATTGGCGTATGCATCACAACACACAACGAATGAAGAAAATAAACCAAAAGAGAGGGAGGGAAGTAAAATAATGTAGTCTGAGTAAAATAATGTAGATTGCTAATGTTTTCACTCTGCTTTTGTAAAGCTCGGTGATCCGTGAAAACTCAACCCTGTACTAATACGGGATAATATCACGAGCTCTGGAAGACTGGCCAGCACTGAGTTCTCAAGAGCAATTCACAAGTCCTGGTGCTGAAACACAACTACCTAACTCAGTGATGTGAAGCAGCTGTTCTTTAATACGCCAGCAATGGCCAGCCTTGCCCAGATGCTCAAGAATTGCTGCAGAACAAACAAGCTCCATTTGAAAGGGGAAGATGTGGTGCCTGAGGTCACGCACTAAATCCCAATACATCCGACGCACGAGACAACTTGATCTTCGTTTTTTTCTCAGACACCCTGAAATTTCAACATGAAAGGAACACTCCAGGCTGGCTGTGTAAAAATAAACGAAAACATACACGCAAAGGTAAAGCACAATCAGCCAAAGCCCCCAATTTGTTTTAAATTCCATATGTTTCAAGGCACTTTGTGGTTAGATGAAACGTACAAAGGTTACTCATTAGCTGCACCTTGCTGAGTTGCAGTGCTCAAAATTTCCTAATGGGGTCAAAATGCTACGTTAGTAATAGTAAGTCGCAAAGAGAGACTCCTGCTGGAAACTGGATGTGTGTGACACTCACTCACAAGATCTCAGCTTTGAAGCACCCCACAGTGGACCAAAACTTTAAAATAGTGCAGCAGGAAACCACTTCCTGAACCTTGTCACACCACAACCTCATGCCTCACTCTGGCCGAGTGGGGCAATTTATTGCCGGTCAGGAACTTGCACTACTGCCTTCTAGAGCAGCACGTTGGTAATAATAATCCTTACTGTTGATATAGGGCATTATCCCGTTAATGAGATGTCTCAAAGCGCTTCACATAACATACTGTAAAGTGATTGACTGTACGTTTTGGGCGAAATGCAGCAGTCAATTGCACACAGCAGCATCCTCCAAACAGAGTGGAGTCCTGTAGCTCAGTGGTTAGAGCACTCGCTTTGCAAGTGAGAGAGCTTTGCAATGTGAGGGACATTGCTGTGCGCAATTGGCTGCCGCGTTCGCCCACAAATATAGTCAATTCACTTTACAGTGTGTTCTGTGAAACGCTTTGAGACGTCCTCCCGACGTGAAAAGCGCTATATCAAATGCAAGGATTATTATTATTGAGTGAGGGTTGATTATCCCCAGAAAGCAATCCACCAATCGACTAACAACCAGCTTCCAACTTACTGCTAAGTAAATAGAGGTGTGTGGAGTAAGGAAACTTGTGCATGATCCTGCCCAGGAATCGAACCCAGGACCACTGGCAAGGCTGTTTGAGACCAGGGCATTGCATTCATTTAAAGAACAGCTTAATGCTGTAATGGGAAGAGAGTAGATTGGGTATTCTGAAAGGATAAAAACAAATGGTCCAAAGAGCCTTCTTCATCCAAATCTCTCATGTGGTTTGTAAGAAGGTTTAACCGTTAGCTTCCTCCGAGCTGTTTAATCCAGTCACAGGTAATTCATTCAAACTGACAACACCAAAGGCAACAAGTAGTGGCAGAAAGTTGCTCACTTGCCCTTTTGGCAGATTCTCAAAACTCCAAACAATTATCTGTAGGCCATCATTCTCTCCTTCCATACTACTAGCCATAGATTTCATGCAGAGCCAAACAACAATGGTAAAAAAAAGGCAACCTTTTCCCAACCCTACGGATTATCTTTTTGGTGAGGGAACAAATTTATGTGGTGCCTCATTTCAGAACTGTTTAGCCCCCATCCCTCCATCCAATACAATCCAATTAAGGAGAAAGCAGAGATGAAGTTTCAATTTGGCAAAGCTGAAAGTGCATTAAATTCTTTTGTTCAGCAAGTGTGAATGTTACATGAATCACAATTACCTTCTCCTCCTCCTTTCCAGGACTTCCTTCCAGTTCTTCTTGTGACACTCATCTAACCTCGCATTCCAGAGATATTTACTGATCTCTGAATCAAACCTTTACCTCCAACAAAACATTGGTGTTTAATGTGTTTTTTCCTTTCTCCGTCCACCATCTTCTAAAAACCTTAATCTAACATTATGTTAGCCTCAACGACAGGTGATCCCAAACCTTTCAATTTGGAGAAAAGGTTACAAGTGAAATGAAGACAGTTAAACTCTACCTCCCAGAAGCTGTCACTGGGCGCTTCAATCACAACTGAATCCTCATATGAGCCTGACATGGTTGTGGCCAGAGCGTTCTTGCCCGTCTCCTGTTCACCAGAAATGGCAGCTGCAGTTCTTCAAAATTTTCTGCTGAAACGGCAGAGAAAAATAAACATTAAATGGCCCATAAACACTGAATAATTGCAGTCCCAGTCAACAATCCCCCAAATAAAATTGGTCACTCACTCCAAGGCTGTTTCTGAGACATTACTGTGCCCAAATTGGCTACCGAGTTCGCCCCAAAACACATAGTCATTGTACATCATGTGACGTGCTTTATGTTCTCCTGACGTGAAAGGCGCTATTCTAAAAATATTAGTTAATACAATAATAATTAAAGGATGCCAATTTTTCCAGAAATCTGATGGGAGGAACAGCAATCTTCTCTAAATTATATGGAATGAAATGTCAGAAAGGGCCCCCATTCGTTAAGTCAAAGGCAGGTTTAGGACACACAGCCTCATCCTCCTATTCTGAATTCCTATCATGGTCTTAGCCATTTCTGAAATTCTTACAAGACAAGGTTATCTTGAGACTACGTTTGTATTACATGTCCTGAAAACAACACGAACACAAGGCCAGCACTCTAGGACATTGACGTAAATAAGGGTTGGTGGTTGAGAGGGTATGGCTTATCTGGCCACAGTTTCAATCCCAAAGTGAATTAAAAAAAATAATACATGACTTGTAGAGCAGCTGAAGAAAACTGAATTTGATCATGGATGATACTTGCTTTGGGAAACTGTGAAAGATTACACAAGACTTCAAGGTCAACTTGCATAGCTTCAGGAAACAGCACACGATTTTTAACCACGACAACAACAACAACAACAACAAGATTCCATTTATAAAGCGCCTTTCACGTCAGGAGGACGTCCCAAGGCGCTGCACAGTTGGGTCATGACCCGAGCAGGGGGGAAATGGTCAGGGGAGGGGAGGGAGCGAGGAGGGGGGAAATGGTCAGGGTGAGGGGAGGGATGGGAGGGAGCGAGAAGGGGGAAGAGAGTCGAGAGGGGAGCTGAAGGCTCGGTCAAAGAGAAAGGTTTTGAGACCGGCCTTGAAGGAGGAGAGGGAGGAGGCGGCGAAGGCACTGGGGGATAGAGTTCCAGAGCCTCGGGGCTGAGAGGCTGAAGGCCCGACCACCAATGGTAGGGCGATTGGGGCGGGGGACGTGGAGCAGACCGGAGCCGGAGGAACGGAGGGTACGGGCAGGTAGGTAGGGGGATAGTAGGTTGGAGAGGTAGGAGGGAGCAAGGCCGTGAATGGCCTTGTAGGTGAGGATGAGGATCTTGAAATCAATCCTCTGGGGGATGGGGAGCCAGTGGAGGCGAGCGAGGGTGGGAGTGATGTGGTCCCGAAGCCTGGTGCGGGACAGTACACGAGCTGCAGAGTTCTGAATGACCTGCAGCTTGTGGAGGGAGGTGGCGGGAAGGCCGGCGAGGAGAGAGTTCCCATAGTCCAGCCTTGAGGTGACAAAGGCGTGAACCAGGGTTTCAGCAGCGTGAGGGGTGAGGTAATGCCGTAGTCTGGCGATGTTCCGGAGGTGATGGAAGGCGGTGCCAGTTGTGGTGCGGATGTGAGGGAGAAAGGACAGCTCAGGGTCGAACAAAACGCCGAGGTTCCTGACTGGCTTTGAGAGGTGGAGAGTGCAGCCTTGGATGCTGATGGTGTCAGCGCCTGAGGTGCGGAGGCGCTGACGTGAGCCAATCAGGAGGGCCTCGGTTTTTCGCACGTTGAGCTGAAGAAAGTTGTCTCTCGTCCAGGACTCGATGTCGGACAGGCAGCTGTCAGGACATCGGTGGTCGTGGAGTTGAGAGTAGAGGAGGAAAGGTAGAGTTGGGTGTCATCCGCATACATGTGGAAGTTAACCCCATGTCTGCGGATGATGTCACCAAGGGGGAGCATATAGAGGGTGAAGAGGAGGGGACCGAGGACAGAGCCCTGAGGGACACCACATGAGACAGTACGGGGGGTGGAGGAGAAGCCATTCGTCGAGACAAAGTGAAGACGGTGAGAAAGGTACGACCTAAACCATTCAAGGACAGTGCCTTGAAGGTTGAGGTGGGAGGACAAGCGGTGGAGTAGGATAGCGTGGTCGACCGTATCGAATGCTGCCGATAGGTCGAGGAGGACGAGGAGGCAGAGGGAGCCCTGGTCACAGATGGTCAGGATATCATTGGTGACCTTGACCAGGGCAGTTTCTGTGCTATGGGCAGCACGGAAACCTGACTGAAGGGGTTCGAAAAGAGAATGGGTGGAAAGGAAAGAGCGCAGTTGGGAGGCGACAACTCTTTCCAAGACCTTGGAGAGAAAGGGGAGGTTGGAGATGGGCCGGTAGCTTGATAGCTGCGACGCATCAAGGGAGGGTTTTTTCAGGGTGGGCGTGATGGTGGCAGTTTTTAATGGAATGGGGACAGAGCCAGAGGAGAGGGACAGGTTGATGATGTCAGTGATATGTGGGGCAAGAAAGTGGAGCTGGGAGATAAGGAGTGGAGTGGGGATGGGGTCAAGGGAGCAGGTGGTTGGTTTTAGGGATAGGATGAGTTCAGTGACAGAGGGTGGGGAAACGGGTACGAAAGTGAGTAGGGGAGGATGGGTAGGAGTCGGAGTGTGGGAGGGAGGGGTGGGGGGGTTGGTGGAAGTTGGAGGGGAAGTGACCGCGGAGCGGATTCCCTTGATCTTGGATTCAAGGAAATCCAGCATCTCCTCGCAGTGAAGGTTGGAGGAGATGACCTGCGCGGGGTGGCGGGGGGACGGAGGAGTCGGGTTGTGGTGGAAAACAGTAGCCTGGGGTTGTTCTTCGCCTCCAGGATTATCCTGGAGTAGAAGGACGACTTGGCCGAGGCTAGAGTGGAGCGGTAAATTTTGAGGAGGTCCAGCCAGATTTGTCGGTGGACCGTTAGGCCAGATTTGACACAGGTGCGTTCAGCAGCCCGCACCTGGCTTTTCAGTGAGCGGAGGTGGGTGGTGTACCAGGGGGAGGAGCGGGAGTAGGAGACAGTGCGGGAAGTGATGGGGGCAAGAGTATCGAGTGTGGAGGAGAGGGTATTGTGGAGGAGGGAGAGAGGAGAAGAGGGGTCGGTGAGGGTTGAAGGCCAGAGGGAGAGGAGTTCAGAGGACTCCAAGGCATCGGTTAGGGATTGTGGGGGTAACTTCTTCCAAGGGCGGTAGAAGATGGTGGTGGGTCTGGTGGAGGTGGGGAGGGGGTGGAGGTGGTGAAGGAGATGAAGTAGTGGTCAGAGATGGCCTTGTCGGTAATAGTGACATCCGAGACACTGAGGCCCCGGGTGATCACCAAATCGAGTGGGTGGCCGTGACTGTGAGTGGGGGAGTTTATGTGTAAGGAGAGGTTGAGTGAGGAGAGCAGGGAAGAGAAGTCTGTGGAGATGGAGCAGGAGGGGGTGAAGTGTAGGTTAAAGTCGCCCAGGATGATGAGGCGATCAGAGCAGAGGCAAAGAGATGTGAGGAGTGTTGAAATGTCAGAGATGAAGGTGGGAGAGGTTTTAGGGGGCCGGTAGAGGAGGAGGATTTTAAGGGAGAGGAATGAGGGGTGGGAGAGGGTGAGGTGCTCAAAGGAGGGGAAAGAGCCAGTGGAGTAGGGGATAGGGCAAGTGGTGTCCTTGAGATAAGGGCAACACCACCGCCACGGCGGTTGGGGCGGGGGATGTGGTGGGAGGTGTAGCCGGGTGGCGTGGCCTCCGTGAGGGGGAAGGGGGAAGGAACAACAACAAGATTTCATTTATAGAGCGCCTTTCACGTCGGGAGGACGTCCCAAGGCGCTGGACAGTTGGGTCGGGACCCGAGCAGGGGGGAAAAGGTCAGGGTGAGGGGAGGGAAGGGGGGGGAAAAGCTCAGGGTGAGGGGAGGGAAGGGAGGGAGCGAGGAGGTGGTAGAGAGTCGAGAGGGGAGCTGAAGGCACGGTCGAAGAGAAAGGTCTTGAGACCGACCTTGAAGGGGGAAGGGAGGAAGCGAGGCAAAGGCACTGGGGGATGGAGTTCCAGAGCCTAGGGGCTGAGAGGCTGAAGGCCCGGCCACCGATGGTAGGGCGGTTGGGGCGGGGCATGTGGAGCAGACCGGAGCCAGAGGAACGGAGGGTACGGGTAAGTAAGTAGGGGGATAGTAGGTCGGAGAGGTAGGAGGGAGCAAGGCTGTGAATAGCCTTGTAGGTGAGGATGAGGATCTTGAATTCGATCCTCTGGGGGATGGGGAGCCAGTGTAGGCGAGCGAGGGTGGGAGTGATGTGGTCTTAGACACTAAGAGTCTGTTGTAGGATTCGAGCTAACTGTGAAGTACAAATCCTTGACAGGAAAAAGTATGGACTACAGCGGAACTTCTCTCTTCAAGTTTGCCACACGTAACCATCACCACTCTACTTTCTACACCAGATTTCTTCGGCAGTAACTTAATTGTTCTCATTGATACAAAAAAGGGCCTCCAGACCATAGATTTTTGATTCTTCAGCATTGATTGTTTAATTCTCCATACAAACAAAAAAACAGATCTGTAAGCTTTTTTTGTGTGTGGGGGGGGGGGATAATCAGACACATGTCTAACACCTGGGGAAACTCATCAACATACTTAAGAGCATTTAAAACAAACCACCTACATGCCAACTACACGTGGAAATGTTCTTGTGCCTGGAATAGAATACACACTTCCTCCCTGGATGGACAAACCCTGCTCATCTAATTCTAAAGAATATTGGGGACAGGTTGGCGAGAACCAACGCTTGAGGTCCCCAGAAAGTGCTTTGCCGTAATGCTGGAGTTGAATCAATTAGAAACCACATATCTAAACGTTGAGAGCACCGTCGTGCAAGCTCTCTGCTGCTTGTGCAGCAAGGACTACCCTATTTGTTAGGCTTTAACTTGCAGGATTAGCAGGTGTCAAGTGGGAAGAATCCCTACTTCCAGTAACTGCTTGTCCAAATCCTGTTAGTTGGAACCAGACCTGATATCATTTGTTGCTGACAACGGACTCCCATAGCATAGTGGCTTGCGCATTCGCCTCGCAAGTGCCTCGCAAGTTCGATTCCCGGGTGAGGGAAACCTTAGGCAAATTTCCGTACTCCACACTCCTCTGTTTACCTAGCAGTATGTAGTAACCCGATTGTTAGTCAATTGGAGTATCTCTTTCTGGGGATAATAATCCCTCAAAAAAAAATTTTGTCACTCAATCCACGACTGTTTGTGGGACACTGCTGTGTGCAATTGGCTGCCGCGTATCGTACACAAAATACAGTCAATCCGCTTTACAATATATTCTGTAAAGTGCTTTGAAACGTCTCAACGACATGATAAGGCACAATATCAAATACAATGATTATTATTATTGTAATCTGAGAGCGAAGTTGACAAGGCACAGAATTACCAACTAAAGAACGCTTTGAGTATTTGAGGTGCATTAAAAAGGTGGAAAATACAGCCAATTTCTTTTTATAGGTCCATCAGGCAATCAGGCTCATTAAATCTGGAGGGAACAAAAGGCAACTTTCCACTGAGAGAAAAGGTAATTTTCCAGAAGCCATACGTACAGGAGGATATAGAACTCAGCGTGACATTTGATGAACAGATTAAGATGGTTGATCTTAACTATTTATTTTGTTTCATTAATACAATACTATCAAAAGTGATATTGCCACTTTAGCAATAATGAGGTTTCATGCATAAGAGTGAAACACAAAGTAAACAAAATTTCACTACTTCCACTCACTACTCCTATTCCCACTCACTTCTCTGCACCACCCTCCCCGCTTCCTCTCCTTCTTGTGCCCTCTTTATCTTTAAATTGCACCTCAAGACCTACCTCTTCGACAACACCTATGGACACCTCCCACCCCCACCCTGGTGCCACCCTGCACAAAGGGCGCTATAGAAATGCACACTGCTGTTATTTCTGCAGTCCTCTACTAATATTTCACCAAAGTAGTCTGAATGGAGTTCAAGAGATCTTCTTAAAACAAAACAATTTAGACGAAGAACTCGCATTTTTATAGCAACTTATCAGCTTTATAATATTTACTGTCGTTTAGACTTTGCTGTGTGCCAGGTGGAAATAACTCTGGGAGAAACGGAACCCCCTTTCTTCTCACTCTGCTAATGATGAGGAAATGCTGCTAGCAGTAGGTGCAACTGATGATGACTTAAGGAGGCTGGACTGATGCTGCTTACACAATTTAAGCATTGAGCAATAAGAAATCGCTTCACTCCCTGGCACCTCCCTATCTCTTCAACCTCCTCATTCCCCAATCCACCACCTGACACCTCTGCTCAACTGGCACCGGCCTCCAGCTTATCCCTCGCACCACCACTGGAGGCCACACTTTCAGCCACGACGCCACAAAACTTTGGAATACTGTCCCTCAATCCCTCTGCCTTGCCCCATCTCTCCCTCTTTTCAAGTCCCGCCTTAAAAACTTCCTTTTGGACTGTGCTTACGGTCACCTCCCCTGTCTTGGAGGCTCCGGCATTGTTAAACACTATGAGACGCTACCCTGCATGGAGGGTGCTACATAAGTGCAAGTTGTTGCTGTTGTTGGAAGAGGCTAGATTTCCGCACGTGACTTACAGCGCTGACACTCAGCCCGACTTAGAATATAATTCTGTGAGATACAAATAATAATAATAATCCTTCCATTTGATATAGCGCTTTTCACGTCTTCTAGACGTCCCAAAGCGCTTCACAGAATATACTGTAAAGTGAGTTGACTGTATATTTGTGGGCGAACGCGGCAGCCAATTGCGCACAGCAATGTCCCACAAACAGTCATGGATTGAAAATGACAATTTTATTATTGTTTTGTTTTTTTGGAGGGATTATTATTAGGCGTGTGGAGTAAGGAAACTTGGCCAAGGTTTCGCTCTGCCTGGAACTGAACTCAGGTCTCTCACTTGCAAAGCGAGTGCTCTAACCACTGAGCTACAGGACTCCAGCGTCGCTATTTCTAGAGACAGTGAGACACCTCAACAGTTGGGAATACTAAAGCTCACCTACAGTGATCTCAACTATGTCGATTGAATGTACATTTCTTCTCTGAACCAGAAGGTTCTGATACCTAAACATAAACCACTGAAATCGACTCACAGTAACACACAATTATATTTGTGTATCGGTATTTGGTACTGCAATTAATAGTATCAATAATAATTTTTACTTTTGTTATGGCGCCTTTCACATCAGGAGGATGTCTCAAAGCGCTGCCCGGATTTACAGCAAGTGCCAGTGACTGTGTGTCTGTAGGGATGCTGTAGGTAAACACTGAGAATTAAGCCAGATATCTGAATCTTGATTTTACCCAATGGGACTCATGGCTTCTAGTATGGGAGTATTTTTCATTTTCATGCCATTTATTTCAATCATCTATAAATATAACCTGCTTACCAAAAAACAGATTGCAGTACACTTGGAGAATCATTTCAATCTTTTTACTGTAATGTGCTAACAACCCCTTTGCAGGTTTCCAGCCTTTGTATTCCCAGTTGAAACCCAATACTCAGTGACGATGTGCGTGCAGCAAAACAGATTTCCTCAAGGTCAACTCATGATTCCTGTCAGTCACAAGCTTGGCACAAGTGCAACAAGACATTTTTATCTCCGGGCTGCCGAACGTTTCCTGCTAAGGTTTTAGAGAAATGGACTGAAAACAGGAGTTATTAAAAAAAAGCATCATGAATTTAAAAAAATAGGAGTTGATATTTGATTAACTGATTGGAGTTCACATCCAGCTACTGGCAAAGATTCAGTGATGATTTCTGCCTGCAGCTGACTATCGCCATTATCACATATGTGTGCACTGACAAAATCTGTTTTAGTTTAAAGCAAATAAAATTCTTGAAAGCAACGAGCAGAGCACTTGTCGCATTGATGTGGAGTGCTTCTGATCCTGTAGAATCATAGCTAAAACAACAAGATTACATTTTTTTAGCGCCTTTCACATCAGGGGGATGTCCTAAGGTGCGAGACTAAGCTAGATTAACAGTTGGAGACAGCTGAACAACCAGAGGGGCTTGGTTACATCAAAACATCCAGGACTTGGAATTGGACATGAAGCGAGCACCCTGGTCAGTACATGACTTTTTGGACAAGGCACGGAAAATACTGAACTGTTTGGCAGCACAAGCCAGTATCTCCAGGATCGCAGGAGAGGAACACAATGAATGAGTTAACTAAAATCATGCATGTGACCAAAGTGGTATTAAATTTACAATGGATTCAAGATTCAACCGGCATGACTTTTGTGAGTGCACCACATTCTGAGAGGCAAGGTCAATCTTTATTGTTCCAACGTACATGCCCATACATTTAAAAGAGATATGAATACATACTTGAGGATAGCGAGAATTATGTGTTAAGAAAGGCCAGCGAAATTGGAATTGAAGCAGACAGCTCCAGTGGGGAGCAAGCAACCTGCACAAGGGACTGAACAGCCTGTATCTATGCGGTAAACATTTTACAATTCCCACTGACACTGTATGGCTAAAGGAAAAATTAAATTATGCACTCTACATTTTAAAATGCCACTGATTAGCCATCCTCATTGCTGGCAATAACTCACTTGGACACACCACCATCTCAATGAAATCCCACTGCAAATGGTACGGCAGAGCATCAACGCAAGACAGCAGACAGATAACGGGAGGCAGATTTTTCTCTCCTATTGCTGCATCTCCGCCTTACCGAATACCATAATAAAATGTCCACAGTCGATCTCTTCTACCAACCTGATCCACCGCAGTTACAGAAAAGTGTTGTGCAGCGGATCTTATTCATGGCTTATCAACAGTGAATTCATTTGTGCCGAGGAGAATTCTTAGGCACACAGTAGATAGCGTGCATGTCATTCACTTTCTGGATGTTAAAGATGAAGATCTTGATGAGCACGGAGTTTACTTTAGCTCTCATTTGTTTCCAGCCTGCAAAAACCTTCACCCTCAACGTCAAAAGTTAGGACTGATGCCTCAGCTCTTCAAGAACCTGAGTCACAAGGCACAAGGCACGTGCTGATCCATCCCCACTCACCCTGTGGCTCCCCTTGCGTGACGAGAGCAAGTCAATTACCAGGTGCATTTAAAAATTGAGGAAGCAGGGGTGTTACTGAACTAAAACAGAGTCCGGGCTACACAATAACAAGCTCCCCTAAATTATCTGACAGTGGAGAGGTTGTTGGGGGATTGGCCAAATTATATATTATCTATCAATATTACACAAGCTTCTCAAATTACAACAGTCAATGCTGCTGGTATATTTTCACAGCTCTGCTACATTATGTCTTGACAGCAATGCCCCACAAACAGCCACGGAGTGAATGACCAATTTTATTTGGGGGATTACTGACCAGGACATGGGGAGAGAGAAACTCTCTTCTCTTTTTGTACTATACCATGTGATCTTTAACATCCATCTGAACAGGCAGATGGGAACTCGGCTTGATGTCTCACCTGAAGGACAGATGGGCTGAATGGACTGAAATATCTGTTATTCTATGTCCTGACCCCCAACCCTTAGCCCTCAAGAGCTGAAGGCACACAACAGGAAAGTGGGGTTATTAACTTGTTAATTTTTTCAGACTGCAAAAGAATAACTGTATGAATTACCACTTACCGAATGTTCACTGTTCACTTACTGAATGTGCTGTTTGACCTCAGGCCATGACAATGTGTAAAACTCCAGTTCATTTGTTGTTCAGGCTTTTCACAATCCTATTTCCCTACATGCACACATACACTTAGAATCCTTAAACCTGACTCAGTTTCCAATACATTGCAAACAAAATCACGATCCCCAAGCTAACCTACAAAACACTGTCCTTGTGACGCTTTTGAAGTCGCCTGTGTCACATGAACGGCTCTGTCCCCACCCAACCCTTATATGAAAACATGAAGCAAATCTGCTCATGTGGAAATAGTTTCCAGTACAAATCATATTCAGCAGCTTTCTTTTTTTTAAAAAAACAAGACAAATTACTTGCAGTACACTGGAATAATGCCAATGGCCCAGATAGCAGCTGCAGTAACAGTTGCAGTACAATGTTGAAAGAAACAACTGCAATATATATATCTGATCTACAACAACAGTGGCAGGAGACACAGCAGATGTAAGACAAGATGATATTATTGGAAAATGCTGCTCAAACAACAAAATCGTTGAGCAACAACAACAAATTATATTTGTAGAACGCCTTTCACTTCGAGGGGACGTTCCTAACCACTGGACAGTCAAAGATGTACACCCAAGCAGGGTATTGGTATCATGAGGGATGGAGGGAAGAGATGGTGGGGGTAGGGCAGATGATCCAAGGTACAGTTGAAGAGCAAGGTCTTGAGACGGGTATATTGAAGGAGGCAAGGGAGGGGGCAAGGCGAAGGGACTGTGGGTTGGTGCTCCAAAGAGTGGGGGCAGTAAGAATGAAGCCCTCTGGGACGCTACCCTGCGTGAGGGGCGCTCTATAGATGCAAGTTGTTGTTGTTGTTGAAGGCCCAACTGCCAATGGTGGGGCGGGGAGGGCACATGGAGCAGTCCAGAGGCAAAGTAGCTGTATACTCTGATAACGTGCCTCTGGAAAGCAACAGGTAAAAATTTTCATTCGGAACACTGCAACAATACACTCACTGTAAGATGATCAACAAGCGAATGCTGACTTCATGGAAGTTAAAACAGAGATGGGAAACCAAGTGGCACTACAAAGGTGATCTATGACACATCGGGATTTGCCAGTTACGCAGCTTTTTGTGCAACTGCACCGCTTAATGAACAGGAGAATGGATTTTTCTCAATACGGTCAAAACCAATGGACTGCCCTGTCACGTACTACCACGTCGCTTTGACATTTTGTGTGTATTAAATTCCAAACGGGATTGATTTGCTTTCCATGTGTTTGTTTTTTGTAGACAAAGGAAGCGTTGGTGATCAGTAGTAAAAGGAACCATCAGTTTTACAATGATTAAAATTCCCGACATATTTAAAGTGAGTATTTGTATTAAGCCTCTCCACCGTGCGCTGGCACCTTACTGCTTTCATGTACATCATAAGTTATTCCAGTACATACACAGGATTGAGAGGTGCAAAAAAAAATCTGTTTTTCTGTCGTGCTCATCGTGGCACATGTCATTGGTTGAACCTCTCCATCCATACGGCAAACCCTTCATCCACATCCACACTCGTCATAACTCTCCTCCCCCCTCAACCTTCACGGTCACTCTCCCCTCACAACCTGGAACCACTCCCCCCAACCCCTCCCCCTGCATCCAATTCCATCAGAGCCCCCACCCGCATCGCCCTCCAAGACGTTCGCTCCCTCTCAAACAAAGCCCCCATCATCCACGACCTCACCCTGGATGAGCATTTTGACAAACTTTAATCTCACAGAAACCTGGTTGTCCCTCGGCGAACCTGTCCCCCTTATCAAAGCCTCCCCCCCTCACCTCCCTGGCTACACATTCCACCACACCCCATCGCGGCAGTGGGGTGGCTCTCATCTCCCATAACCTCTCTCTCTATTCCTCTGGCTGTTTCCCCTCTCTCGAGTACCCCACCCTCCACCATCCCTCCTCTCTCTCTCCTTCAAAATCCTCCTTGTGTAACCCCCAAACCTCCTGGTTCCTTTCTCACGGACATCTCTATCCTCTCATCCCTGTCCTTCTGCACTGAACGCCTGCTCATCATGGGCGACTTTAATCTTCATCTCATCCTGCCCAACTTCCTCCGACTTCACTGCACTCGTCTCCACCCTAATTCTCACCCTTCATATAAACTCCCCGACCTACAACCATGTCCCCCCCTAGACTTTGTTATTACCCATGGCTTAGATATTTTCGGTCTGTCCATCATGGACAAGGTCATCTCAGACCATTTCCTCATATCCCTCTCCTCTCGCATCCCTCTCCCCTCCATCACGCCCTCCACCATCCTTTTCCACCCATGGAAGGCTTCTCCCAAACGGCGTATGTCAAGGGATAATACAGCACTTATCCTCCATCTCTCTCCCTTCTATCTCACCCCTCCTTTATCGGTCTTTAAATCTCGTCTAAAAAGCTACCTCTTCTAACCGCGCTTCCACCTTCCATTTCCTCTCTCCTCAATCGTTCGGAGTTTAACCACGTCTTCGTTTATGCTCCGAGATGTTACACTATGTGAAGGGCACTATATAAATGCAAATTAGTGTTGTTGTAGCACTTACCTATTCTTCCAGAGGAGTCTTAGATTTCCATGCACTGCAATGTGATGAGCAGAAGTTGGGTTTCAATTTGTTAGCAGATTCCAAACCTTCAACCTATATATAAATGATATGAGTATTAACTTTCTACGCCATTGTCTGTGTCAGCAAATACAAACAATTAGCGGAAAACATCTGTATAAACAGCAGTACGCTGGTTTGAATAGCTAAGAATCAAATTTGAATTGCTAATAATAATCACAGGTAACAAATACACTACAAATCATGATGGTACATGTGTAACTGGATGATGGACGAGTCAGCTATGGAATGAGAGCGATCAGGTTAGTTGTACGGTCAGCTGAATATTCTTTAATTCTGTTTTGATTCCAGACAGGAGACTTATTTCCGATTTTTTTTCTTTGAGACTATATGTGTGGTTGGTTACCTCCCTCCCTCAGGAAGTTTTGTGAGTTTGGTAGTCTGTAATGGGGTAAATTGGGCATGGCAAAGCCTGTGAAGTGCTTTGAGAAGTCCTTCCAATGTAATAAGGTGCAATATGAAATACAAGGATTATTATTATTATTTATTATTATTATGGTCCTGAAGAGAACAGAAGTGGTAGGTGAAACCCCATAATCCACGTCACTAAAGTACCACAAGGCAGTTCAGATCTGAACAACAAATTACATTTGTAGAGTGCCTTTCGTGTCGGGAGGACATCCCAAGCCACAGCAAAATAAAGAGAAAGCGTCCCACGAGTGTTTCACATCCCAAGTTTGGATACAAGCTCAACAGCACATTTGTTTGTCTGTTTTGGCTGAAGGAGCGGATCAACAATCTGGGCAATACTTCACAGTGATCAAATGATAAACAACTGCATTTCATGTGGGGACTACAACGATCACGAAACAAATGTCTCAAAACGTTTCACACAAATAATTGCAAAGTGTGTCTGCATTTTTACTGATATTTTCAACGCCTTGGGGCATCCTTCCAACATGAAAGGCGCTTTACAAATGGAATTTGTTGTTGTTTGTTGTTGTTATTTACCTGAGTGAAAAAAGCCACCCGAGGTTTCATGGATTGTTGGAGGACATTCTAATATGTGTTTAATTAAACAAGACTCCAAGACACAGTGGGACATGGAGAAGAAAACCAACCCTATCACCACAGCATGAGCATTGTGACATTGGTGAGATGCAACTTGATCTAAAACACACATCATTATTCCTTTGAGGTAAAACACAGAATGCAATGCAGTGCTTTAACTAAAAAATATTTAAATACCAGCTTTTCAATTCCATTGCTTTCTAAAATATATTTGCAATTCCTTTCCTGCAGAAACAGCAGAGAGTAACCCCCACACCTAACCCTCCAGAAAACAGTATTATATTTTGTCAATCTTGAAAAGCAAGATTGCTGCTTTTCCCTTGATGCGCCCTGCAACATAGTGTGTTACAATGATCGTGTGTGAGAAACAGGAAGGGGAAAAAGTTGACAAGACATCTTAGAAGTCTCACATTACGAGGTCCTTGTAACATTTCCATCGTCACACAGCCCCTGGTTACCGCAGTTGCCCCTTCAGAACAATACTCATCATGGGTTGTAAACTGCAGCTAAAAGAAGGTTAAAAGGTTAAGCTTCTCCAGTACCAAACTAGTAGTCATCTCATTAAAGCTGCAGGCTTCATTTGTTCCATTTTGGATTAATAAGACATTGTGCCTTGTCCATTCCGCTCAACCCAATCCCAGAAGAACTGACAAGGTTTTATAAAAAGCAACTCTGTGCTCGATTACAAGAGACAAAAGTGACTCCTAAATGCCCCTGACTGGTGACCTCCTGATTGTGCTCTCTTCCTTCATATTTAAACACACACCATCTTGTGTACAAAGGTGGTGTTCTGTGAAAATTGAGAGACAAACAGAAGAATAAGTGTTCAATCAAGAACTATATTTCATATAAAGAACATCACATACACTAATGAAAAGGATTTTTGTTATCACTCAACACGTTGCACAGAGGTACGTGATTAACAACCTTGAATGCAGCATTTCGAAGCACAGGATGAGCTTTGGATATTTTACAATTTACACAATTTTACAATTTTCAATCCTTAATTTCTTCTGTGGGCTATTTATTACTTGTCCTTTATTATTTATTATATAATAATATTATTATTTATTACTTCCCCTCCCCTCTCCCCCCCGACCCCAGCTCGGATCTGAAATGCTGTACACTGTCCAACGCCTTGGGACATCCTCCCGACATGAAAGGCGCTATGCAAATGTAATCTTCTTGTTGCTGTTGAAAGGCAAACTCAGGTTTTGCTGGTGTACAAATTCAACCCATCTTGTGTGACCATGCAATTTTGCCCAACTTAAAACCATGCACCAATTACAACAAAAAAGCTAACCATTGACAGTTTCATTCTTTTTGGCTTCACAAAAGGAAAGATGATTTGGTACTGATATACTGCAAGTACATCTCAAAGTGCAATAGATTGGACTCGTCTTCTTGAGGCAGTGCTTCAAAACAAACAGCAATCACACAACACCCAGCAGACCACAGGACCCAATCCATCGCATTAATTTAGTCGATAACCCTGAACTGTGTATCTGGGGTGAGCCTTTTCAACATTTGGCTCTTGGACAACGCAGGCAAACCCAGTCCTGTCCTCATCAATAATTCCAGCCAAAACAACAAAATTATATTTGCATAGTGCCTTTCAAGTCGGGAGGACATCCCAAGGCACTGGGCAAACAGCGTTTCGGACCCAAGGTAGGGCTCGGGATCGGGGAGAGCGGAGGGGGAAACGAGGGTGATCGAAGGCACGGTTAAAGAGCAGGGTCTTGAGTCAGGTCTTGAAGGAGGCAACATTATTATTAAATAATGTTAAGGTTATTAAACAATAATAAATTGGTCATTTTCAATTTACGACTGTTTGTGGGACATTGCTGTGCGCAATTGGCTGCCGCGATCGCCCACAAATATAGTGTCAATTCACTTTACAGTGTGGTCTGTGAAGCGCTTTGGGATGTCCTCCCGACGTGAAAAGCGCTATATCAAATGCAAGGATTATTATTATTATTATAAGGGAGGGGGCAAGGCCGAGGGACTGCAGGATGGAGTTCCAGAGGTTGGGGCCAGAGTGGCTGAAGGTCTGCCCGCCAATTGTGGGAAGGGCGAGGCGGGGGATGTGAAGCAGGACGGAGTCCGCTAAGCGGAGGAAGCGGGTTGGGTTGGTAGGGGGTCAGGAGTTAGCAGAGGAAGGGGGGGAAGCAAGACCATGGAGGGCTTTGAAGGTAAGGACCAGGATCTTCAACTGTATCCTGTGTGTGAGGGAAGCCAGTGGAGTCGGGCAAGGATGGGGGTGATGGGGTCACGGAGCCTGGTGCGGGAGAGGACATGGGCTGCAAAGTTCTGGATGATCTGCAGCCTGTGGAGGGAGGAGTTGGAGAGGCCAACAAGCAGGGAGTTTGCATAGTCAAGCCTGGATATTATGAAAACATACTGGGTACTCCTCTGCACAATTTAGGACAGGAATTATGGCACTGAGACCAACAGTGAGATGAAGCACCCCCCCACACACCCCAGTCACAGATTGCAACTTGAAATTGAAGTTGTCTAGGTCAGTACAGATCTGTTCCACTTTGGGTACTATCTTCACCAGGTAACCCATCCATCTAATGCTGCAGTTTGACAGTAATACCTCATTTGAGCACTCCGAGAATCTACCCCACATGAAGGGTGTTACATAAATGCAAGTTGTAGTTGAGAAGCTTCCTATATTCTCCAGGCCAGCAGAGTTCACAGCAAATTGCAGAAAAGGAATTTCTGGCCCTCAACAGAAACTCAAAATTCTCACAACTTGAAACACCCATATTACAAAATGTAGTCTCGAGGTTGCTTGTTCTACATTAAAATGGGTACCTGCCCCTACAGCTGAATTTGTCACGAAAACAGGATTACCGACACATGCAAATTCAACGGGCTTCACAACTGCAGATGCTGACATGGACACTGTGAATAAAATCAACAGTCAAGCAAAACAATTATTTGCAGGTCACTGGCACCACATCAAAACAGGGCAGGAAATCAAACACGGGATTCCCAGTCCCAGTCAGCAGTGCGTGATGTTGTTGCACATCGGTACGTCACTGAGTGGGCTTGAACCCCAGCTTATTGCCCAGAGGCCAAACAATTGTTTCTGCAACATTACAACTTTGATGGATGTTTTGTTGCAGCACAAGATGGAAAAGTTGGGAACAAGTACCCAGAGTAGGGGAGGTTGTGGAACCATAGGTGCTTGTCCCACCTTGAATAGGTGGAGACAGCCACTTAAGTAAGTCTTACAAAGTACATGGAATGGTAATAACCGGGGCCAACAGAAAAATCCGTGGAATCCGCTACAACAACAACAACAAGATTCCATTTATAGAGCGCCTTTCACGTCGGGAGGACGTCCCAAGGCGCTGTACAGTTGGGTCAGGACCCGAGAAGGGGGGAAATGGTCAGGGTGAGGGGAGGGAAGGGAGCGAGGAGGGGGAAATGGTCAGGGTGAGGGGAGGGAAGGGAGGGAGCGAGAAGGGGGTAGAGAGTCGAGAGGGGAGCTGAAGGCACTGTCAAAGAGAAAGGTCTTACAAACCTGCCATAAATGTAGTTTCTGGCCCACAGGCCTCTCGCTGTTTCCCTGACGTGACTGTGGGGGGTGGCAGCTCCGGACTCAAATGCGCGGTGTTGCACAAGTGGGATATGAGCTGCATTCGGAGGCTCCACTGTTGTGATTGTCTGAGTCTCTGTGTGTGAGTGTCTCTCTTTTTGTTTGTGAGAGTGTGTGTGAGTGTGCTTGTGTCTGTGTCTCTCTGTCTGTGGGTGTGTGTCTCTCTCTCTGTCTGTGGGTGTGTGTGTGGGTGTGTGTCTCTCTCTCTTCTGTCTCTGTCTGTGCGTGTCTCTCACTCTGTGTCTCTGTGCGTTGCCGGGCCCTGAGAGGCAGGAGGTGGTGATCTCCTGTAGCCTCACTGGTGCTCCCTCAAAAAAATGGGCCACCCAGTTTTCATTAAAGAAGCAATTAACTTTTTTTTACAAAAAAAAGCGCTTGACAGTGGCGAAGTCTGATCCCGAGCCAGAGGGTGGGGGAGGTGACCGTAAGCACGATTAAAAACAAAGGTCTTTAGGTGGGATTCGAAAGTGGGTGGGGGGGAAGGGGGCAAGCTGGAGGGATTGAGGGAGGGAGCTCCAGAGCTTCGGGGTGTAGTGGCTGAAAGCACGGCCACCGATGGAGGAGCAGAGGGGGCGAGGGATGAACAGGAGGCCGGAGCTAGCTAAGCGGAAGCAGCGGATGGTGGTAAGCAAATTGGATAGGTAGGGAGGTGCGATGGCATGAAGGGATTTGAAAACAAATGAGAGGATCTTGAAGTCGATCCGTTTGGTAATTGGGAGCCAATTTAGTCTGGCAACGACTGATGAACCATTTCAGCGATGTTGAAATACATGCCAATTCTCAGCGCCAAATTCATAATAATTCATCACCATCGGGTACGGTGAGAGGAACTGGACCTTCACCAACCTTTAAATTATGTTTTTAATAATATGTTAACAGTCAAGTCACAAATGACCTAAATTGTCTATTACGTTTATTAATTTTATGGATTTCTTGCTGCATGCTGTCCCCTTGAGGGAGAGAGAGAGAGAGCGAGAGAGAGAAGAGAGAGAGAGAAGGGGAGCGAGGGAGTGATAGTATTCAACAAGGCAACAATTCTTCTAGATAATGTTGATGGATTTCTCACACCTCCTCAATGGGTGGAATGCTACCGGGTCCACTCTCTCAGACAAGGTAATTTTTCATTACGGAGGAGGATCTCTGAAGATTTGGAACTGGGAAAATTGACTATACGTGTTGTATTCCACGGGATGCTTTATTTCTGGAAACAAATTCATAGCATAAACGTGGTACAAATGGAACAAAATGTTCCTTCACCTCTCCCATTAGTGAGCAGAGATGAATAAACATCACTGTAAAAGGCAGCACACGTTGTACCAGAAGCCTAGTCTAACGCTGCATTTTGTAATAATTATCCTTGCATTTGTTACAGCGTTTTATTATGTCGTTGACTTCACAGAATATATTGAAAAGTAGATTGACTCTGTATTTTGTGGGCGAAATGAGCACAACAGTGTCCCACAAACAGTAGTGGATTGAATGACTAAATTTGTTTTGAGGGATTATTACCCTCGGAAAGCGATCCACAAATCGATTAACAACCATGTTTCTACTTATTGCTAGGTAAACAGAGGCGAGCGGAGTAAGGGAACTTGTCTAAGGTTTTGCCCACCCGGGAATCAAACTCAGGTCCTCTCACTTGAGAGGCACGCTACAGAACTTCACAAATTTCAGATTCCTTAATCACATGAAAGTGAATTGAGTGCACTGGACCTACCTCGTACAAACCAGCCAATGTGTTTCTCTATACAGATCTTTACATCAGTAAATTGTGCACTGAATCTGGCAGCGGAGATTAAAACGTGACAACTTCAAACAGCATTCCTCAATTAAGGAATCTGAGCTTGAATTCGTTCCAGTAACCATAATTACATCACACCCACTTGCAGAAACTCGCCTTTAAAAGTCAACTGTGTCAGTAAGTTCCCACACTGGCTAATATGGCATACTTAAGCGCTCTGAAATGCTACCTCGCGTGAAGGACGTGATACAAATGCAACTTATTGACGTTGTACTTCCAGATCCAGAATTAAGGACACATTTTAGAACCAATATTCAATTTTTAACCCGAACTGTGCAGCAAGAAAAAGTAGGTGAATTAAACATTCAAATGATCTTCATTAGAGTCCTTTGTGGAGTCCTATAGCGAGAGATCTGGGTTCTATTCCCAGCAGGGTGTCACGTTGGGCACGTTTCCTTAATTCACACGCCTCTGTTTACCTAGGAATAAGTAGGAACCTGGTTGTTAATCGATTGGTAGATCGCTTTTCTGGGAATAATAACCTTCAAAAAAAAATAATAATTTGGTCACTCAATCCACGACTGTTTGTGGGACACTGATGTGGCAATTGGCTGCCGTGTTTCACCCACAAATATACAGTCAATTCACTTTACAGTGAATAAGACGTGCAAAGGGCTACATCAAGGATTATTATATTTGCTGTAGCTATACTGGTCTCATTGTTTTCAAACTCGCAATGCAACGGAGTAAACAACCTTAAATTTAACATACTACTTTGCAACATGTCGATCATGTTTTTTTCTACTCTCCTATCCTTTACCTTCCACCCACAAAAGTACTCCCCTTTCCCCATCCCTACCTTTAAGAATTGCAAAATTGAAAAGTCTATGAAAACATCCAGTCCATAGATTTACATTTCTCATGTTTCAGCAGTGAGTAGTGGAACTGATCATAGTTCATTACTGTGCTACAATACCAAACATGGGGATGGTATTTTTACTGCATTCTATGTTATAAAGGCTACAGCTTTGAAAGAAGCATTAGATTAGCCAAATACACTTACTGTGGTCTGGTTGTGAAAGCAATAACACTAATGTAAAGAATAGGCAAATGTCTGAGAGAAACACTTCCATCCCTCATTTCAACCTTCAATTTACTTAATGTCTTCGAAGCATCTTGATGTAAAACGATTGACCTGTTCTGGAAGGCCAGTGCTTTAATATTGAACTTTTCTGCTATTTTAAGGAATTCTCTGCAGGAAAGGCATTGAGCCTCTGTGAAAAAGCAAACAATCAGAGCTGTCGCGCGGTTAATGAAATTCAGTTTCAGCCTTCAAGGATCAGTATTATCAACATGGCATAGAGATCAACCGCCTTGAAAACAGCCATCTCAGAGGGAACCTAAAAGATGTTAAACCGCAAAGAGAAAGTAAATCCAGAACAACACTTTTAGATAGAAGTGGGTACAGGTTCAGGGTTGTGAAGAACAATCTGGGGGTCAGACAACAGGAAGCCGAATAGGATAATTAACAGCTGAACCAGTTTACCAAGATCGTTGGCAGAGAGCAGACCCTGGACTCATTTGCGAAACAGCTTGATGCTGTAATGTAAAGATGGTAGGGTAGGGATTCTGAAATTATGAAAACAATGGGTTGAACTGATCACGGTTTGTGATCTTCTGCCTAGTGCCTTATTTATTTACAGTGACACTGGCTGCAGCTTCCAATTCAGCAGCAGCGTTGTACAGAAACATTGGAGGCAGCAACGTAAACAGGGACGCGATGCAGGCCGACCTTTAACTCTGGCCTCCCTTGAATGCATTTCATTTGACGAGGCTCCAGTTCCATAGACAGACAGATTGCAGGTTTGAATCCCAATCTGCTAGAGTGGCAGTCGGAAGTATAACAACTCATTTTAGAGCCCCTGGGTTGGGTGAGAGGAGGAAAAAAATAAGCCAGGATTCCCACTCCCAATCTCTATCCAGGTAGTCATCCTGGAAGGAGCATATGGGTGGACGTCAGGAATGGACCAGTCTGTAATAAACCCCATTGTTGAATCGTCATAGTCATTGCATGATTAATGGCTCCTTATCTGAGGTACCCAGCCCTTGTGGAACAGTACCCCAGTAAAAAAATAAACACAAGTTAAATATGTTCAGCAGAAGCGGAGGGAAAGAGATAAGTGGTCAGAGAAAAATGTTCCAGCAAATTTTCTGTACATTTACCTTTAACGTAGTGACAATCATACTCATTTATGAAAAAACATTCCAAATACTGTAAAATGTTCCCACTGCGTCCTAGCAAATAGCACACAGCGTTCACTTTTGAATTATGCAATAATTAACATTCAAACTACGAATACTACATTGAGTGGAAAGCAATTAAAGCCATCCTTAAAATGGCGTATTTGTTTAAAATTCCTTCGGTTGAGATGTTAAACCAAGGTCTCACCTGCCTGTTCAGGTGGATGTTAAAGATCCCATGGCACTATTGGAAAAGAGAAGGGAGTCTCTCCCAGTCATAGATCATAGAATCATACAGAATCATACAGAAGAGCCAATGGGTCATTTGGCCCATCGTGTCTGTGCTGGCTCTTTGAAAAGAGCTACCCAAATCAATCCCACTCCCCCGCGCTCTCCCCATAGTCCTGCAAACATGTCCTCCCCAAATAATTATCTATTTCTTTCTTAAAAGTTGTTATTGAATCGGCTTCCACCGCACTTTCAGGCAATCCATTCCAGATCCGAATAGCTCTCTGGGTGAAAAACTTTCTCCTCACCTTCCCTCTATTTCTTTTAACAACTATTTTAAATCGGTGTCCCCGGGTCCCCGTGGATATAGTTTCTCCTTGTTCACCCTATCGAATCCCCTCATAATTTTGAAAACTTATATTAAGTCTCCTCTTAACCTTCTCTGCTCCAAGGAGAATAATCCTTGCTTCTCTAGCCTCTCCTGATAACTGAAGTCCCTCATTCCTGGTACCATCCTGGTAAATCTCCTTTGCACCCTCTCCAATGCCTTGACATCCTTCCTAAAGTTTGGTGCCCAGAACTGAACACAGTACTCCAGCTGAGGCCTAACCAGTGTCTATAAAGGTTCATCATAACTTCCTGACTTTTGTATTCTATGCCCCAATTTATAAAGCCTGGTATCCTAACAGTTTTATTTACCTGTCCTGCCACCTTCAAAGATTTACTTATATGAACCCCCAGGTCTCTCTATTCCTTCACCCCCTTTAAGATTGTACCATCAGCTTATACTGCCTCTCCTCAATCTTCCTCCCAATGCATCACTTCGCATTTGTCCACATTAAACTCCATCTGCCACATGTCTGCCCATTTTATCAGTGTGTCTATGTCACCTTGCAGTCTGCTACTATCCTCCTCACTAATTTTCCTAGCTTAGTAACATCTGCAAACTTGCAAATTATACTCGCTAAGTCCAGGTCATTTAAATACATCAAAAACAGCAGTGGTCCCAATACTGACCCTTGGGGGACACCACTGCACACTTCCCTCCAGTCAGAAAAACAACCGTTCACCATCACTCTCCGCTTTCTGTTTTCCATCCAGTTCTGTATCCATGCTGCTACCATCCCTTTAATACTGTGGGCTTCTATTTTGCTTACAAGTCTCTTATGCGGCACTTTATCAAATGCCTTTTGAAACTCCATATAAACTACATCAATTGCACTATCTTCATCCACCCTCTCCATGTCCCTCTTCATCTACCCTCTTCATCCATCCTCTCCCAGTGTCCTCCAATCTCCCAAATAAAATTTGTCACTCACTCTGTGGCTGTTTGTGGGACATTGCTATGCGCAACTGGCTGCCGTGTTTCATCCACAAAATACAGCCAATCCGCCTTACTGTGCATCATGTGAAGCGCTTTGAGACATCTCAATAACATGATAAGGCCCTATATCAAATGCGGGGATTATTATGATGATGATTAATAATAAAAATTCATTAACATTCAGAAAAAACGATAACCCAAAGCACTGAGATTCAGCAGCAGTAACAATCTGGGAATTCTAAAAAACCACCGAGCCAGCTCATGCTCGTGTGATCCAATAATTCACCTTGTACACCCTGCAATTTACTGAAACACCCCAACTCGCTTTTGAAGAGGGACGGTTTAATAACACTATTGTGAGCTGACCTTTTAGGAATTCTTTGCACCAAAGGAAAAAAAAATCATCTTAAATTTGTGCATGTTACAGTGAGCTATTATAGTGTTAAAAAAAAGAACTTGTTCCTTCAGGATAATTAATGTCCAGCAAGATAAATTCCAGCCCTGACTGCCTGACGTTAAGGTTTGACTCTTACATGCAATAGCACAGGATTGTTGAAATCTGTGCATTTTCCCACGATTGTTGCTGGTTAAAATAGAAAATGTGCGCATCAAACTATTTGATTTGACCAAAAATAGTAGAATTCCACTTCTTTTCGGCCATGGAAAAAGTGTACTGTCAGACGAATTTCCATCATTAATTTCTACAAGGGCTGTTTTTTGTGTGAATTGACGCAATTATGATGTCCTTCATCTAGAGGCATCCTTCAGCTAACATACAAGAGGCGTTTTTTATAATACACAGCATTCGAAAGAGACATTCTTCCAGGCACAAGGGAATTCCCTTTACTAAACGCTTTTCCTTGCTGCTCAAAAAGCATTCATTACCCACTTGTCAACACAATTGAGGCACTGAGGTCTCCAAATCAACCAAACAGATTGCCAGCACTATTGTTAAATGGTTTTCTAAGTGGTACAACTAGAACTAGACTGTAGTTTAGGCTCATCTCCTGCAATTCTTGTCAATGAAAAACTGAGAAAATGGCATTTTTATTCTTTGCCAACTCAGACCCTCAAGACACTGCCCTCTCTCTCTCTCTCTCTCTCTGCTGCAGTCAGGAGGGAGGAAATGGGAAGATGGTACTCTCGAGTGCTGATCAAACAAACTTGAAGATATTTTCCTTCAAAATACATACAGTTGATACACTTCTGTCATGATAGAATGTATCAATAGAGTGTACAAAGGATTTTTATTCTTATTGTAAGGGGTTCAGAACCAAAGTTAGGCACTTTTACCAAAGAGGTTATTTCAGCTGAACGCCTCACCTCTCTGCTGATTGTGTCTAGAGCAATATTCCCTTTTCTAATCATGATCAATTCATTGTAAGAGAAAAAAGGGACAGACATAGTTACTCTTCGGACACAATAGTTTCTGTGTTGCTGGGGTACGGAGGGGGGGGGCAGGTTTGAATGGGGAAAGATGAAACTATGACATTTTTGGTTTATTACCTTTCGAGATTTATTGGAATGTACAACATCGGAAAAGACCATTCTGGCCCATTTAGTTTGTCTCAAAAAGTTTTTTTTTAGAAATCAGGAAGTCTCTATGACAACCCCCAGGAAACAGAGTATATTTATCGGGTATATTTTGTGAGAGCTACGGAAGGGTGCAAACCCGATGGCTAGAATGGCTTCTTCTCAATCTCGGAGCTTTATGTGCTCCGAGATACTATTTGATTATAGGAAGGGTGCTCTAAATACAAATTGTTATGCAAATGTTATATTGCACTGTGAAGCTGTAATATTCAGCCAAGTTAAAATGAACACGTAGTATTTAGCTATGTTAAAATGAACACATAGTAGACAAATAAATAGCCACACTGTGTGATTACAACAAATGCTGATGACACTTTGGTCATTCATTATTGACTTAAAAAAGACTCCAGGGAAGGAAACAACTCCAGAAACAGAACTCTACTCTTGATAATATTGCACGACATCAAAAATCAATCCAACCATTTAAAAAATAGATTTCATTCAGTAGTTTTTAAAATTTAAAACTCCCTCAACCACATCTTACTCATTCGGATCAATATCGCTCATCAAACATTTTCTGAGCATCTCAGAGCACTGGTCAAGGATGCAGTGACAAGCTGTTTCACACTATCTCCTGTGCATAATCAGCTTCAGTAATTCTGCCGCTAACAGAGGACGAGAGCCTTGGGTTGCATTAGGCCAATCAATAAAAAACATTTTAGATCTGATAAAGCACTTGATGCCTCAAGGTTCGGACCTTTCATAATTCCAAGGATGACGAAAATAAAAAAAGTAACGTGAACTACACCAACAATCATGCCCAAGGACATTTTCCCCTACAAACACCATCAATAAAGTGAATACCCTCGATTGTTCACCCTTAGCTCTAAATGAAAATGATTATTCTAACATACAATTTCCTATTTTCTATCCTCTGTGCACATTTTCAGACAATTGTCAACAACTTCCTGCCTTGCAAGAGACTGTAGTTTAAAAATAAAAGCTGCATTGATTCTGCTCCTCAAAGCATTTGTAGTTCACCATCATACTTCCACTGGAGAATTTTGTTCTTTGTTTCAATGAAAAGCGATCATGAACAACAATGACAACTCAAGCAGACATTTGCATGCTGCCCCGCAATTTACTTATTAAGGACAGATAATCAGTGTTCCTCCATAGCCTTCACTTATTACAGTAATCACAGGGGACACACAGGAAAAGAAAAGCAGCAATTAAGAAATCCACAGCTTTTCTCAATGGCTTATTAACATGCCTTTTAACAGACCCAGATAAAGATACAAAAAGGCTTTTCTAAGACTGTTTCTGTAACAGACAGACTATGATTTGACAGCTGATCAACGTATGGAATGTTTTTAACAGGTTTGCATGCCGCAGAGAAATCCAATCCACTTTCTCGAAACAAAATAAAGATAAAAGATAAAATAAAATTTGGATGCAAAATGACCCGCAACAAGGGAGCAATGAGCCCCTGCCTCAAAGAAACTTAATTTTAACAATAAACGCTATGTTATTCACCATGCTTAAAAAAAGACAAGTGCCTGTGTAAGGTGACCATCAATCCCCACTATCCGGGGACAGTCCCCCGGATGAGGTATTGTGTCCCTGGACAAATTTGCCCCGTCTTGAGTTCAGCAACAACCTGAACAAAACATCAAACTTCTGAAACAGACACACTCAGCAGAGAAATACAGCCATTGATCCAACAAGCTTCTCCAGTACTGCCAGCATCAGGAAATGTGGTGAGTTAATTTTTTTTACGCACTTTCACGGATTTGGTTTACAAGATATGGTCACTATATAGCATTTTCAGGGACGGAATCGTGAGTCAGAACTCTTTGCAGTCCAGCACTGATTGCGGACCTTGGCTTTTTGCTTTTAGCAGTGTAAATATTAGCACTCTTGGTTAACACAAGCACAAGATAAGCCACACCAGAAATATTGTAATCACAGTGCTACACATGCATACTTCAGATAAATTGTCCACGAAACATCCAAACTGCATTCCAGCAGCACACACTCAGGCCAGAGCACAGAACTAACTCACAAATAAAATTTCACTCATTTCAAGAATTCATCTTGATCTGCGGGGTTTAGGTACACTACCTGGGGGAAGGAGGAGGATTGAGAACTCTGCAAGCAATGCCAATGACCTCCAATTTCACAAATAGCAGACGATCAAAGCCCATTTCATCGCTTCCTGTCATAAGCCGAAAACCTTGCAGTCAGAAGAAAAGGTCATCCCCCTCTTGGAGCTTTACAATAGTAACTTATCTCTACAACCGCAAAATGTTTAACGTCAGTCTGCTCAAGACAAGGTCAAACAGATAGAATTCACACTCTTCCTGTTTAAATTCCAGCATGCTCCAACTATTAAATTAAATCACTGTGAAGTCTGCAGGGAACAGACTTTCAGCTTAACACAGGGGTTACGGTTTTCTTAAAAAAAAGAAAAAAGTTTAACTTAAGGGTCTTAAAGATATATCTTTTCTTAAATGTAAAATAAAACTCAATTCTGCAAATTTATCTACCAGTTTCTATGTAAGAAAATGTACCCTTCATTCAATTTTTAAAACATCCCTTTTGTGCAATTGCTAAATCAGGAACCAAGTCAAAGAAGTTTCTCAGAAAGATAATGAACTTAAAACAATAAATGAATGGTCCTTTTACTAAAGAGCCATTCTCCGCGCATTCAATTCCAACAATCTATCTCAGGAATTGGGTGGGATCAATGGAATTCTCAGTTTGGTTTGGATAATTTTAAGCATGGTGATGGGTTTCCACATGTATCAGACACCCGGTTGACCAAAACCAAAATTCCCCTCCCATGACATGAATTTATAAATCATGAGCAGCAAATTGAAGGAAACTTTTATCAAAGTGCAAAGAAAAATCTGAATCACAAACAATACATGTTATAATCAAATAAACAAGAATATGAATGTGGTTTGAGGAGAGCTCGTGTGCAACACAGTGGGCTGCTACAGAGGTAGACAATGGGTTTAGTTAAGACACTCTACTACTGTTACTTAGGTTCAAAAACTACACTTTAAAACTGTTTAAACAAAGGGAGTTGAAATCAGCTGATCCCAAATAAGTCACCCTGGACTGTGCCCTGACAAACCATTCATCAATTCAATCTCTTTTGTTCCTCGATGGTTGCTGGATAACTCAGACAGATTGTGTGCAAAGGGAGAGGCAAGATTTTAAAAACATTTTTTCTGACCATCTTATAGTCACTGCGGCTCTGAAAAGAAGCCATCTGCATGGCTCGGGGCTCGATGCCTGCAAATTGCAGACTGACGCAGCTTTACTTGGCATCTGGACTCTAAGATTATTGCATTGCACAATGATTTAATCATCTGCTGCTTGCTGCTCTCCCACCGCCCCCACCCCCCAAGAGATTCTCATGTCCTCACTCTATTCAGGCCGGCTCCACAATTGGTACAACACAATTATTTTTGAAAATGTTTTTTCGTGGAGTCCCATAGTGTAGTGGCTAGCATGCTCCCTTTGCAAGTGAGAGGACCTGGGTTAGGCTTTAACATTTAGCAAGTAGGAAGAATCCCTGCCTCAAGTAACTGCCTGTCCAAATCCTCTTACTTGGTGGAAGACATGGTAGCACATGTTGCTGGTAATGGAGTCTCGTAGCATATTGGTAAGCATGCTTGCTTTGAGGATTGTTGACCAGCATGCCGGGAGAAACTCCCTTCTCTTTTCCAATAGTGCCCTGAGTTCTTTAACATCACCTGAAAGCATACACCTGCCAATTTTCTAATCTAAGTAATTCTTTGGGAGGGGAGAGGGAGGAACTTGGGAGAGATCAAAAGAAACACTGGTACATGGTAATGCTTACACCCAAGTTGTCAGGTTCCAACACTCTTTTTGCTGCAAACAACCTGAACAAGATACCTGCTGCGTGTCTGAGCTCAAAAATATATGCACAGAAAACGGATGGATTGAGAAGAGAAAATCTGTGAAAATAGTGAAAAAACACAATCTCCTTCAACATTCAATGTGGCTGATTTTCAAAAGTGTATTAAACTCATGGTCAGATTTGCTGTAATATTCTCCAGGATAAACAGAATACTGCCATTGGAGGGAACACTCAAGCACAAATACATTTAGAAGCATGGTCTTTTTGGTGGAAAAGCACAATTCAAAAATTTCTGCATGCTTTTTACAAGATTACTCAGTAGTTTTTCCCATTGACCTTTTGATTCGTTTGAAGATCACATCAAAAGCTTTCAAATCCTCCAAAGAAAATAACAATAGGCATATTCTCAAAGCTTGGCATCCAATTGAACATCACAGATTATAAAGCATTTTACTTTAAGATTATCCTGCCCCTAATTTGCACAACTAATTCAATTGGATATTGCCATGGATATGAACCAACGGCCCATGAGAACCTCTGCTTGGACGGCGAGTTACAATACTGAACTCAGCACTTCCTCTGGTGCTGAGAAAACTTATGCAGGAAGATATTTCAACCACTGTTATCAAAATCAGCCTTTGGGTATTTGCATACTATAAATAAACATGAGTAATGTGTGAGCACATTACAAATCATACACTCTTGGGTTTAGAAATGTTAGCAGAAGTCATAGGTTTGTACTGTGTTATTTGGAACACATTCCTGCTCTTATATAACATGCAGCAGAAAGAATGCTCCAATCAAAGCTACAAACTAAGACAATTCTACTCACCACACCATTTATAATTTGCAATGTACTCTGCTGAAAAATCAGCGAAAACTAGATGCAATTTAAAACACCAAGTACAAGCCCTTTTTGTGTATGTTAAATGTGTTAAAACCATTGAATAAACAAAGCAGTGGTGACCAACCTATGGCCCTAGGCCCCCCCGAGTATTGGCACAAGTCTAGGAAAGTCCATGCTCGATCTGTAGTGTGTTTTCCTTTTTTCTTGATTGAATATTTCTTGATTGATGGCATGAATCAAGAAATATTCAATCACGAAAATGTATTATGTTGGCCAGCCATAAAGGTTGGCCAACACTGGTAGAAATGTGGCTTTGAGGTAGCCATTGGAACGTAATTTGAAGTATATTGCACCAATCGATTGACTTCACTGAAGATGCTATTAATTTGTGTTCCACAAGGATTGGTATTGGGACCACTGTTGTTCACAATATACATTAATGATTTGGACTCAGGAATCAGCAGTACCTTTTCAAAATTTGCAGACGCCACCAAATTGTAATTAATACAGAGGAGGACTGCAATAAATTATAACAAGACATTAATAAACTTGCTGAATGGGCATTTAAATGCCAAATGCATTTCAATGTAGAAAAGTGTGAGGTGGTACATTTTGGTAGAAGGAATAAGGAAGTCACATCCTGGAAAAATAACTTAAACGGGGTAGAGGAGCAAAGGGATCTAGGGGTACACATACACAATTCACTAAAAGTAGTAACCCAGGTTAATAAGGCCATAAAAAAAGCAAACCAGGCTTTGGGGTTCATTTCTGGAGGGGTAGAAATGAAAAGCAGGGAAGTTATGGTAAACTTCTATGGAACCTTGGTTAGACCACACTTAGAATACTGTGTGCAGTTCTGGTCCCCACATTATAGAAGGGATGTAGATGCACTGGAGAGAGTGCAACGGAGATTCACAAGGATGATCCCAGAACTGAGAGGTTATACCTATCAGAAAAGGCTGAACATACTTGGACTCTTCTCTTGAAACGAGGGTAAGGGGTGACCTGATAGAGGTCTTTAAAATGATGAAAGGTTTTGATAGGGTAGACATAGGGAAGATGTTTCCACTTGTGGGGGAAACCAAAACCAGGTGCCATTAATATAAAATAGTCACAAATAGATCAAATAGGGAAGTTAGAAGAAATTTCTTCACACAGAAAATAGCAGGAATGTGGTACGTGCTACCACAAGGAAATGTTGAGGCAAAATAGCATAGATGTATTTAAGGGGAAGCTAGATAGGTACATGCGGGAGAAAGGAATAGAAGGTTATGCTTGAGGGCTTAGTTGAGGAAGGGCAGGAGGAGGCTCATGTGGAGCATAAACAACGGCATAGACCAGTTGGCCCGAATGGCCTGTTTCTGTGCTGCATATTCTAATTTAATGTATTCTAATGTAATTTGACTCTCTGAAACTTGTCACTGGTTCTTCAGTACAAATCTCTGCAATACTTTCTGTCCTCAACCCCACCCCATCTTGAATCTATATTATACAGAGCCCTCACACGGGGTGGCATCTCCGAAGGCTCAACAGTGTCAGAGCTCGACACCGAGCCAGGAAGAGAGGATAGGTGACCATGCAGAGGAAGGTCTTTAGGTGGACAAGGAGGGGGCAAGGTGGAGGGATTGAGGCAGAGTGTTCCTGAGTCTCAGACGTAGTGGCTGAAAAAACAATCGTCATTCGTGGAATGGAGGGAACAAGGGACTTGCAGGAGAGTGCAGCCAGTTATAATAATAATAATAATCCTTGCATTTGATATAGCGCTTTTCACGTCGGGAGGACGTTCCAAAGCGCTTCACAGAATAAACTGTAAAGTGAATTGACTGTATATTTGTGGGCAAACGCGGCAGCCAATTGCGCACAGCAATGTCCCACAAACAGTCGTAGATTGAAAATGACCAATTTATTATTGTTTTTGGTTTTGGAGGGATTATTATTAGGCGTGTGGAGTAGGGAAACTTGCCCAAGGTTGCCTGGAATTGAACTCAGGTCTCTCACTTGCAAAGCGAGTGCTCTAATCACTGAGCTACAGGACTCCAGTTGAGCAAAGGGAGCAGGTAGAGGAATGGGGTGTGAGCAGGTCGGTGAGGTAGGGTGGTGCCAGGGTATGAAGTGATTTGCTCACGAGTGTGAGGATCTTGAAATTGATCTATTCTACAACAGGGAGCCAGTGGATCCTGGCTAAGACTGGGGTGATGGGAGTGCGGAGTTTAGTATGGTGTATAGTATAGTACAGTAAGGATGCGGGCAACAGAGTTTATAATTAATTTGATTTTATGCAGCCAATTACACAGCAACTTCAATGGTGAGCAACGGAATGGATAATTCGAAATTATAAGGGAGCACCACAGAGGGGTTCCGGTAGTATCATAAACTAGGCTTTGCTATTGCAGCTCATCAATAATTCTTGGTATGTTCAACTGTAGGAGTTTTTCTAATCTTCATAAAAGTGGCATACAAACGTACTGTAGGAAATTTAAATAGTGGAAGGCACACGAGTTGTAAATCAACTTTAGAGGAAGTATGCAGTATGCAACTCAAGTTTTTTAAGCTATTCCTATTTTATACATTTGAGGCCCTGCTCATTCCATGTATTAGATCTGGTTTGCAGCTAATTCTAGTTGTAGATTGAACCAATGGAACTTCTGATCAGGGTGGTGCAGAGCTTCAATCCCACAAAACAACAACAAGATTACATTTGTATAGCGCCTTTCACGTCGGGAGGACGTCCGAATAACAGTAAAAAGGCAATTAATTTTAAAGGCTTTGATGTAGCTTTATAATAATAATCCTTGGATTTGGTATTGATATAGCTCCTTATCACATCTTCTAGATTAAAATTAAATTAATGCTGCTACCATGCAGACAATCACAGATCTTAATGATTTTTCTCACTTTAGGATAGTCATTTTACATGAAGGCACGATATAGTGCAAATTATTACTATTTAATGGTACGCATGACTCCCATCTACATTTACCAAATCCATTAGTTTTATTCACATTAAAATTCATTAGTTTCATTGTGAAATGGTGCGTGAGTTGGTGGCATCAACTGGAGGATACTGCACCCTATTGATATCAGTGCACTATTGATCGGGGATAATAATGTGAAGGAATTTGGCAAACACATAGGCCAGTCCATGTTCTGTACTGATAACATTCAGTCTGTGTATTTACAGACAGACTCATTAAACACAAGTCCACAAGCCATGGGAAGAGGAAGACAACCTGTCAAGTTACTGATCATGACTGATATCAACAATTTTAATGGCAATCTGGATTCTTTGTGGCGATCTTATATTTTTTCTCCCCTTTTTGAAACTGTTTTTATTTTCTCGGACCTCGGCAATCAAAATCCCACCATTGGGCAGCTCTAGAATTGGTGCTAGAATTACAACGGAGAAAAGAAGGAAAATCCACAGGTGACATGCTTTTAACTATGTATGCAATTTTGTTATTTGTATTAGGAGTGGAAATGGCAAATTGGAACAAAAATTGCTGGAAACCAGCAAGGAATTTTTTAAATACTGAAACATGACCCTTATCAAGTTTTAACTCCCAATATGGGATGCATTTAGTGTGCAATAAATTAAATAAAGCAGCATTTATACTCAAGACACTGTACATAGTATGTAAGAAACCGCAAATTTCTAAGTTTGAAAGGCAGTTAGGTACCATATCTTCACGTGAGTGATTTGGATAGATAAAGAACCTTTGAAAGCACAAATTACACAGCCTTTCATCCACAGAGATCTCCGCCTTGGGAATGAGTGCTTTCTCAAATAATGAAATAGGAAATAAACTTGACACCATTAATCTGACCAGGCTACCTGCGAGTCCCCAAATGAGCATAGTTGATGCCCTGAGGAAACTTTTAAGGAAGCTTTTCTGTCAGAAATAGTCTTGCCAATGCAAGTTACTACAGGTAATATAGGTAAACATAGTGGGTGGCTGGAATTGTATCTGTTTTTTTTCTGAGTACCCAGACTTTGCTCTCCTGAATCGGACTGCCATTATGCATAATATTCACGTATACTGTAGCCCGTTCTGCTCATAAATCTCACATCTTACTCCCGAATCTGTTACCCTATTTTTTTCACCACCTCCAATTTTCACATGGGTTATGCCCTATTTTTGTGCTTAGTGACTGACCATTCCCACTGTAAAGAGCTTTTGAGACAATGATCCTATGTGAGAGGCGCTATGCAAGTGCAAGCTGCTGCAGTTTGGGAATATTGCATGTGTCCTATTATTATTATTATGTATTCCTCTACATGGCTTAATAATAATAATCCTTGCATTTGGTATAGCGCTTTTCACGTCGGGGGGACGTCCCAAAGCGCTTCACAGAACACACTGTGAAGTGAATTGACTGTATATTTGTGGGCGAACGCGGCAGCCAATTGCGCACAGCAGGCTTCAACAGGTCCAACATGAATTGTTTTTCACAATAAACTTTTACTTTGCATTTTGTGGGCGGGGAATAGTGGTGCATCTCGTCTACGTTTTCCAACACCGAAATGAGTTCCAGGCCCTCAACAATTTTCCTGCCCAATTTACAAGTTAATAATATCTAACAGTGATCCTTTACAAAAAGGCTATTCTTTGCCTTAATGACTTTCCCTTAAAAGTGAATTTGGAATGGGATAACACACCACAACATTTTGTTGATTTTTAACATTTTTTGACTGACTCTAAAAAATATCTATCATTACAATTTTGTGCAACATCCACTAGCTCTCTTCCATTTTAGAAACACTCCTCTACAACTAATCCTCTGGGTTTTTTGAAACAATGCACAAAAAACAGACAAAAGGGTACATTTACATTCTGGAAAACTAATCAACAATGAAAAAGAACAGCTGACCTCATGATGACCCATATGATCCATCTGGATTGTTCCCTTTGTCAGAATAAAAGGACTAATCAATAATACAAAGTAATCAAAGTGGTGCCAAAGTTGAAAAACAGCCTCGTACAAAATGTGGATTGAAATGTGAATTTTGCTAATTCTGACCGCAAGGTTCAAAAGTGACCAGACGATGAAATGTGCAATGGGATGCGTGATCTTCTCCAAGTGATATAACCTTCTGCAAGCTGAGTAATCAGACTGCTCATGAAACCAGCACAACAGAATCTGCCAAAGGATATTAAAGCACTTCTGCATAACAAAGAGATCAGTGGTAAACACTCTTGTGCCATGTCTATTCCCACCTGTCACCAACACCCTGATGTTTATGAGTTCCAATTTATTTCAATGGGAAGAATGGTTCTGAGTTCAGACCATCTCCAGTTATTGTTTTTGCCTGCCTCCCCCATAAAAACATGAGTTAATGGAGCCACTTTTTAGCAGCATCAAATTTACTTCAAGTATCATCAATACATTTAGCGTTAAAATAACTCAGAAGAACCTCAACACAAAATCTGAAGATCTTTTAAGTTTACCAAAGCTTAGGAGTACCAATTACAATTTCCTGCCGTGAATGGGCACCGCGGTTTAAGGTTGGGGAGTTTGGTGACTGGTCAACCTATGACCGGTCAATCATAGCAACTAGGTCAGGTTCTTTCTCCCCTCTATGAATTGTTAAGGGATGTACTGGAGAGTATTATTTGTATACCACCACCACCAAGTGGAGTCCTTGTAGTGCATTGGTTAGAGCACAAGCAAGAGGGCCTGGTTCTATTCCCGGGCAGGGTGAAACTTCAGGCAAGTTTCCTTACTACACACGCCTCTGTTTACATAGCAGTAAGGAGTGACCCAGTTGTTTGTCAATTAGCAAATCGCTTTTCCGAGGGGTAATAATCCCATTTTTTTTTAAAAAAATTGGATCACTCAATTCACAATTGTCCATGGGACACTATTGTCCACAATTGGCTACCATGTTCGGTCCACAAAATATACAGTCAATTCACTTTACAGTACCTTCTGTGAAGAGCTTTTGAGACTTCTTGAAGATGTGATAAGGCACTATATCAAATGCAAGGATTATAATCATTATAACCACAAATACAATTTATGTGGATATAGCACCCTTCTGTCCAGCGCCTTGGGATGTTCTCCCAACGTGAAAGGCGCTCTATAAATGCAATTTTGTTGTTGTTGTTCATGCAGGGTAGTCTCGGAGCTCTTAAAATTAAAGTACCAAAAGAATGTAAAATACACGAGACCTAAACACATACAGAGCTTCCAGTTGCCAAGGTCGGAAAAACCAAACAAGAGATGAGGTGTTTAAAAAGTGGTGCACCACAATCTCACGCAAGTAGGGTGTGGTAAGCACAAAATGGTACAAGCTGCATTCTCCACATACCACGAGAATCATTGCAGCAAACATTCCACAGAGAGGGTATTGTACAGAGTGCCATTGCTTAGTAAAAGCATCCTAAGCATTTTGATGTTGGCCCTTCATGATGGAAAATATGTTCGAACTCCCAACATTTACATCCTTCACTTGGACAAGCGTAAAATTCATCAAAACAAAAAACAATGCAACCTATTAAAACGTTTCCTTCCTTTGTACAGCCCATGTCGGTCAATAATTCATACCTCTCCCCTCCTTCTCCCAATGGAGGTATCAGCAATTTGGCTGAAAATAACTAAATTAACTGTTCAATCAAAAAGATAAATACGTGGAAATATTTGTTCTCTGATCTGCAGCCCTAAGAGAATATCACATCATCAAATATAGTGTTTATTGGGTGCATGTTGAGTAATCATTGAAAGCCATGGAAATAGCAACTGAAAAGACAATCAGAAACTAATAGTGCATTACAAGATGCCACTGGGAATACCAGGTCTAAGTGGATACTGAGCGATTAAAGGTGTGTGTGTGTGTGTGTGGGAGGGAACTAAAGATTCTGCTGAACAAAACAAAGAGAATGGTGAGCCTTTCATCCCAACACATTACATAGGAGAGGATGGAAGGTGCATAATTCACATGGCTAACAATATTAATGGACTTTGAAATGTTTGAAGCTTTTCAATAAAGAATGACACACAGAACCAACAACAAGAAGATTACATTTGTAAAGTTCCTTTCATGTCCGGAAGACATCCGAAGGCGCTGAACAGTCAGGGATCAGGACCCGAGCGTGGTGGGGGGGGCGGGAAGGTTGAGATGAGGGAGGGCAGAGAGGTAGGAGAGTGGGTGAAGTCACGGTTGAAAAGGAGGGTCTTGAGTCGTGCCTTGCAGGAGGTAAAGGATAGAGCAAGGTGAAGGGATTGTGGGATGAAGTTCCAGAGGGTGGGGGCAGAGAGGCTGAAAGCCCGGCCGCCGATGGTAGGGTGGGTCAGGTGGGAGACATGTAGCAGGCCGGAGCCTGCTGAGCAGAGGGAGCAGACAGGTTGATTGGGGGTCAGCAGGTCAGAGATGTAGGAGGAAACAAGGCTGTGGTGGGCTTTGAAAGTGATGACGAGGATTTTGAATTCTATCCTCTGGGGGATGGGGAGCCAGTGGGGTCGGGCGAGGGCGGAGGTGGGGTCATGGAGTCTGGTGCAGGAGAGGACACGAGCTGCAGAGTTCTGGATGATCTGCAGCTTGTGGAGGGAAGAGTTGGGGAGGCCGACAAGAGGGGAGTTTCCGCAGTTGAGCCTTGAGGTGACGAATGCATGTATGAGGGTTTTGGCAGCCTGAGGCATGAGGCAGTGGCGAAGTCAGGCAACTGTGCAGAGGAAGGCACAGCGGATTATGTCACAGATATGGGGGAGAAAGGACAGTTGAGGGTCGAACAAGACACCCAGGTTCCGGACTTGTTTGGTGAGGTGGAGTGTGCAATCATGAATGTTGATGCCACCAGTGCCTGAGGTGCGGAGGCACTGGAGCGAACCAATTAGCAGGGCCTCGATCTTTCTGACATTCAGCTGTAGAAAGTTGGCTCTCATCCAAGGCTTGATGTTTGACAGACAGACAGTCTGTCAGGATGTCAGTTGTCCTGGAATTGAGGGTGGAGGCAGAGAGAATCAGAGTCATGACCACATTTACTGTGCGCGAACCAAATTCTCAAGTACCAAGATTGCAACTCATGGAAGGTCAGGTTTACAGGGATATAGAATGCAGTTGCTTTCCACCCACATTTTGTCTCTTTAGACCAAGAACTTATTATAGCAAAAGGGGGAAATGCAGGATTGTAAAAGCTGCCTGTTGTGCCACTTCCACTTCCACCATCAAGCTCAGTGGTTAGAGCACTTGCTTTGCAAGTGAGAGACCTGGGTTTGATTCCCGGCAGGGTGAAACCTTGGGCAACTTTTCTTATTCCACATGCCTGATAATAATCCCTCAAAAAAAACAATAATAAATTAGTCATTTCAATCCACAACTGTTTGTGGGACACTGCTGTGCGCAATTGGTTGCCGCATTTCGCCCACAAATATACAGACAATTCACTTTACAGTCTATTCTGTGAACCGCTTTAAGATGTCTAGAAGATGTGAAAAGCACAAGCATTATTATTATTAACAGGGACCAGCCCTGGCACGGTTATTGTACCAGACATCTATCTATCCAAAATATCCAATGCATGTTAGTTCTAAAGGCAGCAAAATCTGCACCCAAACGCCAGAAGGACGTTGTACTTGCTGATCCAACTCTAGGAGGTCTGAACTGGCCAGGGCAATGACAAACAACAACTGGACTTGCTTACTCCTACCATGTGGACCAACTGCCTTGAAGCACAAATGATGGGGATTCTCAGTCTGAGTGAGGTTAAGGATTTGTCAACCAAATTTGTCAAACAAAGATGTTTGTTAGAGGAATTTAAAGGTGGAAAAAGAGATGACACTACACAATGAAATTTTGAGTCAAGAGTTCCAGAGCATTTCAGTGGAGCAGAAAAAGCATTTCAGAAATAAATCAACAAATAATTTTGTTCATGGTACTTCATAAGGAGTCTCGCTGGATCAAAGATCGCAACAGTAATTAGCCTCACTCAGTTACTATAAGACTTACAGGCACAAATCCTCCCCGGATTTATTTTCACATTCACTGCGACTGATCTTGTATATGTGAGAATCTAACTTGACAAGTCTAATATAAAGCGCCACCAAAAAAAGAAAATAAACGTCAAACCTCTTTGTTTTCCTTCTCCGTCATAACCTTGTATCTTTCCTGTTTAATTTAAAACTTCCTCTGTTTATTTCCATCTCCCAGGCTTGAAAGCTTCTTCCCCAAACAAGCACTTTTTAATTTTCCAACACCTAACTCAGACATCCTGCTAATATTCTACCACGATTATTATTCAGCAAACCAGAGTTGCCACTTTGGTCCATGAGTCACGTTGAAAGTTTTATTTTTGCAATTTCCTCCCCTTAATTCTCGATGGCAGGGACTCGGAAATGATACACCTCAAATACCTCAACCAAGAGTATTCAATGAATCTCAGCAGGCTATTTAAACCAGCTCTCTGCACTCACCTGAAGTCCCCCCACCCCTTTTCCAACAGGGACCACTAAATGTTGATTAAGAAGGGCTATGTCTCTGCCTCCCCACCCAAAGTTCTGAAACTGAGGAGTTAATAGCAGGCCCTTCTACTTCCAACTTTGCTTCGCAAATCAGAGATTCAATCTCTCAAAATGAAAGTTTCATTGCGATGCGTTGAGCAAACAGCTCAGCTGATTATATGATAAATAGTTGCTATGAACAAAGACTTGTTTATCTTACCAGATTCAAAAGCACGCAAGGAACTTTGTGTTTTGGAGTGGGGAAAGAAATAGGAGGAAAATCTTCAGTTGCCATCTGTGCTGATGAGTCTTGGGCTGTCAAATTTCAGCAATTTTTAAGGATAGGACTAAAGGCAAAAAAGGTCCAAAGGTTAGAGGGATAAGACAAGAGGAATGACTAGATAAGCTGATCTCCTCAGCTATGAAAAGAGGTACCTCACAGAGACCTTAAGTGGTAGACAAGTTGCTAATGAGCAACTAAAGCCAGAACAATATTTTCAGACAAGAGGCGGCAGAACAACAGGGTACAGGTTCAAGGTTTAGAAAGGAGATTTTGAGACAGACAAAAGGAAATATTTCTTAACTGTAAATTGGAATGGGGAAGGTAGGTGGAAGACAGAGCGCTGAATATATTTAAGAAATTGCTCGATGATGTAACGGGAAGGTTGTGTATTATGGAAGGAGGAGACCAAACAGAGGGCCTGAGGGCGTTCCTCTTGTGGCCTGAAAGTTGTCTAAAAGTTGACTAAACCAGTTAGTCCAGTCATACAATGTCATGGATTAATTTCTACAAGTGTTGATCTCAGGCCAGCTACCTTTAAGAGCTGAAGCTTAATCCTTTAAGACTGGAATTTGGAGACAATTTTGCAGCAAGCACTGCAAGTGTACCTTATAACCTCACTCACAGGGAAGTTCAGAAAACAGGATCTAGCTAAACTGAACAGTGAAAATCCTGCAATGCAAATATACATTTAAATAGCACCTTTCTTGTCAGGAGGACGTCTTGATGCATTGGGATGTCTTCCTGACCGGAAAGGCGTTTACAAATGTAATTTGTTGTTTGTTGTTGTTGAGGTGTAGGAGCAGGGGTTATGAACAAGGCCATTGTGGATCAGAGCTACTTCATCCATAGTTGGGGGAGAAGCCATCACTTACTTAAATTAATACATGCTGGTTTGCTCAGTCACACCATTACGGAACAGATAAATTAAACTCTTGGCTGCGAGAGGAGGATGTGGTGCTAACCTCGGAAACGGGAATGCACTTTGCAGTGTCTGGCCAGCTTCCCAATTCTGAAGTAGATTTACAGTAACAATGAGGCAGACGGAGAGGAGACTAAGGAGGACCTCAATAACTTGTCATGGAGCTAATGTTTTTTTGGAACAATGAATAAGGTTGTCATGGGGACAAAGTGGGAAAGAGTTGAAGTCCCCTCCCCTCACACCTGAGAACACAGGAAGGTCACGACTGTTTGTGGGACATTGCTGTGCCAAAAGGTTGGACCACCCTGGTCTAAATCATTGGAGGAGCTCATGATAAACCTCTCTGTTAATATCATTGCTAAAAATAACAAGCAAAAAAGCATATTTATGAAACAGAAAATGTATTAAAAGGAAACTCTGCAAACAAAATGTTCTTTTTTTCTTCTTGGCATTATAGAAGCACAGCTGGCCGAACTTATTTGGGCTGAGTACTTTGTTACGACAAAATCTTTTATCAAACATCTTTATTAGACGAGATGATCTTAAAAAAAACTCTTGCATTCTTGCCTCTGGCTTGTTGTCCGAGTCATCGTTTACTGTACCTCCCGTCTGTACGGGAATTGTAAGCAGATGCGCCTGTGATATGGCTGGGGTGATTTATGGAAATTTTGAAACATTCTGTATTGCTCAACAATGTGAAGCATCCTTACACAATGGGCTCAAGAATATCAAGGAACCACTGCTGGGCTCCACGCCAAGGCACATTAACACGATTAACGGAAGCTTCTCAGCAGGCTGACGTAACAGATTTAGCTACTGGTTACACGGCAACCCTATAGAGACGAGCTGACTGAGGATCTGACACTCAGCTGTTGGAAATGCTCCCATGTTCATAATTCATCATTTGCAACTTCAACCATTGCTGTCTTAGAGAGGCGGGGAATGGAGGTCAAATTCTTCCACGTAGTGGGAGAGGGGGGAATGAGACACAGACAGAAAAGGAAAAATTCTGTGGGATTTTACACTCCCTCACTGTTAATGCATCTCCCCACAACTAGTCTCTAAATGGAGCTAGAAGGGGTCTGGGAATAGTTTCCTGCCCTCTCAGACAATCGAGCCCTGCCCACTCACAAGAGTGGTTCAGATGATGAATGCACCTTTGGTCCATTTGATTTAATTCTGCCACAATACCCACTATATCATCCTCACAGATCAAGATTTTTCTTTTTCATGAGTCTAGCGTTGTGGCCTGAAACAGGTAACCTGATTCAACAATAGCAACAACAACATAACATTTGTATATTCAGGCATTAATTACACTCTGGACAAAGCAATACTTTCTTGTGTCTGTCATGAAATTACCCTTTGCAACCTCAAACCTGAAATATGTTGTTTTGGTGCATCAAAAAATATACTTTCTCAATCCCATTTAACATCATAAAGACCTCCATGAAAGTGCCTTCTTAAACTTTGCTTTTCAGGACTGAAGAGCCCTAATTGGTCTAAACTATTGCTTGTAGATCATTCCTCTAACACTCGGGATCATCCTCTTTGCACTGTTTATATAACTAAAAAAAAGCACAATAGAACTAGAGTTTGAAATGTCCTAGTCCTCAGAGAGGGTATTTCACAGAGAACCACGAGTTAAAGGAAACAAGGAGCACCTCATTACAATCACCGCTTGCACAGCTGGTACCGGAAAGATTCAGAATTCAGCAGCTGTACACTAGGAGAAGAACTGTTCTGAGTTTACAAATCAAAAGAGAAACAGAAACCACAAAACCTCTAAACCTCCACCATCCTACTGAATGTCTGGACCAGCAATTGGCAGACTGAACTGAATCTGCATATCCACTGACTTCAGCTGTGCAAAAAGCATGTCCTTTCTGCACAGCTCTTTACTCCTAAAATTTTCTCTCGATGTGGTCACAGCTACAGGACCTCAGTCTTTACTTCTGATGTATATGAATCCTGATTTTTAAGACCTACAGTATGAGAGGCACAATGCCTTTAAATCCAACACACTTTTTTTTAGATTGCAAAATTAAAGTTTTGATAATACAGACGATTTTCCCAAGAATGATGGTTTACCTCAAGAAACAAACAAAAAAAGTCATTTGATTTTGAACTATCTTATGAAACAGTGGAAGGATGCTTAACGAGTCTTGGCAATCATTTCACACGGGTTAATAGGCTCTGCTTATTTAAGCTGCATCAGTCACAGGCATCTTACGCAAAAGGATCAATCCAGCAAGGGGAACAGATATGGGCACAGGATTCTGATCTCTCGGTACGGATGGTAAGTGACCATTATTTTCTTAAAGTATCGCCATCAAAGTACGATTCTACTCATTAGATTAAATTGGGTTAAAAATCTTGGAACTACTCATGCCACACCTTTTTGCCCACATCCCACGGAAAATCATTTCCACAACTAAAATGAAAATGTTGATTTAACCTGCTTAAATTTGAGAGTGAGATCTTTCAGAACTGCAACCATTTAATGTAACATTTTAACACTCACATACTACGATGCATCTAACTTTGAAGAAGGCCAATTGACCTTTTATCATTTTTGTACTCCATAAAATGCATTCAACTTGAAAAATATTTATGCAAATTGCACTCTTACTTACCAGATAGCTTTGTTGCGTTTCTGTTAAATGTGTCTTTAGATCACTTGTTACAGGATGAATTTACATTCCCACTGATTTTTTAAAAAAGCACCAATACAATTGACACTATCAACTATTCAAAGCCTTTGTCTCTTTTCATCTCTCTCTCTCTCATATCAAACAAACGTTCATTGTTCCTCTGCCAAGTCACCAAATTGACTCTGCTCATACAGCACAGCAACAGCTCAATCCCTGAGATAAGTAAACACACCCTGAATTCCAATCAAAACATAATTTCTGAATTTTCAACCTTTTTGTGAGTCAACTGTTCAAACTAGATGCCTTACAAAGTACCACATGTTTTTTTTTGGTGATTGGTAAGGGATGAGGGAATACACAAGAAATGCTGAGTGGTATATGTCTGGGCAAGTCTCCAAGTCTGTAATGCTGCCATCGGGCTCTTTTCAATGAACTCACCTGACCTAAAATATAACCAAGAACATGTTCAGCCACTTGGTTTTCGCAATATCTAGCACGTGGGATAAGTAAGAAATAAAATAGGGGAGAGAAATCACAGTCCAGTCCACAGTCCTTAACCAGAACTAGAACAAAACACTGTGTACTTCTCAGAAAACAGCAGGCGCCATGATTGAATTTCTTTTTCAAGCAGCAATAGGTGATGACGCAATGTCTGAAACAAACAGGTCAAGCAAGCATTTAGAGCCAAGTTGCGTTTGGATGCGCAATGTTGTGAAAAGATTATAAACAAAAAAAACATTTGTTGTACATGTACATGTCATGACATGATAATGTCTTTCAATGAGATGCAATACTGAAGCACCCAACAAAAATAATTGGATTTTAACAAATAATAAGCTTACACAACGCCACAACGTCAATTACTCAAGGTCTCCTTTACCCCTCCCCCACATCTCAAGTTACTGATCATGACTGATATCACCAATTTCAATGGCAATCTGGACTCTTTGTGGCAATCTGGATTACGGTCTTATGTTTTTCTCCCCTTTTTGAAACTGTTACTGTTTTCTCTTACCTCTGTGACCATTGGGCAGCGTTCTGAGATGTATCCGAGCAGTAAGTAGGAACGCGCTTTTTCGTCGATTGCCGGATCGCTTTTCCGGGGTAATAATCCCTTCAAAAAAATAAAAATAATCATTTGGTCACTCAATCTATGACTGTTTGTGGGACACTGCTTGCAGAATTGGCTTCCGCATTTCGCCCACAAAATATACAGTCATTCCACTTTACAATATATTCTGTGAAGCACTTTGAGACGTCTATATCAAGCACTATATCGAATGCAAAGATTGTTATTATTAACATGCTTAAGAATATCCAAACTAGAGTTCCATACATGCATGTCACCAACACATGGAAATTTCCCGTGTCCAAATTAGAATGCTCACTCTCTTCCCTTATCTAGTTCCGGACATCATGAGGCACAGGTTGGTGAGGATGAGGAGAGCCACTAGCCAGAGCTCTGGTGGCTGATAAAATGTAAGCCAGCTAGATAGATGAGATCTAAATTTTCAACAGAAAATTCCCCATGGTACCCTCTCAATGCTATATGGGAGCCCCTGCTGGAAGTATGCGTCTTGGGAGCATTGGTGGAAGCATAAGATCAGGCAAAATATTATTTCAGACACTTACAGTAAAGGCTGACAATTTAATAATGGTCACTTGAGTGAGGTTTCAAACTGGTGGACATGTAATAAATGATAATAGTAATAATAATAATTGCTTTCAATTGAAGGAAAAAATGTTTTTAGAAGAGGGGAGGGAGGAATGTTGGTGAGAGAAAAGAAGGTGCCAAGAATTCAGACTGAAATTGCAGAACTTTAACCTAGTATAAGTTCTTAAGGCTCAATTTAATAAAACAACCACAAGCCTTGGAAATGTCAAGAGGAACGGATAAACTGATGAACTAGTACACTAAATGTTCTTGTATCGTGGTCAGACTTTTCATAACTGCGAACCTGGAGATGCTTCCTGAAAGGATCAAACAGTGTTTGGAAATTAGAGACATGCTGTAGTTTCATCAGCATTTAATACTGGAAATCCAGCTGTGGAAATCAGACAGCTCCCTTGGGCAGAATCTTTACAGATCAGCTGGTTCTTGCTTACTTTAAATTAAATAAAGAATGGCTGTATTCATAAACCAGTGATTTAACCCCAATTCATCATTGTGCCTGTACAAAATAAAGAAATGCAAATAATCTATGCTCTAGACAAAGACTAACTTTGAAACAAATTCATCTTGGATGGTTATGCTGAACTAAAACCATTGATTTCTACTGAATGAAACAACATGTCATTTCAGCTGAATCTTGCAGATGAATCATTGCTTATTCCTATGTAGTTCCCTATAACTAGGAAGAGATTTAGTACACAGAAAAGTTTTATGGTATGACTTTGTGTTTGACTTTGTTCCTTTTGAAAAGATAAAAGTCAACCCACAACTTTTGTGCAGCTCAGTTAACATTCTAGCAAAAATTCTGCCTATTCGGTCAGGAAATTTCATTTTTTATGGATTTGAAGAAGAAGACATTTGCTGAACTATTGCAATTTATACAATTTTAAAGAAATCTCTTCACCGACTTGACTTTTACTGGACTTTTGTCATTTAATGATGTTCCAGAAATACATGCTACCCAATGGATACAATTCCAACTTATTTTTAAAAACACAGCTTACTGCTCTAAAATCCAGGTTTAGCGGAGAAGGGGGGGTCATTGAAGCTTGCACTAATTTAAGAAACTGCTTGGTACTGTGATCAAAGCATAGTTAAAAGATCCTTGTACCTAATATAACACCTTTCATGTTCGGAGGACGCCTCAATGCGCTTCACAATATTTACTGTAAGGTGTAGTGAATGAATCTTTGTAGGCAAATGTGACAGGCAATTTGTCCACAGCAATGTCCTACAAACAGCCATGAAATGAACGATCAATTTTATCTGGGGGATTGCCGGACGGGACACCATGAGAAACTCCCTTACTTTTTCGAGTCGTGACATGGGATCTTTAATGTCCACTTGAACAGGCTGACGAGACCTTGGTTTAAAGTCTGCATTGGAGTGCTAGAACTATGTGAGTTCAAAGTCCCAACATGGGACTTGAACCCACAACTTTCTGACTCAGAGTTGAGAGAGCTACAACTGAGCCAGGTTGCAAAGCAGCAATGCACAGAATGGGCAACTAAAATTAACCAGAGTAACTGGGTTAAAGCAATCTGTGCAAACTAATTACAACTGGTTTTCTTTTAGCATGAAGCGTGAATAATCCACATTGTATTATGACCCAAGTAACCAATGCAAAATTAAACAATGCTCCTTTATCAAAATTTACCTTTAAGATTTAAAATAAATTCTTTCTGGGATTTCAATCGATTTCCTTGAAAGATTTGTGCAGTTTAATAAAAACAAAATAATGTCTAGACCAGACTTGTTATGTAATCTTTAATTAAACCTCTGCATCTAGTTTAAAGAAATTAAAGTAATTCTTGCTGAATGATGCAAAATTTACAACACCACATTTTACCAATTTCCTAACCCAGTTATTACAACCTCCTTCATGCTGCAGCTTCGCTCAAAAATAATGATGCATTGTCACTCAAGCCTGTCATATCAGTTTGCTCGCAATTCATTTGACATTTACCAAATCATTGGAGGTGCCCAAAATAACGAGAATCCTGATTAAAAAGTTACTGGTCATCATTTTGACACACTTCAACATTTGTCAACCTGGCAGCCAGCAGCTAAATGTCCATTGCAAATGCATTTGTGAAACTTATTTTTGCATATATGTTTACCAGGAGAAAAGCAAGCCTTGTGTATGGAAAAAAATAAGATGACGGAAAATTTTGACAGCAAATAATTATTTTTGCAGGTTAGCAATCAGTTTGCCCACAAAACGTACAGTCAACTCATTTTACAATATATTATGTCAAGCGCTTTGAGTCGCCTCAATGAAGTGATAAGGCACTTTATCAAATGCAAGGAATATTATTATAACTTTGGAACGTCCTCCCGATATGAAAGACGCTTTACCAAATGTAAGGATTATTATTGTTGTTATTTCAGTTTTCTGCAAACATTGTTTTCGGCTCTTCCGCTGACACCCACATTTAAATTGATATCATTACATAGGCCAACAAATGAAAGCAGAAGGAGTAATGTTGTAGTAATGTGGTCATTTCATTCGTTTAATACAAGGTACAGTTCAGTTCATTGTGTAAAATTAGTACACATGTGGGGGATACAGCAGGAGCCAAGAAAAGACTTTAGTAAAAAAAATCATTAACAAAATATCTCAGAGTAAACAATATGAGTATCAAGGGACCAACCAGTAGATTAGATTTTGTCATGTGTTCTGCTTGGTATGAAACAGTGCCAATCAAAGTGCTCCAGCATTTCTGGGAGTGCATTAATTAATTCATTGGACAATTCTGCACATAAGTCCTCATCTCAACCAAAGTGTTAGATTTTCTGTACCTACTTTGGGGTAGATTACAGATGAGCAGGGAGAAACAGTGTACAATTAGGACAGAGGAAAAATAAGTTCTGGACCTTTTTTATTTCTGCACCAAAACAAAGAGAAATGACCGCTTTGAATAATTTGTATTTTATCATTTGGCAGTAAGAGACAGGTGACGAGATCTAAATGTTTCAAGTGGCAGCTTTTGGTTATCACTTCTGTTGGATTATTAAATCTTGAACCTTATAACTTATGATCTTTTGCAACATAATGCCCTTGTGAATATGTATAGCATTGCCTAAACCAGTGGACTTTTACCATTGTCTGACATTTGCCTCAAGCTCCTGTAAACATAACCAAGCAGATAATTTCCTCTAAATAATGACTCCCAAAGAATCAATGCAACAATTATTTTATTCCTTATTTATTCCTTGCATTTGATATAGCGCTTTACACGTCGGGAAAACGTCCCAAAGCGCTTCACAGAACACACTGTAAAGTGAATTGACTGTATATTTGTGGGCGAACGCGGCAGCCAATTGCGCACAGCAATGTCCCACAGACAGTCGTAGATTGAAAATGATCAACATATTATTGTTTTTGGAGGGATTATTATTAGGTGTGTGGAGTAAGGAAACTTGCCCAAGGTTTCGCCCTGTCTGGAATTGAACTCAGGACTCTCGCTGGCAAAGCGAGTGCTCTAACCAGAGCTACAGGACTCCACTCCACAATGGCCTGAAGAAGAAAGCAATGTTGTTCTTAGCCCAATCACCAACTCAATCATTGCACTGCTGCAGCTTAGCGAGCATTCAATCCAGACAGACATGAAACTGACACCACTGCAAGTAGGCTGGTGACACTCGGTGCTGTTAAACAACTTCAGCAAACAACAGGCCACCTCACAAACTTCAACGATAAATAAAAATCGGTGAAATTCCAATGCAAACTCAGGCACAGACCCTTCAAATGAAAAATGAGGTACATTACATTCCAACATGTCAATTATGGTGTCTTGCTCTGCAAATCACAACGCGTTAGTGTGCAATTTAATTTAATTCATGGAACCGTTGCCAGCACCAACCAAATAAAGACACACGCGCACACGGTCTGTGCAGTGAAGGAAAGCACCCACCTTTGGTATGGCTGAGCTTTGCACATTCATTTCAGTGCAACAACAACAACAAGATTACATTTGTATTGCGCCTTTCACGTTGGGAGGACGTCCCAAGGCGCTGGAAAGTGTACAGCATTTCAGACCTGAGCTGGGGTTGGGGGGGTGGGGGGGTGGGGAAGGAGGGAGGGCAGAGGAAGGGGGTGGCCGATGGCATGTTCGAAGAGAGGAGGGTCTTGCGGTGGGACTTGAAGGAGGCTAAGGAGGGGGCGAGGCAAGGAAGAATGATGCATGCTATGAAGTACTATATAATGGTTTTCAAAATGTCTTCTCAATCAATTATGACAACAAGGCGTCATTTATTGTCAACAGTTGAAAACTGTTAATTTACCTTGTTTATTGTTTTTTTTAGCAGTGGAACCTCACATTTCTCAGCACTCTGTTTCCCTTGCAACCTATGGTACATAAAACAGCCAATCTCACCATTAATGAACTGAAGGTGGGGAGCAAAAGATGAACACTCAATGTACAATTACAAATGAAAGAAGAATGGAAAAACGGAATTATTTTTCCTTTAGTCAATTTTTGTTGGGGGGTACCCCATTGCCTTGATTTGGTTTCTCATGTTTGAATGCAAGATGGGTTCAGATGAAGGTAGCCAGCCCCCTGACTCAACTTATCTCATCCCCCACATCGCTCACCCAACCCGACTGTTTTCCCATTATGGCATCAAGCTTTTTTTAAAAAAAACAATGGCTCCAGTGTCCTGGCCTCAACCACCCTTCATTGTTTTATCAGGAAACAACAACTGCTTGCATTTATATAGGACAGAGGATACCAATGATGCGTTCGTTCGTTCATCTTTTCATCTTCATTCTTTGAACTTCCTCCTACTTTTATTCAGGCATTAACCTTTTTGTTACTCTCACTGTTCTCCCCCCTTCCCGGCCCCAATTTGTTTCCCAGACACTTTTCATGAATCCCAAATACAGCCGTGGCCAAAGAAATGGAAACCGGTGCATGCCAGGGCTGGGCAAGAAGATGTGAGCCTCCAGTTAGCAACTAATCCATTGTAATCTTTTGCTTGAAAGAAAATGACTAGACACACGCTGCACCGATTTCACTGCTTGCAATTTCACTGCGAAAAGAACAAACTCTGTGGGAACTGCAGCTCATTGAGGAAAACATCGAAGACATTGGGGAATATTTGTTGTTGTGTAGTTTCCATCCTTCAAGATGTTTTGTCCATCTCTCCTGCACATCTTCCCTCCCACATTTCCCAGCAACAACAGAAATATCTGCGTGGAACAGATGCAGTCAATGACAAACCTCAATTTGGGAGAGTGGGATTGTGAAAGAGTATTGTAACAAGGTCGATAACAATAGATCATTTCCACTGGTTGGCGAATCAGTAACGAGAGGGCACAAATTGAAGAAAATGACAAAAGAAGTTAAGCATAAGTTAAATAAAATCTGCGTATGGAATTCTCCGTAAATTATTTTGAACAGGTAATTTAATGGACGCTTCAATAAGATGAATATTAGAGGTTATGGATTGTGTGCAGGAGATGGAATTTGATTATAATGTTTCAAATGGAGTTATGAGTTTCCAGTTACAAACTGCTTCCTTATGTTGTGGCATGAAATATTGGAACACAGAGCCTCTGCCCGGCACCACTGAACTAGTCACATCTATTGATCTTATGCTTCGGATGTCCTCCTGATGTGGAAGGCGTGGAGTCCTGTAGCTCAGTGGTTAGAGCACTCGCTTTGCAAGCAAGAGACCTGAGTTCAATTCCAGGCAGGGCGAAACCTTGGGCAAGTTTCCTTACTCCACACGCCTAATAATAATCCCTCCAAAAAAAAACAATAATTAAATTGGTCATTTTCAATCTATGACTGTTTGTGGGACATTGCTGTGCGCAATTGGCTGCCGCGTTCGCCCACAAAATATACAGTCAACTCACTTTACAGTATATTCTGTGAAGCGCTTTGGGACGTCCTCCCGACGTGAAAAGCGCTATATCAAATGCAAGGATTATTATTATTATTATTATTATTATTAAGGCGTTATATAAATGTAAATTTGTTTTGTACAGGGACACACCCTGCTTATCTAACTGCAACACTCATTAAATATTCACAAAAGTGACATATCACAAAATTAACAAACAGCGAATGAACATACATGACAGATTCTGCAATTCAGTTTGTTATGAACTGCACATGTTGATTAGATATCAGAATCACATAATTCCCATATCTAAAAAAAGTGATTCTATATTCTCCCAAAACGGCATTTCGTTGCCTCACAGCTAAGAATCAGCAAATTCTGTCACTAAGTGAATGTACTTTCAATTGGCGGTCAAATATAAAATAACAGTTCCCAGTTGTACTGTGTACCTAATGTCATTTTGCAAATTGTTTTTGGTCACCCGAGTGTCTGACACATGTGGAAACCCATCACCATGCTAAAGAGTATCCAAACCAACCTGGGATTTCCATACATCCCACCTACAGATGGAAATCCCAGGGACAGATTATTGGAATGGAATATGCTCTCTCTCCCTGGAAGGATACATCGTGCTTACCTAATTCCAGAAAGTACTAGGTGCAGGTTGGCAAGAGCCAAGGCTTGGGGTCACCAGAGTGTGAGTTTGGGTAACTGTTGGAGTCTAACCAGCTAAAACTGCATAGGTTGCATTAATATAGCTGCCTGGCAAGCTTTCCTGCTGCTTGTCCAGCTTGGACCAACCTACCCGTTAGGGCTTTGGCTTGCAGGGTTAACGGGAGCTGAGTGGAAGGATTCCCAGCCACAGCAACAGATCTACTCTTGCATGTCTTGCCAATGTGCTGGAATACTGCGGAATCACCTGGCTCAGGAACTGGACTACCGGGACTGCCACAGAGGGTTGGTTCGATTCCGACATTCCATTGCCAGGTATGTCACCTTGGAACCAGTTCAGTTTCAAGGAGACCCAGTCTTACCTCCCACCCACCCCAAGGAAGATTGTGATTTTGTAAGCATTAGTGCACCTCCTAACTCAGGGACACAGTATGCTCATGTTACCCTTGTCTGAAATCAAACTACCTTGTACTGTAAGACACTGCTCCAATATCAGGAGGAATAATGAAGAAGAACTATTCATCAGCTCCCTCTGCACACATTCTCTCAATCATTTAGTGTACAGCGTGCAGAAAGCTCCAATTCCATCATTATTTATTATCTCACATAACTCTTCTGCAGGAATGTGAACTACAGTAATCAGGTTCCCCTCTCATTCTTCTCCTCTCCACCCACCTGGAATAAAATATTGGAGATTAAAATGACAAATGAGGTGTTTGCTAATGTTAAGGTGAGGAATGGAGCTCAAACCAGTATCATGCTATAACAGAATTGCTTGTTTTTACAAGAGAGATGTGGATAAAGACCCCTGTTCAGCTCATCTGATATCATCCTTCCAAGTATACCCACTCTATCGTCCTCCCATCACCCAGCATCTTTGATGTTCATGGAAACTCCAAGATTAGTGAATGACAACCAAAATCTTGGATGAGATCAGTCTGGAAATCACTTCCACCTTCTCATCTTTCCCCATCTAATGTACAACAGCATCTTTCCCACTGAAGGAAATGAAATAACAAAAGATCTGCACCAATCGTAAACTTTGACGAGTTTTTTTATAAAAACGTTATAAATTACCAGCAGTCCGTTCTTTCATCCATCTCTGCTGAAGCTCCTAAACTACAAAAGTTACAATCAGCACAAACTATTAATGTAAAGCAGATCTCAATGCCACAACCCAAGAGTGCACTTTTTATTTCTACTCAAGATTTAATGCCCTGAAACAGAAATGAGCTGAAAATGTGTTACAGGCACAACATTCGGAGCTCAATCCTAGGCTTTAGCCCTTCTTGCTCCACCTCCTCAGACTTCTCCTCGCTCCTCTCCTCTCTCAATCTCTCCCTCCAAATCCACTCTGTTACCCACTTTCACGGCCACCCGCTCAACCTGGAGATCAACCGGGGCCTCAGCGTCTCCGATGTCACCATCACCAACAAGGCCATCTCTGACTACCATTTAATCTCCCTCATCTCCTATATCCCTCTTCCCACTGCCTCCACACCTACCACCATCTTCTACCGCTCGTGGAAGAAGATCTCCCCGCAATCCCTCTCCGCTGCCCTGGAGTCCTCTGAACTCCTCCCCCTCTGGCCCACCTCCCGCACCAACCCATCCTCTGTGTTTACTCTCATCCACAGCACCCTCTCCACCACACTCGACGTCCTTGCCCCCCTCACCTCCCGAATTGCCTCCTATTCCCGATCCTCACCCTGGTTCACCAGCCATCTCCACTTGCTCAAGGGCCAGGTGCAGGCTGCCGAATGCACTTGGCTCACATCCGGCCTAATGGTCCACCGGCACATTTGGCTGGACATATCAAAACCTACTGCTCTGCTCTCGCCTCAGCCAAATCGTCCTTCTACTGCAGGTTAATCCTGGAGACAAAGGGCAACCCCATGACATCCTGACCATGTGTGACCAGGGCTCCCTCTGCGTCCTCGTCCTCTCCACCACCTTTGATACTGTGGACCACTCAATCTTCCTCCACCGCTTCTCTTCCCACCTCAACCTTCAAGGTTCTGTCCTTGACTGGTTCAGGTCCTACCTTTCACACCGCCTCCACTTCCTCTCTGCAAATGACTCCTCCTCCAGCCCCCACATATTCTCGTGCGGTGTTCCTCAGGGCTCTGTCCTCGGTCCCCTCCTCTTCACCCTCTATATGCCCTGCCTTGGTGACATCATCCGCAGACATGGGGTAAATGCGGATGACACTCAACTCTATCTCTCTCCCTCCACCCTGAACTCCAGGACTACTGGCTTCCTGAGCAACTGCCTGTCTGACATCAAGTCCTGGACGAGGGACAATGTTCTCCAACTGAACGTCAGCAAGACCGAATCCCTCCAGAATGGCTCGCGCCAGCATCTCCGCTCCTCGGGCACTGGTAACATCAGCATCCACAGCTGCACACTCAACCTCACTAAGCCAGTCAGAAACCTGGGTGTCTTGTTTGACCTTGAACTGTCCTTTCTCCCCCACATTCGTGCCATGACCAGCACTGCCTACCACCACCTACCAACATTGCCAGACTCCGCCACTGCCTCACCCCTCAGGCTGCCGAAACCCTCACCCACACATTCGTCACATCAAGACTTGATTATGGAAACTTCCTCCTCATCGGCCTTCCCAACTCTTCCTTTCACCTGCTGCAGATCATCCAAATCTCTGCAGCTTGTGTACTCTCACGCGCCAGGCTTCACGACCCCATCACTCCCAACCTCGCCCGACTCCACTGGCTCCCCATTCCTCAGAGGATCGAATTCAAGATTCTCATCCTCACTTTCAAGCCCATCCACGGCCTTGCCCCTCCTACCTCTCTGAGCTACTGACTCCCTACGAACCTACCCGCTTTCTCCGTTCAGCGGGCTCCAGTCTGCTCCATGTCGCCCGCCCTACCATCGGTGGCCGGGCTTTCAGCTTCTCTGTCCCACACTCTGGAACCCAGTCCCTTCGCCTCGCTTCCTCCCTTGCCTCCTTCAAAGCCGATTTCAAGACCCTCCTTCGGTTGCCCTCCCAATTCTCTGCCTTCCCTCACCCCTACTCCACCCCTCCCCTATGCTCGGGTCCTGACCCCTGACTGTCCAGCGCCTTGTGAGAGGCGGATGCGAGAGGCGCTCTATAAATGTAATTTTTTTGTTGTTTGCTTCATCTCATTTAGAAAATCGATTTTGTCAAACAGAAACCCATCGATGGCGATGAGCAGCTAAACTGAAATTCCCCACCACCCACCCCTCCTTGTCAGTAACTACCCCTCCCCAAAGACACTCCACCTAAAAATAGCTCAATGTCCTCCAGTGTTAAAACATTCAGCAGAAATTAAAACAAATCTAAACCTCCAGATGACTGCGGCTGTCTCTCCTGGCAGCTGAGCACAGTACCTTGCAGTGTTCTCTAGTGACAGCAACATGCACACTCTCCGCGGGCTGAGACTCCCATTCCACATTTGAACCCAGAATCTGCAGTCCAAGCAGTCCTGGGTCACGTGTTAATCATCTCTAGTTTACACTTCGTCCACAGCAGTGCTCCTCAGTCACGTGGCCACAACATGGCTCTGACTTGTCCACAATGCACAGCCTGCTCTGTGCCATTCCTCGTCACTGACACAACGATGCTTTGCTACGATCTGAGTAGTTTAGACACCGAGTGCTTCGGGCGTACAGCAGTCACCAAAAATGTCAAAAGCCACAATGTTATCACAGCATCACCATCTTGTCAACATCTGCGCTCACCTTAACCTTCCCAGTAGACAAGCATCTGGCCTCCTTCAACGAATCGCAGTCAACTTTGATTGATACAATCTTATTTACAGGCTGCAAAGTGATAAATAAATATACCTGCTCGTTCAGTGATGTTGTCAGAGAAGCTGTCAGTCAAATAAAATTAGATGGGATGCTGCTACCAGGGAAAAGAAACATTAATGCTTTTCTTTGTATCAAAAGCACACAAGTGCAAGCCTGTAGGATGCAATCATTTCAGGAGCTGTGTTTGAAGTGTCGCTTGGATGGAGTCAGATATGAAACCTGCTTTCAACTTAAAATTGTTGCTCAGAGACATTTTTAATCACTAAACAGCTCGTTGGAAAACTCGTCCAGCCTTATGAAACCTGTAGTAAATTGATGGTCATCAAAAATCTGGTGGGCCCAAATTAACACAAACAACTGAGGTTTTTCAAACAGCATTTGCTCTCTGAAGTAAGACTGATCCATTAAATAGGCCAATAAACTCAGTCAACAGGGACCAGTGGCAATGGATATTCCTACTGATAACCCTACTGATCAACAAACACAACAAACAACAACTTGCATTTTTTAGTGCCCTTCATGAAGGGACAGCTGTCCAGAGTCTGTGGCGGAGTCTGACCTCGAGCCAGGGGTAGAGGGAGGGGGGAGGTGACTGTAAACATGATCAAAAAGTCTGTAGGTGGGATTTGAAAGTGGGGAGGGAGGAGGTAAGGCGGAGGGATTGAGGGAGGGAGGTTCGGTGCGTAGTGGCTGAAAGCGCAGTCACCGATGGTGGATCTGGGCGAGTGGAGGCAGCAGGTGGTGGAGTGGGGGGTAAGCAAATCGGATAGGTAGGGAGGTACGAGGGTATGAAGGGATTTGAAAACAAGCGAGAGGATCTTGAAGTCGATCCGTTCAGTAATTGGGAGCCAGTGCAGCCTGGCAAGGACTGGTGTGATGGGGGTCTGGAGTTTTATGCGGGTTAGTATCCGGGAGGCAGAGTTCTGAATTAACTGAATTTTGTGTACTGTTACAGTTACCCTATTCTTGCAGTCTTTTGTAATGTGTAAATAATATGTATATATAACTTTATAATATTAGTTAAGGGAAATGGGGGAGCCTATCCTTTTAAATGGGTTCTGTAAGATTCCAAGTTGCAGAGTTGCTTACAGCACAGAGTTAGCAAGCAGCCCGCAGAGTAAAATAACATGTGCGTGCTAGCGTGGGAAAAACCCTTGCATTTGCATCATACGGTGAGCAGAGCCACAGCCTACATAAAGCAATGCTCGGCGCTCCTCACGGTCTCTAACAAATGGTTGTCATCTGGTACTTACTGATGTCTACTGTGCAATTAGGGTTGGTTTCATATTTCTTTACGAATGTAATATTGTGCTGCCAGTTGTTATAATTATGTGATTGTTATGTTTGCTTCCATTGCTGTATATCTTCCATCATTGTGTTCCTTATATACAAGGTAGCTTAAGATTGCTAGGTTTTAATAAAGAGCTGTTGTTTCTACCGAATGTATCCTCGAGTCTCTGTAGTATTCTAGACAAGAAAAGGAGTAAGCACTTCGGATGGTAATTGTCAACAACGGAGGTCTACTACTTCGAGTAGACTCCGATCAGGCATTCCAGTTATTGGGCATTAGGGTTAACTGGGAACATACCTGTCTGTGTGTGTAACTCTGACTAGGTTGAATCACCTTTGAAATAGGGACTCAGACCGATTGGGTTAGGAGAGAAGCAGAAGCCACTTTGTATGAAAGTGTTAATAGAATTTGCACGTACATTAAGGGGTGAGAACCGTCGCAGTATGGTGGAATTGGGGAGACCAGTGAGGAAAAGTTCAGCCGGGAAGTCTATTGGAAAAGTCCACCAGAAATTGACAAAGGTCTGGACGAGGGCTTCGGCTGCTGTGGGTGTGAGGTATGGACGGGGAAGTGCAATGTGGTGCAGGTAAATTCCTGCCTTTGATTGATGCTGTAGAGTTTCCTCAACATTGGAGCAGTATCATAATCAACATGGTTTACTCAAAAAATACTGTACTGGCAACGGAAGTACATTATGGTTCCATACACTTGCCTGGTTCTAATTTATGGGGGAAATATTTTCACATTGACTAACTTGAAGGCAGGAATACCCATAATATAGCCCAAAGCCATTTACAGCCCAGCACCACTTTACCTATGATCAACAGACGGAGGCTTCATTCTCCTGCCAATCGCAGGTTAACATGAAAACAAAGCTAAAATAAATAACAGACAAATTATTATATCTGAATCACAACTGACAGAACGTTCCCGGTGAAAATGAATTACCATATCATATGTAACAAACAACATAGCCTTCCAGCGATCAATTTAAGATATTTTTCCCACATACAAATGGCCAATTTGTTCCTGTTCATGCAACCTTCACTGGCAAGTTAAACATTTACAGGGCTGCAATAATGTTGCTCCAGCAACGCCAAAAATAAAATGACAGATCAATGATGCAATTTTGTTTCAAATCCAAGGAGGGACGAGAGATGCTAAAATTCTTAGAAAATCTTGAACCAAAACTTTTCATATATCAGCTTGTGGGATATAAAGAAAACAAATTTTGAAAACAAACACAACACAAAGTTAACCACAAAAATGTCTGGAATGTTAAAGCACTTTTCAGTTCATTACCCTATATTTGGAGAATTCAAGTAACATTCGCGCAACGTACTGCATTCCCAACACGTGCACAACATGACAAGGCAGGAAAGGGGAAAGAGGAGATACAGAAAAAATACAGTCAATTCACTTTACAGTGTGTTCTGTGAAGCGCTTTGGGACGTCCTCCCAACGTGAAAAGCGCTATATCAAATGCAAGGATTATTATTATTATTATAAATTTCAAAAGGAACTTTCTTCTTGTAGGATCTTTCTCTGAATCATTTGATCGTTGCACAAGCTGATAAATTTAAGTTGCCACACCCACAATAACAGTAGCAGTAACGGATCCTAGCCGTTATTTACTGCAACATGCTCCGATACTGTCAAGCACTCTGGGACGCTACCCTGCGTAAAGGGGCGCTATATAATTGCAAGTTGTTGTTCATGAATAAATAATATAGAAGACTAATGAATGGGACAAAATCTTGACGCACATAAGATAGTTTGCCCGCAAAATATACAATCAATTCAATTTACAGTATATTCTGTGAAGCGCTTTGATACATCTTGAAAATGTGATAAGGCTCTATATCAAATGCAAGGATTATTATTATTAGTAGTAGTTCTGCTGCATCCATGTACCAAGAGATCTGCATGGACCATTATTTTTTGTTTCTATTATTTTCTTCCCCCTCTGATAACACTCTGAGTTGGGGGTGAGCTACATCAAGAGGGGATTCCTTTTACTGTATTACATACAGCATCGTGATTTGGTACATTTTATTGATATGAAGCAATAGTGCAAGTCTGCATTATTGAATGGGGTTTCTAACAGGCTCTTCGACAAACAAATCTACTTCAGATACAGGTGATAGATACTTACTTATCTTTACTGCAACCACACAGACAATTCTGACAAGAAGTCAATGCAGAATGTTTACCTGACAGAAGCATTGGAATATTTGGACCACATGGCAATCGAGGGTTTCAAAGCCAACCAGGAGCAAGTGTCAAAAATAGAACCTCAAGCACTCCTGGCTCACGTGTTCCTTGGAAAAGCTCCTCCAAAGTACAAAGATTATTGTATGAGTACCAAATCTAAGTGCAGAGCCCATATTGTGAAGAACACACATTTTCCGTTGTGGTTTCCCTCACCCTTTCTCTGTTAAGATGAGGTCCCAATTACCTGAAAACCATCTGATGTAGTCCCCCTTGCTTACAGCTCCAGCAGCGTTCAAGTGGCTAGGCTGTGGATGTGGGGACCAGCACTTAAGTGTTGTCTTCCCAAGTCGGCTATTCTCATACAAATTAACTGGTGTACCCCACTCCCTGCTCTGTTGTAGAATGACTCACACACAGGGCAATACACACACACACACCACAGATACTAGGTTTGATAAATTTGGGCTTTAAGAATAAAAATGATGCCTTACTTGAATATTTGAATATTAACGTGGCAGCTGCATTCACAGAACGGACAGTGAGATTTGTGAGCTGTGATGACACAATAAAGAGCTGTGCAAGACTTCAGCAGCACACCCTGGCTTTAAAAATAGGCAGCTCCGTATCAAAAACAAGAAGTCAATCTGCAAAAGACCACAATGAGCATGTCTGCAACCATCAGTGATTAGCAGCAGCCTCCAGGACCTGTAATCCCAATGTTGGGCTGTTTTTAATTAAATGTTTTAAATGACAGACACATACATCAGTTCCATCATTTTCCCAATTTACATGTATTTTTCTCTCCCTTAAAATGCATCTACTGTGCAAGATGATCCCAACACTTTCATCAACTAATTATCCTCTTACCTTCCCTCATACATACATCACAAGATTGGTCTGATCATCTGACCTCATCCCCCAGGACTACCTCCCTAAGGGGCATGATAGTTGGCTGTAGTACTTCTCGACTCAGTATGGGCAAAACAATTAATCAGGCCTCTCAGGCCCCGTCAGATGTGTGTGTTTGCACCAGTCGAGGACAGAGTAAGTATTGCCTCCAATATCTTACCCAAACCCTCCTCCTCCAAGGGGATGAATAGTCTTAACCCGAAAATAGCTTCTTGGGAGTTTCAATCTAGCCTTCGGTTGTGCCTCAAATTTGCAATATTGCAGAAAGCCATCGCTGATTGCATGCAACCCTCAGGCAAAAGGGCCAGCAGATTCTAAAGGAGAAATATAAAAGGGGATGACGGAAAGGCAGGAGAATGGGTCTGAACAGATAGCTCTTTCAGAGAGCCAGCACGATGGGCCAAATGACCTCCTCCTGTGCTGTCAAGTTCTCCGGTTCTGTTCCCAAGAGCTCAAAAGCTGTTTTTTAAAATCCAAACACAATTGCCTAATATTTAAACAGTGTGTCAAGGAGACCGATAACTTGACTTATCAGTTAATCGAGACTTTGTAAACATTAACTAGGTTTGTTTTTCACACCAGCATCGACGTTCTGAGAGCATGTATTGAAATGCAACGTCAAATAGCGGTGTAGCTCCAGATCACTGCCAGACTAGAGAAAGTGACTGAACACACGGCAATTTCACTCAACACCAAAAATACGGCTATCAGTACCATTCTGTTACCAGCACTGGAATTAGCCATTCAAATGCTGACGATGAACAAAGTAAAAATTGTTTCAATGGCAATTATGCATTTGCATAAAGATGACAAATTGCAATGTTTGGCTGCCGTGTTCACCTGCAAAAATACAGCCAATGCACTATTTGGTAAATTCTATGAAATGATTCAACACATCCTCCCGTGTGAAAGGCATTATATGTCAAAGATTATTGCAGTGGTAAGCAAATGCAGGCAACATCACAGTTTTATAAAGAAGTTATATTTTTTTAAAGTTCTGAAAAAAATTATGAACTTAAGGAGTTCCTCTGGACCATTGCAGACCAATTGACTACCAAGTGGCACTGACATGAGCAATAAACAACAACAACAACAACAACAAGATTCCATTTATAGAGCGCCTTTCACGTCAGGAGGACGTCCCAAGGCGCTGCACAGTTGGGTCATGACCCGAGCAGGGGGGAAATGGTCAGGGTGAGGGGAGGGAAGGGAGGGAGCGAGGAGGGGGAAATGGTCAGGGTGAGGGGAGGGAAGGGAGGGAGCGAGGAGGAGGAAGAGAGTCGAGAGGGGAGCTGAAGGCACGGTCAAAGAGAAAGGTTTTGAGACCGGCCTTGAAGGAGGAAAGGGAGGAAGCAAGGCAAAGGCACTGGGGGATGGAGTTCCAGAGCCTGGGGGCTGAGAGGCTGAAGGCCCGACCACCGATGGTAGGGCGGTTGGGGCGGGGGACGTGGAGCAGACCGGAGCCAGAGGAACGGAGGGTACGGGCAGGTAGGTAGGGGGATAGTAGGTTGGAGAGGTAGGAGGGAGCAAGGCCGTGAATGGCCTTGTAGGTGAGGATGAGGATCTTGAATTCGATCCTCTGGGGGATGGGGAGCCAGTGGAGGCGAGCGAGGGTGGGAGTGATGTGATCGCGAAGCCTGGTGCGGGACAGTACACGAGCTGCAGAGTTCTGAATGACCTGCAGCTTGTGGAGGGAGGTGGCGGGAAGGCCGGCGAGGAGAGAGTTCCCATAGTCCAGCCTTGAGGTGACAAAGGCGTGAACCAGGGTTTCAGCAGCGTGAGGGGTGAGGTAGTGCCGTAATCTGGCGATATTCCGGAGGTGATGGAAGGCGGTGCCAGTTGTGGTGCGGATGTAAGGGAGAAAGGACAGCTCAGGGTCGAACAAAACGCCGAGGTTCCTGACCGGCTTTGAGAGGTGGAGAGTGCAGCCTTGGATGCTGATGCTGTCAGCGCCTGAGGTGCAGAGGCGCTGACGTGAGCCAATCAGGAGGGCCTCGGTTTTTCGCACATTGAGCTGAAGAAAGTTGTCTCTCATCCAGGACTCGATGTCGGACAGAGAAATACTGGTGACACAAAAGTTTCCTTAAACAGACCATGTCTCCCTAACACAGAAGCTGAATCTTTCCTTATTAACCGTTAAGCAGGTCATTCCAAGCTGTTTCTATGGTCCTGCAAATGGAGAAACCCTGAAGCAAATCATCTGTCTGCATCTTGCACGAGGAACAGAACATGAGAGAACAGATGGGGGGCTGGAGAGAAGGCATGAGAAATCCACTGATGCTCATACTCATCACAATTTCTTGATCTGCCCAGCATGTCATTTGTTTACCTTCTCACAAAGCTCCCTGATATGATGCTGTTTATTCCTACACCTGTGGTCCCAGCTTTCAGCAAACTGAGTGCAGTCCTGCTCAGTAATCCAACCTGCACTGCAGTCTACCTACCACCTTATACCTCCGCCAGCAACAAGTAGGGCATGGGAGATCACTTTTAAATCTTTCACAACAGAAGTGGTATAAATAACCAAATTACTTAGTGAATTCACAGTCTTCCATTACTCAGCAGTACCCAGTTAATCCATTATAGTGCTAAAAGCAACTCTTGCCGCACATTCTGGTAGGGATTTTGATTAAAGACGTTTGATCTGCAAACGACTGGCATCTTTAAAGCCCATGTAATGAAGAAAAGAAGGTGGGGGAGGAGATTGAAAACCAACATACTATATAACCTGCTATTCATGTAGTAAGCGCAAGTATTAATGCTGCAGCAATTCTAAGATTTCTTAATTCTTATTACTGTGGGATTAGCAGTTCAAGCACTGTTCCACATTCAATGTGTTGGTAGCATCAGACCATGTGCTTCATTTAAAAACATCTGTAACAAAACTTGTAAACAAAGAGAGGCTCCACTGAGAGGATGAGTGACTGAAAGTATTAGTTTTGAGTTATCAGCTGTGGGCCAATGGAAAAGTGCAAAATTTGTCAAACATTTCCACAGTTTTTGGCAAATATTGCTGCACTTTTCTATTGGCCCAGTTATCTGTTAACCTTAAACGCTCCCCCACCCCCACCAGGAATAAAGAAGCAAGTGATTGTGAGGCGCCTTTCTCTTGTTCTCAGTCAAGCAGTGAATCCCACAAAGTACCTTTTGGTTCAGTTTTCTCTCTCCTCGATTCAGATTTACATTAAAGCAAACCGTACTCAAGAACAGACTTCAGTCACGTGGAAAAGCAGCTGGGCTTCCTCCTTCTCTGCAGGGCTCACTGTCCAAGTGGGCTACGGGCCCAATTCACATTCAAACTGACTGTTAAAACAAGGGCCGATTATCCAGAGCTCATTGCAGGGTCCTGTGGTGGTGTAAGTCAGAGGGTGAACTGGTAACTCTGTGGTAAATTTCCTCTCTCAAGTAAACCACTACTCACTTGTACAATGCTTGGGAGTTGACTCGACAGACTGAACGGTTTACTCCTGTACCAAGAAGATTCCCCCACACTTACACGCATCACCATAACTGGAGTGGTGGTCCTCCATTTCCTCCTTTCCAGGGGTATGGCTCAAAAGGTTACACTACCCCTCCAGTGATCATTGCTGTGCGCAAAATTAGCTACCACATTCACTCCACTTTACAGTAAATCCTGCGAAGAGTTCCGAGATGTCTTCCCTCCATCAAAAGTGCTAGAGTAAAACTCACATAATTTGTATCAGTAAGGACCATAACATTTAATATGACTTATGGAAAGTCCGCATACAGGCAAACTGTACAAATCATAGAAAATCCATTTTAATCAATAATCTACTCTGCACAGCGTAATTCCATAGAGCCGGTTAGTGCACATGTAGTGACAGGTTAAAGCCACGTTTCACCGATTCAATGTCACCACATGCATACTTACCACCAAACATTGGAATCACAATGAGTCGCGGAAAATTAAGCACTCTGCGTATGCGTCGATGGATGAAGATAACTTTCCCTGGGATTGAACGCAAACTGAATGGGACTCAGGTGAATGTTCGACTTAGGCATTTATAAGATTTATACAGATAAGACTTATGCGAGTTTTACTGTATATCAAATGCAAAGATTATAATTTCATTCTTCCTGCGTAGAAAGTTGGCAGTCTATTCGATCACTGGGGTCGTCAAATTCAGCCCAGGTTTGTGGCCACACCATGGCCACAAACTTACAGCTCTAGTGGGGGAGCTGAATGGCAATCAGAGCAGGAACCCTGACTCATTTATACCCTCCTGACGTGAAATGCTGAGGCCAATTGTCACACCCTGATGAAGCTTGAGCTGAGAACAGCTCAGGTGCATAGAATGGAGATTGAATCCATAACTTATATGGCTGGTCTGTAAAGCTCCGCACTTTATGCAATTCAGTGAGACTACCTCCCATAGTGACACCTGTGCGCAGGAAGTTAGTTGCCTGACTGGTAAAACAAGAGATATAACATTCACATATCATCCGTCAGGTTGTGATCAGAGGTCAATCCCTCTGAATTAACGCTCTGTTCATCTTGGATCAAAGAAGACTGAAAAACTTGAAGCTCATTCAAAGACAACACGCTCACCAATCACACTTGTTGCACTGCAATAGTTACAATGTACAATGAATACAATAGGAACAAGAGAATAATTCTGGACTTCCTCTGAAGGGAAGTTTTTTAAAAAGATAATGGGAGTTCCTTTCCATGCACTCGACAAGAACGGTCACATTGTAAGTTGCCAGTGATACTGATCCAACCCAAACAGACCTGCGCTGCTTTCAGTACTGAGAGTCTACTTTGTCACACTGTTCTGGATAAGCAAGTAACTTTGAGCTGTTGTTTACTGACAGCTGCTTATCAAACAGCACTGGGTGAGTGCCAAAACTCCTAACTTCATACTGCTCTGCCACTCCTGAAGCACAAATAGGCAGAGCAAGTCTGATGGTGAACCCGGTGTTACTGCCTCATTGGAGGTGCAAATGAGCAATGGTCAGGGGTAACATTCAGAGTTATTTTGATCTTATGCAAAATCTTAACACGAGTCTTGAACCTCATGGTAAGCACAAACCCTTGTTCAAAATTAAAACCTTGTTAACAGAGGCAACGGGTCAGGCGGGGTGCAGGCAAAGCAGCCACGCTGGTCTGCAAGTTAATATTTTTAATAATTCACTTGATGAACAAATAAGTTAAGGGAAGGATCATTTCAGGAAGATGCAGGGGAGGGGTTTGGCTTTCACTGGCTGAGAAACATCTCTCTGTATTGCACAGGAAAAAGGTGGCAAGATGCAGCTGGAGGAGGGGTGGACCTTGTTGTGGATTCAGGAAACAAAGGGCTTTCTAAAAATAGCAATCTCTTCCTTCTCTCCCTGGGGAAGGAGAGAACAAAATGGTGCGATGGCCGAAAATAAGTCATAGCGAAAATAAATCATGACCGAGATAACAACTTTCAGAGTGATGTCAGAGGCCAGATCAGCAGGGAAGGTAACAATAACTGGCATTTATATATCGCCCTTCACACGGGTAGCGTCTCGGAGCTCTTAACCATGTGCACAGCGTGGTTCGACTCCAAGTTGGAAAGGAGGGGATGTGACTGAAGCTACAACTGAAGAGGAACATCTTCAGGTGTGATTTGCAGATCAAAGAGAAGACAAAGAAATTGAGGCAGGGAGTTCCAGCGATTCAGGACATAGTGGCTGAAAGCAGGGCTGCCAATTGTGGAGCAGAGGGGACAAGCGACATGCAGAAGCCCCGAGATAGCTGAGCCAAGGTAGTTCGGGTGAGAGAAATGTTTTTTAGAAAACTCCCAGCTTTGCTCCATGTCACTTAGGAAAGGAGCAAACCAAAGACTCTGCCTTGACTGGAAATAGTATGTCTAATGGCATACTATTGGAGCCCTGTAGCCCAGTGGTTAGAGCACTCGCTTTGCAAGCGAGAGACCTGAGTTCAATTCCAGGCAGAGGGCGAAACCTTGGGCAAGTTTCCTTACTCCACACGCCTAATAATAATCCCTCCAAAAACCAAAACTAATAATAAATTGGTCATTTTCAATCTACGACTGTTTGTGGACATTGCTGTGCGCAATTGGCTGCCGCGTTTGCCCACAAATATACAGTCAATTCACTTTACAGTGTGTTCTGTGAAGCCTTTGGGACGTCCTCCCGACGTGAAAAGCGCTATATCAAATGCAAGGATTATTATTATTATTATGTTAACCGTGTACCTGAGTCGACACATGGGAGAGTTACCATCTGTGTCATGTTGGGAATTTGTTCTCTGCTACCTGGCTTCTCTGCTCAATTAAAGTTCACTTCATATACAGATTGGCAGGACGCCTATTTCACAGACCTCCTCAGCCAATTTAAGCATGTTCGTCGAGTTGTTTCCCCACACCAACCACTAAAATGGAAAGGAGCATGGAAAGAGAAAAGAACAGCCCTTATTCCAAACTAAGATGGTTAGTACAGGGGGCAGAAATCTACTTGCATATGATTTTATCATCAGTTTACTATTTTGCAGTTTCAAGTTGCATTTTTGTTCAGCTTTAATTCCCAAATAAAAAACTCAAAAGGCTGCACAGATTAATAGTGTCAGACCTGGGAGCACACAGGCCAACCCCAAGGAAAACACATTTGCTCCAAGTAACAAAACCTATAAAGTTTTAGCACGTCTATTTACAGCATAATTTAATAGACAAAGCAACAAAACCATCACATTCTGCAAATACAATCAGCCTAAATCAGGAACTGGAACCATAAAGTAACGTTTCTCAACCAAGGTTTCACTATAAAAACAAACAAAAAGAGAGTAAGAAAAGAGCAGGGTGCGGAAAATAATTCAATCCCTACAAAATGAGCAATTTTGAGTTGCAATTTTCAGTACTATGCTGTGAACATGGTATTATTTCACATGTACCTTCCAAAAGAGTTGTCCTATCTCCATTAACTACAGAGAACACTTATTTTTGTTCTCTCAACACTGAACAGTACAACCAGTTTCAATGCTATACCAGGGTAAACAAGGTTGAACATAGTGACAACTTACACTGAGTTACAACAAACAAGACAACTCCAAACATAAATATCCTTTACTATGGTGGGGTGGGGGTGGGGTGGAGGAGGGGGGATGGGGAAGGTGGTGGAAGAGGACCAGAAGATTAGAGCCTGGTAACCTCCAAAGTCAATTCAGGAGTCGCCCACCAGAAGGCTTGGAGGGTTTCTGAGTCAGAAATCTGTGCTGAAATATAAGTGGACTCTCAGATTTGCTTTGAAGCCAGTTAACAACCAGTTAACAAATTGTGCAAAATAGGTTAATGCAGTGGAGGATAGTTCAGATCTTTCTAAATGCGGAATCCAGACTTTGCACTTTGCAATGTAGAAACAGCTGTGCATTCTTCATCAGATTTACATGAACTGAATGTCAATGTAGTCCACTCTCAGTCATCTCCATTTTTGGTGTAGTTATGCAAGGGTCTGTTTATTACGCGCGTGCACCGTGGGCCCACGGTACACATGGCAACTGCAGGAACAGTTTGCAGGAACAATAACAACAACAAATTACGTTTGTATCGCGTTTTTCACTTTGGGAGGACAATTCAAGTAGGGTGGAGGAAGGAGGGTGACCGAAGGTTGAAGAGCAGGGTCTTGAGACGGGTCTTGACGGAGGCTAGGGAGGGGGCAAGGCAAAGGGACTGTGGGATGCAGTTCCAAAGGGAGGGGGCAGAGAGAGTAAAGGCCTGATCGCCAATAGTGGGGTCGGGTGGGCTGGGGGAGGGACATGGAACAGGCCAGAGTCCGCTAAGTGGTGGGAGGGGACAGGTTGATATGGGGTTAGTAGGTCAGAGGTAGGAAGCTGCAAGGCGGCTTAAAATGTGAGGACGAGAATTCTGAACTCTATCCTCTGGGGAATGAGGAGCCAGTGGAGTTGGGCGAGGATGGGGGTGATGGGGTCACGGAGTCTAGTGCTGGAGGGGACACGAGCTGTAGAGTTCTATATTATCTGCAGCTTGTGGAGCGAAGAGTTGGGAAGACCCACAAGCACAGGGTTAGCAATTTCGAGCCTGGATGAGTAAATGCATAGATGAGGATCTACTAAGGGGAGAGGCAGTAGCAAAGCTGGAAACGTACACAAGACTAGTTATTGGCTTCCTAAGCACTGACAATTTGATGAAGTCAGCAGTGACTTGGAAGCACTGCACGTCAGCCAGGACATAATTTAGTCTGATTTTATAGACCTAAAACTACCATGTTATAACGGGGTCTGACTGTATTTCATTTCTCTGCCACATCGCTCACTTACAGCAGAATATTCCTGTGCTTAAACATCTTGACAAAATATTGGCGGATAATGTGGTAGTACAAAACAATTCTGAAAAAGTGTAAGTGTTGATTTAACGATAAAGCAATAATAATACTTGCATTTGATATAGAGCCTTATCATGTCGTTGAGCTGTCTTAAAGCACTTCACAGGATCTACTGTAAAGTGAATTAACTATATTTTTTGTAGCAGCCAATTTCACACAGCAGTGTCCCACAAACAGTCGTGGATTGAGTGACCAAAATATTATTTATTTATTGGGATTATTATCCCTGGAAAGCGATCCGCCAATCGACTGACAATTGGGTTCCTACTTACTGCTAAGTAAACAGAGGCCTGTGGAGTAAGGGAACCTGCCTAAGGTTTCACCCTGCCCAGGAATCGAAACTGGGTCCTCTCGCTTGCGAGGCAAGTGCTCTAACCAATATACACAAAGTTCTGTTTGGCTAACTTGTCCTGACAATTCTTGTTTCTACCACTTTTACCCCACAAACAGCGGCCGCTTGAGCCTATAGCAACGACAGATAATCCAGCTTTCTGGAACCGTCTTCCACAAACCTTTTTCCAATTCCTCTCTCGCTGTCTTCCAAACCCTCTATTTGACTGTGCTTTCGGTCAACAATCCTCAATTCTTGCTGCTCCATGTTCTCTGTCATTATTTGTTGAGCAATTCAAGATGTACATCCTAAACGAAGAGCACTATACAAGACCAAGTTGCTCAGGAATAAAGTTTGTTCGGAAATTGGTTGTGTGCGGGATACCTTTTTTTTAAGGGATAAGATACTTGCACAATTACAAAATGCATTTCTTATGAAGATGGAAGAGAATTTTGAGAGATTTTATGCTTCCCTCCCAAGCATTTGGAATAGTTGACAGAGTTAAATGCCACACCTGGGCTCACCTACAGGTAGATGTGAAAGACTGATCGTCTCTTCAGTTTCCCTTTATTCCAGGCTACTCACTCTCACACAACTCGCTCTCCAGCCAGACACAGGCTGAGTAACTGCCTTCTTTCTCCACAACCAGTCAATGATGCTCAGTCTTTGAATTTGTACTCATCTCTCGCTGTACACATATTTTCTGACATGATGCATCCATTCCCCAAAAGCAGATGCCAGAAGCTCACAGTTAGGCCATGACACATTCGTCCCACTTTTTCCAGATTTTTATAATGAACAAAAAGGCCCATTTTAAGGCATACAAAAATATCACGTCATGATTTACTGTGACTGATGAAATTTTGTTATTTATTATGATGATACACAAGTTCTAAAGCACCTCTTAGTTTCTTCCCTAGTTTGCACAAATTAAAATTATCAGTCCCAGTTGTACCTTCTGTAAACAGCAATGTTTCTTGGACTGTCTAAAGCAGGATTTCCAACTACAGTATTGTACAATGCTGTGGAAATAGACACGATTTGCTTTACAGTGCGCAATTGGAGATTTAAAAACAAAATCATCACTTATAAGAACAGGAGGAGGCCATTCAACCCCTCAATTCTGTTCTGCCCTTTTGTTAGATTCTGGCTGATCTGTATCTCAACTCCATTTACCCGCCTTGCTCCATATCCCTTGTTACCCTTACAAAACAAAATCTATCGACCTCAGTTTTTTTATTTTAATTGTAATTGATCCAGCATCCACAGCCTTTCCAGATTTCCACTATCCTTTGTGGGTAGATTAAATCTGGTATGATATCCAGTTATCACTCAAGTATGATAACATGAAAATATGACATAACTATCCTTTTCGCATCCTACCTCTCCACCCCATGAGGTTTTCTGTGTTCTGTGCATTTCTAGATGGAGGGCTGCCGTCAGACCTGATCTCAGACAAATTGCTCCACTTCCAACCACAGAGAATTTGTGTGAAAGACTCAAGGGGAGGGTCAATGTTCTGATTTACCCCTTGTTCCCAAAAGAAAGTCTCCATATCTTGATCCAATCAGTCATCGCATAGCAGTACTGAGCTTTCTGTTGATGAATGTATTGTGTATAACTGTATTAAAAAAAATACCAACCGGCAAAATATAAAGAACATGCTTGGCAGCCGAATATCAGAATTGAGTCAACCCTCTCTTGATCATCTGGTTCCTGTACTCCAAGGCACTGCTGATGACGGTAACTACATCAGCAGGACTTGGGAGGAGAAGATGAGGGTGCAGGGATTCTTCCAATTCAGCTCCTCTTAATCCTGTAAACCAAAGCCCTAACGGGTAGGATCATCGTTGCTGGAAATGAGGGGACGTTTGCCAGGTCGTAAACTTAATGGCAATCCATGTAGATTTTGCCCAATCATCTCTAGAATTAAGGAAGCAGAGTGAGAGTGCACATGTTCCAGAGTCAGGGACATTCCCTTTCATAGGTAGCATGCTTATGTGGAACTCTGTCTGATTTGGACACTTCTAAGCAATAGTGATGGGTTTCCACACGTAACAGACACCCTATCTACTGAGAGAAGGTCTTGCAGCAGAGAGAATAATAATAATAATAATCCTTGCATTTGATATAGCGCTTTTCATGTCAGGAGGACATCCCAAAGCGCTTCACAGAACACACTGTAAAGTGAATTGACTGTATATTTGTGGGCGAACGCGGCAGCCAATTGCGCACAGCAATGTCCCACAAACAGTCGTAGATTGAAAATGACCAATTTATTATCGTTTTTTGTTTTGGACGGATTATTATTAGGTGTGTGGAGTAAGGAAACTTGCCCAAGGTTTCGCTCTGCCTGGAATTGAACTCAGGTCTCTCGCTTGCAAAGCGAGTGCTCTAACCACTGAGCTACAGGACTCCACAGAATGTACCAGGCCTTTAATTATGAGACGATAGTGCCTCAAAACCCAACTGTATATTGAAAAATTCAAAATAAATCTTTATCGTTATATTTAATATAACTATCACCTTACATGTCGGGAGGACATCCCAAAGTGCTTCACAGGAGATACTGTTTATTTTGTGGGTGAACATCTCAATTATGTAACCGAAAATCAGTTATCTGGCGTTTGTATTTTGATAGCACCCTCCCGTCTTATCTCCAGGGACTTACTGGGGTGTGGTTCCACAGCAGCCACTGCCCCCTGACACCTCACCCAAGTCATGATGTTCCTTTGTGTCTGAGCCAAAACAGCAACTTCTGACCTAAGCTGATATGCATACATGCAAATGTTCAGCAGCAGGCATTGCATTTCCCTCCTTGACTTGTTGTGGGGTTGCTAAGGTCAATTGTTGTGCCCAGCCTAGATAAGGATTTGAACCTCCCACCTTAGTTGACTCGGTGCTCATTTATTAGGCTATTGGGCAAGGCCGTCATGACCTTGATATGATGTTCTGTTTCACAATAAGGCAGGATGTGGAACTTTGGCCCTAACTTTCTCTGTGCACACTGAATACCTGATGTTTGCTGTGCTTACGAAAGGAATTGCCAAACAGAGGATGACTGTTTTCCTACCGGATGGGAAAAGTAGAGGGGAGCAAACCTTGAAGTGAACTCAAGTATTATTCTTGCTGCAGGTCATGTCCTGACTCCAACACACTTGTGGTAGAGTAGAATAATCAGCCTAGAATTAAAGCTTCATATTTACAAAACCACCATAAGTCTGAACTGTGATTGGGGCCCCGAATCACCTTCAAACTTTCACCTGAAATGCCAACGATGCCAAACACCACCGATCCACTCCACATCAACTCGCAACAAACATCACAAATACCAACATCTCTCAATGGACAATACCTGCAATACTGACCGATAACAAGCTCCGCAAATTGAAAAAGAACTAGTACTTTTTGTAGCATTTGTCCAAAAGCATTTGTTTCAGTTACCGACTGTCTGGTATAGTGGCTATTTCTGCAGGCAAACTTGACCACCATTTGCATGAGCAGGTTCCCACAGATACCCATGATTGTGATTCACCAATGCACCAAATAAGTTTGCTTCCCTTTTTGGAGTGTGGATTTTTAATCTTCATCAGAACAGGCAGCCGGAGTCTCAGTTTTTCGCCCACAACAAATGAGTGTTATTTCAAATCAAATTAATTATGCTCATTTAGCCCACAAAATAAAGTCAATTCATTTTACAGTATACTCTGAGAAGCACTTTGAGACGTTTCTGGGACGTAATCACGTGCTGTATGAAATGCAAAGATTATTACGATTATTATTCACATGAACATGGTGGGAGGCCAAACAGGTCTGGCCTCCTCCTCGTCGCCCAAGTCCTCCGCTCCACCTCGGCAGCCATGCCTTCAATCACTATGCCCTGAGGCTCTGGAACTGCCTTCCTCACTCCCTTCGCCTCACTCCCTCCCTTCCTATTTTCAGGTCTCTGCTAAAGACCTTTCTTTTCGACCGCGCATTTGATCACTTTCCTCCCCCTCCCCTGGGCTCGGTCCTGGGACGTTGCTGTGAAGCGCTCTAAGACACCGTGCGGCATAGAGGGCGCTATATAAATCCAAGTTGTTGTTGTTGTTCTTTAGTCCCACCCCTTTCCTGGTGTGTGTACATGGAAGCCAATTGTATTTTCTCTATGTGTATCTCGATGCAGACATGGAAACTTTTGAGACGATGTAGCTCAGCTTCATTCTGGGCAATACTTTACAAACTGGGCATTATGGGGAGCTACATCTGAACATCATTAATATTCCATTTGTAAAACATCACCCTATTGTATTGAATGCTTCCTGAACATAAATCTGAGATGAAGCTCATGAAGATACCACTAAAAGGGGTAATGTCCAAAGCAGTCAACTCTGCAGTACTGTTGGAGCAATCCCAGAGCAGGATGAAAGCTTATGGATAAGAATGCTTAGAAAATGTATTCAGTTTATCTTTGTTAAGCTGTCTGTGTCTTTTTTTTTCTAAAATCAAGTTGAACTTTGCGGAGTATTTGTTGCAGAGACTGATGTGTATAGCACATGACTAATCGGAAAACTGAGTTAAAATCCTGTCGGGGAAAATTCTATCAGTATTTGGCTATGTCGTATGTGGGAGGGAGACAGACACATTAGGCCAACAGGGGAGGAGCTCCCTTTTTATCCTTCCCAACCAATCCTTAGAAGTGATATTAATGGTGGTCATGGTGATGTGGTTAGGATACACTACAGTACTGTTCCAATTGAGATAGGGAAGGCTCTGAAAGGATGAAATGATAAACAATAGGTTTATTCTTTCAACGCCACACTGCAGCTGGCAGAATGCAATTTCCACAAGCCCGAATGTGCTTATAAGTGGAATATGTTCAACTATATTTCAAACAATTTAAATCATCTTGTTACGTAAATATTAATGGTCTGTTTAAAAAAAATTGAGTCTGGTTTAAGATGCAAAGCACCAGGCTCAGTGAGTTTTTTTCCCCAAAATGAGGCTTATAAATAAGACTCTTGTTTGGAAGAAAAAAAAGTTACCCAAGACCATTTATTCACTTTTGATAAATTTCAGTGCCATGTTCCGAAAATAGTCCTGCAGTCACAAAACACAGGAATTGCTTATATTGCAGAATAACGCTGTTTACATGAGATTATTGAGGGTGATCTTATGCTTTTGTGACATTGTGTATTGGTGAAATAGTTTTTATTTACAGTTCAACTCCACATTCTTACAGCACTGAGGAATAATATCTGGACCTAATGGTGTCCTGACAAACAAAGCTTCAGTAAGCAAAGTCAGCAGGACAAGAGATACAGGTTCAGGATTGTGAAGGGAAATATTAGAAACACCAGGAAGTATATTTTTTACACAGAGGATAATCAACAGCTGCAAGGGGTTAACAGGAAGGGTTTTTGAGGTTAGAATGTTGTACTCATTTAAGAAACAACTTGTAATGCTGTAATGGAAAGACTAGAGAGTGAGCATTCTGGATTGATAAGATCAAATGGACCGAAGGACCTTTCTTGTGACATTAACAACTTGACTCTTAAAGTGCCAGTGTTCACCTCCAAAATGTATAGTCACTACACTCTAGAGTAAAAAGTAGAGCCTTTTATCACTAGTGGACCTGCTTGGTAACTGCATTGCACAGTTAAACAATTCTCTTAATACTCCTCGTTTTCAAAATAGTATACAAAATAGTTGCTGTGACTGCAGCAGCTGTTATTTTGTACACCCTATTTTATATCTGATGATATGCTGCAGCACTGTTAAAAAGGCATAGTAATTTGCTTCGGTCTTCCAAGGAGCTAACAGATAAAGGTACAACCCATATATACAGAGACAAAAACAGAAGTCGCTGGGAACACTCAGCAGGTCAGGCAGCATATACGGAGAAAGGAAAGTAAGTCAATGTTTCAGGTCCACGACCCTTTGCCAGAACTGGGGCATGTTGGAAGGAAGTGGCTTTTAAGGGCTAACAGAGAGAGGGGACAAAGCAGAAAATGGAGTACAGGACAGGGGATGATGGGTTAAAGAGGTGTTAATGATGCAAATGGGGGGGGGGGGGGGGGATTGCAACAAAATAGGCGGATCAACGAGAGAAAAAGTGTGTCTGGGACCCAGATGATGTGGTAATGGTCACAGAAGAGGGGGAGGGAGAAAGTGAGTTGTTAGGGTCTGAAATTATTGAAATTAATATTGAGGCCAGAGTCTCTGTAAGGTCCCTAGCAGATAAATGAGGTGCTGTTCCTGAAGCCTGCGCTGTGGCTCAATGGAACAGTGTAGGAGACTGTGGATGGAGAGGTTGGAGTGCGAGTGGGAGGGAGAGTTGAAATGGCAAGAAACTGGAACCTCAGGGTTGTGGTTGCGGATAGAATGAAGGTGTTCAGCAAATTGATCACCCAATCTGCGTTTCGTCTCCCCAATGTAGAGGAGACCACATCGTGAGCAGCAAATGCAGTAAACGACATTGGTGGTAGTACACGTGAATCACTGTGTCACTAGAAATCTGTGTTTAAAAACATAAGAATTAGGAGCAGGAGTAGGCCATTCGGCCCCTCGAGCCTGCCGCGCCATTCGATAAGATTATGGCTGATCTTCAGACCTAACTCTAATTATCTGCCCTCTCCCCATATCCCCCAATCCCTGTTTTTAAAAAATCTATCAGTCTCAGCCTTGAAGATGTTCAAGGACTGAGCATCTACAGTCTTCTGGGGTAGTGAATTCCATAAGGTCACTACCCTCTGAGTGAAGAAATGTTTCCTCAACTCTGTTCTAAAAGGCTGACCCTTAATTTTAAGACTGTGATCCCTGGTTATAGATTCTCCTACCAGAGGAAACAGTCCCTCAGTGTGTACTTTATGCAGCCCTTTAAGAATCTTATATGTTTCAATAAGATCCTCCCTAATTCTTCTGTACTCTAGAGAATACAGCCCTAGTTTATTCAGCCTATCCTCATAGGTCAGTCCCCTCATCCCAGGAACTAACCGAGTGAATCTATGCTGCACCCCCTCTAGGGCAAGTATGTCCTTTTTTAAATAAGGAGACCAAAACTGCACACAATACTCTAGGTGCGGTCTCACCAAGGCCCTATACAGTTGCAGCAAGACTTCCCTACTCTTGTACTCTAAACCTTTTGCAATGAACGCTAACATGCCGTTCGCCTTCTTAGTTGCTTGCTGCACCTGCAAACTAACTTTTTGAGACTGGTGTACAAGGACACCCAAATCCCTCTGCACACTAACACTATCTAATCTCTCCCTCTAGAAAATAATCTGTTTTTCTATTTTTTCTACCTAGGTGAATAACTTCACACTTCCCCACATTAAATTCCATCTGCCACCTACTCGCCCACTCCCCGAGCCTATCTATATCCCGTTGCAATCTTTTTGCATCATCCTCAGAGCTTACTCTCCCACCTAGTTTAGTGTCATCCGCGAATTTAGATACGTTACATTCAATGTCCTTGTCTAGATCATTGATGTAAATTGTAAATAGCTGAGGCCCAAGCACTGATCCTTGTGGCACTCCACTAGTCACATCCTGCCAATTCGAGAATGACCCGTTTATCCCTACTCTCTGTTTTCTACCCCTTAGCCACTCTTCAATCCATGCTAATATATTCCCATTAATCCCAAATAAACAGTTTGGGACCCTGGACAGTGGTATAGGAGGAGGTGAAAGGGCAGGTATTGCATCTCCTGCGCTGGCATGGAAAGGTGCCGGGGGGAGCACAGGAACTGTTGGTGGTGATGAAGGAATGAACCAGGGAATCATGGAGGGAACGGTCCCTTCGGAATGCTGAGAGGGGAGGGGAAGATATGTTTAGTGGTTGGATCATGCTGGAGGTGCCACAAATGGCGGAGAATTATTTATACAGAGAAGCAGGTTGCTGGATCAGTTCCCACTTCGAACTGAGTTAGCTGACTTCAGCCAGGCCAGCCATCTCTTTCAGTTTTTTTTCTCTAATCATTCTGATTATGTACCTTATTGATAAAAGTAACAAGTAAATATTGTGGTTAACTGACTTAGATTGCAATTATTTCTTTCCTGTTTTGTCATTGTAGTTTGATCTGATGTTACTAATTCAATGTTATTAATTTGGGATGAGGAAGTCATGTACAACACGTTTGTTGACTGTAACATTGCTGTGCACAATTGGCTGCTGCATTTCACCCACAAATATACAGTCAATTCACTTTACAGTATATCCTGTGAAGCATTTTCAGATGTCTACAAGACATGAAAAGCACTATATCAAGAATTATTATATATTTATTATAGTTCACGGCACATCTTCCATTTCAGGGAAGAGCGTATTTTTAAAATTTCTTCTCCCCCTCCCTCCTCCTCTTTGGAAAATACAGCCAACTGGGGTGAGTTTAGGAGCTGGTTTGCAGAATATCAGCCACATTCTGAACTGCTCAGTGGATCCACCAACATTGTGCACGATCAAGCTGTCACCTGTCTCATTTGTTGCTGTTCCAATAACCTAATACTGTAGATCAGAGAATAAATTTCATGTTGGTTGGTGTAAGATTGTCTTAAAATTGCGTCAGACTTTCAGAATATTTTGAAACTCAGTCTTGCCTCTTATTTTTCTAAATAAAACTTTGCTGGACACTCACAAGAGAGAGGGGAATACAACAACAAAATTGCATTTATAGAGCGCCTTTCACGTTAGGAGGACGTCCCAAAGCGCTGGACAGTTGGGTCGGGACCCGAGCAGAGGGGAAATCGTCAGGGTGAGGGGAGGGAAGGGAGGGGGCGAGGAGAGGGTAGAGAGTCGAGAGGGGAGCTGAAGGCACGAGAGCTGAAGGCAATAGAGGGTATGGTAAGGAGTAAGGAATGGGTGAAGACTTGTGTGGAATATGAACATAAACATGTACTAGTTGGGCCAAGTGGCCTGTTTCTGTGCTGTACATTATTTCTAAAACTATCATTTGTTCAATTTAAACAAGGTGTAAAATAATAATAATCCTTGCATTTGATATAGCGCTTTTTACGTCGGGAGGATGTCCCAAAGCGCTTCACAGAACACACTGTAAAGTGAATTGACTGTATATTTGTGGGCGAACGCGGCAGCCAATTGCACACAGCAATGTCCCACAAACAGTCGTAGATTGAAAATGACCAATTTATTATTGTTTTGTTTTGGAGGTATTATTATTAGGTGTGTGGAGTAAGGAAACTTGCCCAAGGTTTCGCCCTCTGCCTGGAATTGAACTCAGGTCTCTCACTTGCAAAGCGAGTGCTCTAACCACTGAGCCACAGGACTCCACAATGTAAGCACTGCAAAGAGAATCTCTCCCCACCCACAGATCACTGCGGTAGCGAAGGACCTTGATTTCAGACTTTTTCTCAATAAATGTGTTCGTGCCATCAGCGACAAATGTACCATTATGAATGGAATGCCTACTTAACATGTCAGAGATTAATAAATAACTTAAGGCCTGGAACCTAATCCAGGATTTTAGATTGCAACACAAAACTTAACACCCCCCGCCCCACCAAAAGAAAACCATAAGATCATTCCAAAATCAGACTTTAATTCTGTCAGGCATTTTTATATATTCTAAAAAGGTTAACATTTAACTGTTGGAAGTTTTTATTCCATTTCTGAACCATTCTTTAGCTGCCAAGAGCTGAGGTTTTACCTTTGATGCTGAAGGTCATTCATAACAAAACATTAGCTTTCTCCCTCTCCGAGAATACCAAATTTAGGTGTTTTTTTCTCTAATCTAACCGATTACATTAGTCCTGATCTACTACATGTGTATTGAATGACCCAGTTCAATGCAGAAACAGGAAGCCACTATATCACATCGCCAGAACATTTAAGTGCAAAGAAATACGGTAGTGTCAGCTGCTCCAAGAAGTTCAGATACAAACTTTGGTTAACTCACGAATTACACTCAGTCACTACCTGTGAGCTGCAGCAGCCCTTCCAAAAAAATGGACCTTCAGAGTCCTCAGTTTGCTTAAATCATTACCTGATTTGGTCGTCTGTCAGGATCTACGTTACAATTAAGGTGGAACATTTATTTACCCACATTGCATGATCGGTTGGCCTTTGAATGCAATCCAACGATAATAAAATACGCCCATGGTAATTTAATGGAAATGACTTCACACCAGAGTATAAACCTTTTGAGACCTGAAACAATGACCACATTGACCTCGCTCCTCTCTGACAGGATCGGTCACTCCTCAGCCTGTGGCAGAGTGGGGAAACCACTACGGGTCCCACCTTTCGTGCCACTTTTCAATCAAAATAACGGGACGGTTCAGCGACCCTTACCGACAAGTCAACAGCGCTGCGCACAAAAGTTTTTTTTTAAAAAAACACATTAAACCCTCCGGATTAACATTTTTTTATATAAATGCAACCGCTTGCAGAGGGGCGAGAGGAGGGAAAGAGGGGGGGAGGATCACGAGCTCAGTGAAGGGACAGCTGAACCGGGCAGCGGATTGTGCGCTCGATTGGCAAAGAGCAATGAAAACACGGCGTTGCTGAGCAGTTTCCAACCGGACACACACACAGACCCCCCCCCACACACACACAGACCCCCCCCCACACACACACAGACCCCCCCCCACACACACACAGACCCCCCCCACACACAGACCCCCCCCACACACAGACCCCCCCACACACAGACCCCCCCCCACACACAGACCCCCCCCCCCCACACACAGACCCCCCCCACACACAGACCCCCCCACACACACACACACAGACCCCCCCCACACACACACAGACCCCCCCCACACACACACAGACCCCCCCTCACACACACACACAGACCCCCCCCACACACACACAGACCCCCCACACACACAGACCCCCCCACCCCACACACACAGACACCCCACACACAGACCCCACACACACAGACCCCCCCACACAGACACAGACACCCCCCCCCCACACACACACCCCCACACCACGTCACTGGAGCTGGAGCCCAGCACTGAGCGCACAGCCAAACCCCAAACTGCATACCAGCACAGCTGCGTCACCGGGTCGAAGTGAATGGTTTCCCCCAAAAAGTCTTTGCCTGTGGCTGACGGGGGGAGTGTGTGTGTGTGTGGGGGGGGGGGAGTGTGGGGGGGGAGTGGGGGGGGAGTGTGTGTGTGTGTGGGGGGGGGAGTGTGAGGGAGGGGGTGGGGGGGGAGTGTGGGGGGGGTGTGGGGGGGAGTGTGTGTGTGTGTGTGGGGGGGGGAGTGTGGGGGGGGGTGTGGGAGTGTGAGGGAGGGGAGTGGGGGGGGGAGTGTGGGGGGGGAGTGGGGGGGGGGAGTGTGGGGGGGGGAGTGGGGGGGGGAGTGTGGGGGGGGGTGTGGGGGGGGAGTGGGGGGGGGAGTGTGGGGGGGGGAGTGGGGGGGGGGAGTGTGGGGGGGGGTGTGGGGGGGGGGTGTGGGGGGGGATTTGGGGGTCTTTAAAAATGACCTTTTTCGGACACGTTTTGCCCTTTTTTTAAAAAAAGCAACAAACCGGGACCGCAGCAGCAGCGCCGTCTCTGCTTCCCCTCTCTCCCCCCCCCCCCCCCCGGGCAGTCAGTCAGTCAGTCAGTCAGTCAGTGAGTGCGGCCTCTCCCCCCCTCAGCCCCGAGTGAGGAGCAGCGCCCCCACACCCCCCACTCCCCCCCACACCCACTTACCGTGGAGCGGCCGCGGCGGAGTCTCGGCTGTGGACCCTCTGCACCGCCTCAGTCACGAGCGGTGGCGGCTCCGCCCCTCACACACGGCCCGAGCCCCGAGCGCGCGCCTGACGTCACCCGCGCTCCCGCCACAGCACAGGGACAGCGCCCTACACCCCCCCCGCCCCCCCCGCCCTGCCACTCACTGCCACTCACTGCTGCCCCCCCCGCCCTGCCACTCACTGCCACTCACTACTGCCCCCCCGCCCTGCCACTCACTACTGCCCCCCCCCGCCCTGCCACTCACTGCCACTCACTACTGCCCCCCCCTCGCCCTGCCACTCACTGCCACTCACTACTGCCCCCCCCGCCCTGCCACTCACTGCCACTCACTACTGCCCCCCCCCGCCCTGCCACTCACTGCCACTCACTACTGCCCCCCCCCGCCCTGCCACTCACTGCCCCCCCCCGCCCTGCCACTCACTGCCACTCACTGCTGCCCCCCCGCCCTGCCACTCACTGCCACTCACTACTGCCCCCCCACCCTGCCACTCACTACTGCCCCCCCGCCCTGCCACTCACTGCCACTCACTACTGCCCCCCGCCACTCACTGCCACTCACTACTGCCCCCCCCCGCCCTGCCACTCACTGCCACTCACTACTGCCCCCCCGCCCTGCCACTCACTGCCACTCACTACTGCCCCCCCGCCCTGCCACTCACTGCCACTCACTACTGCCCCCCCCACCCTGCCACTCACTACTGCCCCCCCCCGCCCTGCCACTCACTGCCACTCACTACTGCCCCCCCGCCCTGCCACTCACTGCCACTCACTACTGCCCCCCCCGCCCTGCCACTCACTGCCACTCACTACTGCCCCCCCCTCGCCCTGCCACTCACTGCCACTCACTACTGCCCCCCCGCCCTGCCACTCACTACTGCCCCCCGCCCTGCCACTCACTGCCACTCACTACTGCCCCCCCCACCCTGCCACTCACTACTGCCCCCCCGCCCTGCCACTCACTGCCACTCGCTACTGCCCCCCCCGCCCTGCCACTCACTGCCACTCACTACTGCCCCCCCCGCCCTGCCACTCACTGCCACTCACTACTGCCCCCCCCCGCCCTGCCACTCACTGCCACTCACTGCCACTCACTACTGCCCCCCCTGCCCTGCCACTCACTACTGCCCCCCCCCCCCGCCCTGCCACTCACTGCCACTCACTACTGCCCCCCCGCCCTGCCACTCACTGCCACTCACTACTGCCCGCCCTGCCACTCACTGCCACTCACTACTGCCCGCCCGCCCTGCCACTCACTGCCACTCACTACTGCCCCCCGCCCTGCCACTCACTACTGCCCCCCCGCCCTGCCACTCACTGCCACTCACTACTGACCCCCCGCCCTGCCACTCACTGCCACTCACTACTGCCCCCCCCCGCCCTGCCACTCACTGCCACTCACTACTGCCCCCCCCGCCTTGCCACTCACTGCCACTCACTACTGCCCCCCCCGCCCTGCCACTCACTACTGCCCCCCCGCCCTGCCACTCACTGCCACTCACTACTGCCCCCCCCGCCCTGCCACTCACTGCCACTCACTACTGCCCCCCCGCCCTGCCACTCACTGCCACTCACTACTGCCCCCCCCGCCACTCACTGCCATTCACTACTGCCCCCCCGCCCTGCCACTCACTGCCACTCACTACTGCCCCCCCGCCTTGCCACTCACTGCCACTCACTACTGACCCCCCCCGCCCTGCCACTCACTACTGCCCCCCCCGCCCTGCCACTCACTACTGCCCCCCCACCCTGCCACTCATTACTGCCCCCCGCCCTGCCACTCACTACTGCCCCCCGCCCTGCCACTCACTACTGCCCCCCCGCCCTGCCACTCACTACTGCCCCCCGCCCTGCCACTCACTACTGCCCCCCGCCCTGCCACTCACTACTGCCCCCCCGCCCTGCCACTCACTACTGCCCCCCCGCCCTGCCACTCACTACTGCCACTCACTACTGCCGCTCACTACTGCCACTCACTCAATCACCCCCCCCGCCACTCACTACTGCCACTCACTACTGCCGCTCACTCAATCACCCCAACCCACTGCCGCTCACTATGCCGCTCACTCAGTCACCCCCACCCCCTGCCTCTCACTACTGCCGCTCACTGAATCATTCCCCACCCCCTCCACCTCTCACTACTGACACTCACTGAATCATCCCCCCACCCCTAAACCTCCATACCTGTGCTTCTCACTGAATATCCCCATTTACTTAAACCTTCCTACTTGTGCCACTCATTGCTGGGTCTCACTGAATCACCCCCACCCCATTCCTTTACTAAATCATCCTCCGACAAAGCACTTTACAGAATATATTGTAAAGTGGATTGACTGTGTATTTTGTGGGAATGAACATAGTGAACTTGATTTAAATAACACTCATTTGAAGGAGACCTGGTGGGCCATAGATTTACAGTTATAAATGCTCACGTTATAAATTCCCTACTTCAGCTTAAAAGCTGTTTGGAGGTTAACTTCGTCAAATTTGGATCACTGACATCTCTTAACAGTTACAGAACAGCATTGGCAGGATTGATTGTCAGGTTGCCAGCTACCACCTACTTAGGCGAATGGTAAAAAAATAAAATATTATGAATGGAAAGAAAAACTATTCGTCAAACTGTACCAAAAGACACAATTCACCTATTTCTCTCTGCAACAACAAATTACATTTGTAGAGCCTCTCACGTCAGGAGGACGCCCCAAGGCACTGGACAGTCAGGGATCCGCAGCCAAGGCTGTGGTTGGGATCAGGAGGGGTGGAGGGCGGGGAGGATAGGGGTAGCAGGGTGACCGAAGGCACAGTCAAAGAGGAGGGTCTTGAAGGAATTAGGGGACGGGGCGAGGCGGAGGGACCGTGGGATGGAGTTCCAGAGGGTGGGAAAAAAGCTGAACCCAATGGGTAAGGCTGGGGATGTGAAGCAGGTCAGGGGTAAAATACTCATCTATTATGTTTAAGTTTAATGAACCATTCTAAGTACACAGTGTAACTCTGTTATCAATATAATTCAGTATAGGAGTGGCGACACTATATTAATCTACAACAGTTTATTTACTTGTAAGTATCATTCATGTGAAACAATTCTAAAAATAAACTAATGTTGCAGTATTTTTACTAACAAAGAGCCTAATATATTTTTCACTTTGTTTATATTTTTTATTTGAGCGTTTGCTTTTCTGTAAACAAATGTAGTTAGAGAAAAAATAAAAAAGTTTCTCACTTGTGTATGATTGTCACAAGGTCTAATTCAGGTGTTCCTGGAACTGAGTGATGATAATCTCCAGTATTTCCACAAGCTGAAAAGCAATATCCCCGGTATGACCTTGTCCTTCCACATACTGGCTTAAAATTAAATCATACAGTTAAAATGGCATGAAAGGTGGGATGCACTTTGCATCTGGACCATACAAACTAACCTTGGAAATGAAGAAAAATGATTTTTCCTGCCTCTTCCTAAGTGTAGAGATTGCACAGATATGCATTTATATTGAGATTTTCCCCATTAGAAGGGTGCCTAAAATGTACACGAAATGTACACAACTAAAATGTAAACTAATAATCCTTGGATTTTGCATTTGGTAAAGAAAAATAATGGAAAGAAATTGTGACCTCTTATGTACACAGGTTGTAGGTGATCGATTCAGTAAAAACAGGGTGTCTGAGTGGATAAATGAACCACAGCCTCCTCTGCAGGTTCCATTATTAAACTGCAGCATATATGTCACAGTGGATGGTTAAGTTTATTCCTAATATGTCAATCCTGTACTAACCTGCAACGTGCCTCAGAAGAGGCAATATTCATACATATCTTCAGTGCATTTCAACTACCAACCCACTATCAAACGTATTTGCATTATTTTGAACCTGGTAGATCAATAGACATTATTTTAAAAATTGAACCCCTTCCTTAGAATCCCAAGGCTGGAACAACGAGTGGGAGAGGTAAAGGTACTCAAAGAAAACATATACAAGATGATCGAAGTCTGTGCCTTTCATTTGGAAAATGGCACAAAAATAATGTGATTACTGTATCGTTTGACAAGCTGTCACTACAACAGAACTGCAGCTTCACAAAGCTGGAAGCATCCTGGTGACAGATGGCACAATGGAGAATATCTTTCACAAAAGTATTTGCATATTTTGAAACAATATTGAGATGTAATGGGCATTTATTATTGTCCTCATCAGAATGAAACAAAGTGCACCTACCTAAGAATCTTTGCAAGCATTTTACTGAACATTATATTAATAATACTTGCATTTGATATAGTGCCTTATTATGTATTTGAAACGTCTCAATGTGCTTCAAATATACTGAAAACTAAATTGATTGCATATTTTGCGAGCGTAATCTTTGCACTGTTCAAGCAAATATGCTTTTAAGAACAGAATTCAAGAATGGACTGCAATGCAATTACTGCACACTCCAGTCTAGAGGACGAACAGAAGCAAGTCCTTCACTCCTGTTAGGATCTCAAAAATAAGATCAACTGAGAGATTAACATTTGAATTTGGAAAAGTGAGTAATAGCTTCAACTAATGGAAATAGTTTGGAATGCAAGGTGATACATTCGAATATAACATTTGATATGTAATACAGTCATATTAACTGCAAAGCCTTACAGAGCTGGTCACTAGAGTGTAAAGGAACAACTGATGACAAGGGAGCACCTAAGTCTCTGAAAGCATATAAAACTGTAAATAACCAACTTGGAAGTTGGATAATGTTTCATATTGCATTAGGTAGTGACAATACAACAACAAATTGCATTTATGTAGCACCTCTCATGTCGGGAGAACATCCCAATGCGCTGGGCTGTCAAAGGTTTGCACTTGAGCTGGGGCTAGGATCAAGACGGGTGGATGGCAAGGGGAGACGAGGATGGCTGAAGGCACGGTCAAAGAGTAAGTTCTTGAGATGGGCCTTGAAGGAGACCACGGAGGGGACAAGACAAAGGGACTGCTGATGGTGTGGCGGGCAGGGGACATGGAGCAGGCCAGTGACCATCAAGCAGAGCGAGCAGACAGGTTGGTAATGTTTTAATGGGTCGCAGAGATAGGGAGGATTTATTTTTAGGTGTTACCGAACACTCACATGCCTTTGGTGAATATTTCAATTACAGTTACAAAAATTAGATGTGCTACAAATCTTAAAAGGCTGAAAAAGTCTGAACTAATTTCATATTGCCTGCACATTTCGTTAACCTCTATTGTTAAGCAAGCGACCAGCACCCTGTAATCTGAACCCAATACAAAATGCCTGAACGTTTTTACACAATAAATTTGTTCCCTTGCATTTTGGACACCATCAATGGACTTTATTCAATTGCAAGTAGATTTTAGAAAATAAGGCAAGGGTAAGAAGTAGAATGAAAAGTGCACAAGTACACTCCACCGAAACCTGCAGTAACATTTTCAATACCCAAATACACAATTTGTGGGTATAGGAGGATGAATGCTCCAGTTGCTTCACTGCAAAACACATTATTGAGCTAATGCCACAGTAAAAACTATAAATTAAAATGTTATAAAAGTGAAGAAGTTTTATCTGGTCAGGCCAGTAATTTCAGGTAGGGCATCTTATAATTTATTGGGTTCAGTAAAACTCAGGGCAGTTGGAGAATAAACCTGAAACGCAAAGCTGATACTCTTTTAAGCGATGTGCACTCAGATTAATTCTCTTATAAAATTAACTTTTGTCCTCGATTTTGTTTCCTTTATATTTTTAGACTCACCGATAAGCAATCGATGCAAGAAATAAAATAAAAAATTAAAATGCTGGGTAAAATCCCCTTCCTTGAAGCCATTTCAAGCTTCCACTGTATATATCTCACGATAAAGCAAGTACTCATCCATGTCGGGATGGGATGCGTTTTCATGCAACACTCTATATGCTTCATGATAGCACCACCTATAATCGTGCTGTAACATGCATAGAACTGGACCAACAGGAAACCGATTCAAGTTTCAAACTACCATGGCCTACACAATATACGTGTGGTTTTGGCAATGGCAGCAATGTGGAAAATGTCCCCACAGGCAGAGAAGGCAAAACCGATCAAGGCTGGTCTTCCAAAGGCCAGCTGGAGAACAGTAAAGTTCACCAGCTCATTCACTTGGCTTTGAAACAGTACGTATGTCCAGAAGAGAAGGGGCAAGGGTTGGATTGGGGAGCTGAAGTGGGACCCAAAATGGAAGGTTAGGAAAGAAAACTATCTTAACTGCATACAACAACTATCAGTTTAATATGTAGCGATACTTAAATCTTTTCATGGTGGACCTAAAGCCAACTATTAATACCAGTTCTGACGAAGGGTCGTGAACCCGAAACGTTGACTCACTTTCCTTTCTCCATAGATGCTGCCTGACCTGCTGAGTGTTCTCAGCGACTTCTGTTTGTGTTTTCAGATTTCCAGCATCTGTAGTATTTGGAGTTTTGTTTAATTAATACTATAAATCAGCATGAGCGAAGCCCTATTGTCAGGCTTCGTCTCCACTTCTTTTCTCTCCACTCAGGACGATCCCATTCCTCACCCAAACAAATGAAGGGCTCAGGATGGAATATAATTTGTTGGACAATGAACAGCTGTTCTTCATGAATGAGCATCAGCCACAATAAAAAAAATTAAGGATGCAACCTGGAACCTTCCTGATTTGTATGCCTCAATACCATACCACACATATAGTGCATTTACTCACTGAGCGATCAAATTATCCAAAGCATTATCCTTTCACAGGAACATGCAAATATGCACAAAACTGAAAAAGATCACAACAGTCCTGTCTGACTTTAAAATACTATCCCTCTTCATCTCACATATCCCCATTTCCTTCGTAATTAATCATGTATTAATTTTCCTTTTGTAACCGCTCACTATCCGCCTCCATGAGCAAACAATTCTACAATCTGCAGTGCCTATTCACCATTTTCATTCTGAGTTTAAGGCAATGACCCCCCACATTGTGCACCTCTGGAACATATTACATGGCAGACATTGGGAATCCAGCTTAAGGTCCAGAAGATTTCAATAAAATCTGTTTTGCAAATGTTCCAAAACAACAACTTGCATTTTTTTGTTGCACCCTTCATGTGGGATAGCGTCTCAAAGGCCTTACGCCCTCCATCAAGAACAAAGTTCTCTCTTTTAGTACCTCTAAAATGTCCCGGTCTTAACTGTTTACATCCTTTGCATTTATGTTACTCACTTGTTTAAAGTTATAGCTAATTTATCAGAATACATGATGTTGACTTGTAAGAATCCTCTCCCTCGTGTCATGCATCGAAAAGCTGCTTTTTAATCTCAGAAGAGCGATACATTTAATGGTAAACTAGAAATGATTATTACAGAGATTCTTTAAGCACCAATGCACAGGACAAAAAATAAAATTAGCCCAAAGACTTAGAGCTTTCAACACC